>NC_140238.1:13352613-13805113 GCF_949987555.1 Borostomias antarcticus
ATTCCAGAAAGCCAGGTCTTTTTCAAAAAAGGAAGGCCTTTCATCATTCTTCAACAAATCGACAAAGCGCACGAAACTTCTGGATGATGTCGTCAAACGACGGTTACCAAGAGCTGCACCGACACGGTGGTCTTCGCACTCACGACTCGTTCAGACATCAGCCATCACTACTCGGATTTGCGGACCATGTTTCAGTCGATAATCGATAATCCTACAGACTGGGATAATGAAACTCTAATGATGGCTACAGGCTATGAAACCTGGCTGGCAAAGGCCTCAACGTGCTTTCTCCTGGACACATATGAGGAGATTTTCAACATCACTGATGCACTGCTTAATGTGCTGCAAAAAAAGGGAATGGACGTTATTGCTGTTCTAGGATCCAAGATACAATGACCGCTTTGGAAAACAAACTTCAGGACTTTGATGCGCGCTACACGCAATTTGACCAGAAATGTAGCCAGCTCAACCTCACTGAGAGGTGAGCAAAATCCAACCAACCCATCAGAGACGAGAGGAAGATACTTTATGACAGAATTTTCAATGACACGCTCACACAGATGGTTAGATTTAGCAACTTTGAATGTTTGAATTTCATTGGCCTTGTTGACTGCAAGCAATTTAACCAAATGTCAAAAGAATTTGACCACGCCAAATTTGAGAGCCTGGCTTTGTATGCTAAACATTTCAATTTCATTAGACTTAAGGCAGATTTAGTTGGGCTTTACCAAATCCAAGAGGTGAGGGAGAAAACACCCGAGGAGATGCTTGGATGGATCATTCAGCATGACTTGGTTGAAACAGTTCCAGAGGCAACAAATTTGCTTAAACTAGTCCTAACCATACCAGCAACAACGGCATCTGTTGAGAGGTCATTTTCAACTTTGAAGAGAGTGAAGACCCTCACTCGAAATCGCACTGGACAAGGACGCCTTTCACCACTGGCCCTGATCTCAATTGAAAAAGAGAGACTTTCCAAACTTCAACAGGCGAGTGATTTCTACACTAAAGTCACGGATGTGTTCCTTCACAAGGAGAGGCGCATGGACTTCGTGTTCAAGTAAAGGTAAGATAACATGTTTAAATTTACGTCGTGGCTTCTGTTTATATGGTTCGCGAGGCTGGTGGGGATCAGTTGACTGCTGTGCTGCTGCTGCACTAGTTATAGCTACTTATTTAAGACCTCTGCATTTATCTTTGATTGTAGGCCTGTGCCTACGTTGTGATTACTGTTTATCAATCGCCGAGTTAGGCTTAATGTCGCTGTCCGTCCCAGTGGTTCTGAACCAAACAAGCGAAGAGCAGTGAGTGATGTATGTGAGTGATCTGTGTATGTGTGAGAGAGAGAGTGTTTGAGAGAGATGGAGAGGGAGGGTTTGTGATGTGATGTGTGCCCCCTCAAGTTCTATAGGCATGACGCCTCTGTGTGTTGTATGTACTTATGTGCGTTTGCGATGTTGAAACTGGACTCGTAGATCTCAGCAGGCTGGCTACTTGAAAAGTAGATTTTGGTTCAAAAAATGTTGCGCACCCCTGATATAGCCTATCAAAACTGGTAACTGTTTTTGGTAATAATGTGATCATGAAGTCCACAGTTTATAAGCGGGTTCTAGGGCATCAAAAATTGAATTTCCTTGACACTGCGCTCACCGATTGCGTGTATGTGTAATTATGTGTATTACTATATTTTAAATTCATAGGCATTAATATGGAGTTGGTCCCTCCTTTGCAGCTATAACAGCTTTCACTCTTTCACTCTTCTGGGAAGGCTTTCTACAAGAGTTTGGAATGTGTCTTTCGGAATTTTTGCCCATTCATCCAGAAGAGCATTTGTGAGGTCAGACACTGATGTTGCACGAGAGGGCCTTACATCACCAAGCGCAGTGCCAAGCGTCGAATGGAGTGGTGTAAAACCCGCCACCACTGGACTGTGGAGCTGGAAATGTGTTCCATCTTATCTTATCTATTTCCAATCATTCAGACTACTTCTGATCTACAGTATCTAACCCAATCACAATACAGTAGAAGGAAATATAATGTCTAGAATGTTCTCTGAAAATCACTACAAGATGTTAAAAACATTAATTGGCGATAAGTGCGCAGTGTTTTCTCCCCTATATGTCATTGACAACCCAAGATTGTTCATTAATCTTAGAAATGTCAAAAACATCTTCCATTATGGCTAAATGTGACAAACGACACAAAAAGGCTGTTCATCTTTGAGTATTCACAGAAAACTATGTAATTACCTCAATAAAATGTTTTTATTGTTTTGAGAGCCCCAATCCCAGAGCCATCGCCAGGAATTTTTTACCCCATGAAAAAGATTCCACCGGCCCCCTTATAATTTATTGATTAGTGGGGGCTGGTTTTCTGGGCCCCATCCAAGCTTGGGCCTGCTGAATCGTTCCTCCTTTTCATCCCTTAACAATGCTTAGTCTAATCCTAATGTTTCCTGCCATTTTGAACCGCTATCCTCTCCCATTCCACTCCCCAGACACCCATGAACCAGGCATCTACACGCTCCCACTGTATCTTCACTGTGCACCTGTGTGGGCGTGAGCCAGGCTCGGCTACCGTGCGCCGTTCCAAACTTCACCTGGTGGACCTGGCAGGCTCAGAGAGAGTGGGCAAGACTGGCGTGGGCGGGCAACAACTGACTGAAGCCAAGTACATCAACCTTTCTTTGCACTTCCTGGAACAGGTCTGAGTTTTGTTTCTATTGAAGCTTTTAATGTCTCATGTAATGTCTCATGTAAAGCACTTTGAATTGCCTTGTTGCTGAAATGTGCTATGCAAATAAACTTGCCTTGCCTATTCATTTCTTTATCTTTATCTTTTTCTATTTCTTTTTCTATTACAATGATTTATTGATTGTTTTTATGTGACAAAACTAACAAAGCATAAAAACCTCAACATTCACATTCAAAACCATACTTAGAGAAAACATAATAACAATGTCTAATTTTTATATATTCATTAATCTCCTCCTCTCTCTTCAGGTCATCATTGCTCTGTCAGAGAAGAACCGCTCTCACATCCCGTACAGAAACTCCATGATGACATCTGTACTGAGGGACAGCCTAGGGGGAAACTGCATGACCACCATGATCGCCACTGTTTCTCTGGAGAAGAGGAACATTGATGTAAGACACTAGCTAATGTCACCAGGTTTCATTTACTCCAGTATTAGCCCTTGTCAAATTGATTTGATTGAACACCAACTTTAAAAAATCTATTCATAATGGATATAGATATATCTATTCTATTTTTATTTTATTTTTTTTATTTTTTTTAAACCTTTATAGTTGTTTGTATATGCTAAGTTATTGTCTGTTTTCTTCTTAACCTTTTTATGCATTGTAAAATTCTGCCATTTTTCAGTGGGCCTTTGGCTCCACTGCAAGCATGAATTTTAATAAAAATCAAATCAAAATTCTAATATCTTCCATCATGAAAAGATTTTTCACGACAGATGTCTATGACAAACAAGGTTATTAGTGGTGTGCTTGCTGAAAGTGTGTTTTGACACCTGTTAGGTCAATACATCATTTTAGTGATTTTATGTTTCAAATGGAATTGATACCTTGTAAAAGATCTGACTGCTGCCTGGCAGATATTGGTATGCGCAAAACCCTGGCGGTACTAGTTTCAAACATATCCAGTCCTTGAATAACAGTGTAGAGTGTAGAGGCAAGAGGATGATTCAGTAGTCACGCATTGTCTTTTAACCATCTGTGTATGCAGGGTTGGGAAGGTTACTTTTAAAAAGCAATCCCTTACAGTTACAAGTTACTTTTGTAGTCCGTAACGTAATCCGATTACCACAATTTAAAAGTAAAGGGATAACTTTCAGTTACTTTTGGATTACTTTAAATAAAATGTACTGTGTATTTCACCAGATATAAAATGTACTGTGTATTTCACCAGAAATCCTACATTATTTATTATTTTACTGTGTTCTAGAGATGACAACATAGCTAAACAGCAGTTGCCCAGCGCCTGCCCAGTGAGAGCAAGTGTTAATGCCAAGAGGTTAGGGTGCGTGTCATCTTGCCTTGGCTAGTTAAATGCAGTCTGCAAAACACGACACTCGTTGCTAATGTAGCTAATGTTAGGTGTAAACGTCGGAGCCAGCTCTTAACTCCAGATCTAATGCATTCTAAGCAGCTGTGATTGGCGATATTCAGCTATACAACTTGCCAGTGGACACAGCCTTATATATTATGGATAAAGCACCCACTGACAGTTTTCCCAGGCCGTTAGTTATAGCTCTTGAATAACGCTGACAGGCGCTATTGAGTGAAAATAATCTGAATGGGCGCTTAGGTCTGGTTTTCTGGTTGAACATTAGTGCTATACTGTAGAAGCATACTGATAGCTAATTTAGCTGTCAGTGGAAGTAAGGTTAACGTTAGCTGGCTACCCTAACGTTTGACATTAGCTAACGTTAACTTACATGCAAATGCTCTTTCAGGTTGGACATTGAGTCCTTGGCCATCGAGAGGGTTTTGTTGGCTGGGAGGCATAGTTTACACTGTGCTGTAATATTGTTGTGGTTCTGTGACAGGTAAATAAAAAAAATGCTGGTATTTCCATGATTTTAATGCACATTGCGGTATTTCTGCCATGATGCCCGTGCTGCTCGCTGTCTGTCTGGCAGCTGTGGTCCAACGAGCACATCAGTGGGAGTCTTGTTGGCGCGCTGTGTGCAACTGGTATTAGCCTACTACTACTTTTTTTGTTGTTATTTTGTAAAACTGATGAGGAGGCGAGGGGTGATTGTAATCACGCCTGTAATCCCCGTTAATAAGCAAATTTAACTGTAATCTAGATAACATATTTAAAATTGTACTGTAACGGATTACAGTTACTGTTTTTTGTAATCCGTTACTCCCCAACCCTGTGTGTATGTTACAGGAGTCCATCTCCACCTGTCGCTTTGCCCAGCGTGTAGCTCTCATCAAGAATGAGGCTCTGCTGAATGAAGAGCTGGACCCCGCCCTGGTAAGTTAGTCAGACTACAGTACCATACCAATACAACACTTTTACCTATAGGCTATAAAAAGGATCCAGCATTTTCTTGAAAAACCTTTGACCAATTAAGTGCAAATGAAGTACATCTTCCTGCCGTTTGTAGTTCTTACTGAATGCATCCATTATCCAAATACAGGTAATACTTTATAATAACTGTCCTTTATGAGCATTTACAAAACATATGTAGAAAATGAACTATTAAGACATGGTTTGTAAACAGGTGCATACACAGTATGTCTACACAGAACCACACGGTTGATGCTGGAATCAAACTCACAACTCAGTGGGGCCTGACAACTGAGCCTGGTCTATTAGAGGGACATTCCCTATATTGTGCATAACTAGGTTTGATTTTCATGCAGTGGTTCTGTGTATGATTAAATTGTCAGTACTGGTCCTTTATAATTGCCTACAAACACTAGTCATCCAATAATTTACAATTGGTTTATAGATTGCTTGTTAAGGATAGTTATTATAAAGTGTTAATCAAATACATTATACAGTATAGATACACACGGCAGCTCCGGAACTGGGTTACAAGTGGGGGACAACGCATTTTAATGAATGGAGTTTCTGTACATGGCCACATCCGACATAAACTGTGTTTGCTTTTTTTGTGATTTAATACATTTTTCTGCATGTTTGTTGTGCCCCTGTTGACATATTTAGTTTTTCATTTATTTTATTTAACCTTTATTTCACACAAAAAAAACTATTGAGATCAAAATCTCTTTTACAATGGGGTTCTGGCCAATAAGGCAGCAAGTTACACATCAGTGAGACTGAATGCTCAATCCAAATAACACATACAATACAAAAATACAGTGCAAAAATGCAGATAACAGTAAACAATACAGTAAAATACAATGTTAAATTAAGGGCACAAGAACAATATAGAATACTATAGAAATAACCTATAACTAAACATCGCGGCAGGAGCAGCTAGAGGTAAGGAGTTACGATTTTTTTTGTTTAAAACTTATCACCATGGTTATCACCATCAACCAACTGCATAATATCAAATCAAATCAAACTTTATTTGCATAGCGCATTTCATACACAGAGGCAACACAATGTGCTTTACAGAGAGCAATGGGGGTGGGTGGGCATAGGTCCCACCCCTATATATTCCAGAGGGAAGCAAAAAAACAGTCTCACCCGGGGGCCAGAAAAGTGAGCTGTAAAAATTATTCCCTGACCTCTCTCAACGAGACTATTGAGCAAGCTCCTGGAAAATGTTTGTCTATTGGCTAAGAACATATATAGAGCAGTAAACATGGGCTAGATACTTCATAAGAGAGACATGACTAACAGGAGAATGCACAAATAGTTACAGATTACAGATTAGTTAAGTTGCCTACATGGTAGGCCATTATGTGTTAGCTATCCCTGTAGTCTCTAATATGATATTTAAGTGAATCATATAACAAAGCACAGTAAGCACTTGGCAGAACAGGCTCATAGGGAATGCCGCAAGGCAGAGGTGGGGAAACAGAACGCAGAGAGCCAAAGGTAAAAAAGGGGTAGGGTTGGCTGGATAGGGACAGCTGACGACACAGAGTGGGAAGAAGCTAGTCACGAGGAGGTGGGGGGCCTTTCCAGGAGCCGTAAGGTGGACCTTTGGCCGAGGACGGGGGGGTTCTCCGGGACCTGCTTCAGGGTGGCCTGCAGGAGACAGGGGGAGTCCACAGGACCTGTTTAGAGTATAAGAGGGAGAGACACTAGGGAAGAGGACAGGGTTAGTGGCTGTACTGGACATCCACAGCAGACACAGGGGTATCTATCGGACTCAGGGTGGTCTGCGGGTGACAGTGGGGCATCCACTGGACCTGGTTAGAAGGTAGGAGGGAGAGAGAGAGGCACTAGGCAGAGGGGAGGCAAAAAAGGGTTAGTAGCACGCAGAGCCATAAAAGCAACACAGATATTAAAACAATGTGCCAGTTGCAGGACAACCAGCATCTGTATACACATCTAAATATACACACAGTGCATAACAGGATATACAGTACACCAATGTATACGGAGGATTCACAAGCAGGCTGGAGGCGGCCTTTCTGTGTCTCTAGGTCCTGGCTAGTGATTGTAGGCTAGACTGAAAAGGTAAAAGATTCTTGAGATCTCGCTTAAAGATTTCCAATGTTTCAGCCCTTCTTAGGTACTCTGTCAAGGTGTTCCCGAGGTTGGGGCTTAGAAACTTAAAGCTACCTCTCAGTGTCTCTTGGTCCTGGCTTTTGGAACTGTTAGGAGTTCAGTACCGTAATCAGTACAGTTCAGTAATAGTAATAGTAAAATAATATTATTCAAAAGTCACTCACCTTGTAACGAAACTATTGCTAGCCGGCTAGCTAAAGCTAATAATAACAGCTGGATCCATTTTGAGTTTGCTTTATGAAACCAAAAATTCTGACTTCACACAAGTTCAAGCTCAACCTGGCGGTTAATTGCGCTTCCTGGAACACCCCCAATAGAGAGCCCAGATGGTGGTTAACATCAGCTACCAACCCAGTGGTGCCCCTGTGGCCTAAGACAAACATAAGCTAAACTGTTATGCGATATTTTCCCCTGATAGTTGGTTAGTGCTATTTTGTGTTTTGGTGCACTCGAGAGATTGCATGCTCCAACAACTAGAGAAGAGGTGCTACATTCCCAGGCCTTCCTGAATTTGCTTAAGTTACTGGAGCATCAAGTTGTCTAAAAAAAAAACTGCTGAAACTGTCCTATGAAATGTTTCAGATTTGGGATGAATCTGTCATCAGTATGCAGTAGCAAATTGGCCTCTTGGCAAAATGTGTTCTGTCCTTTATAGTGGATGCTAATTTGTGGAATATAGATCGATATTGTGCTCCTCTGAAATGTATCAAAACCTTAAATGTGGGATTTTTTGGGTCTTTCAGCTGATTGTGCGCCTGAAAAGGGAGATCCAGTCTCTAAAGGAAGAACTCTCTATGGTGACAGGAGAGCACAGGGAGGATCATCTAACACCAGAAGAGATCCACACGTATGTCTTTATCTGAGCCATTTAAAGTGGTAATCTCAAACATTTTCATATAGACTACAGTATATGAACATCCATTTCGCTACTATCTACTGTAACACCGATTGAGGAGGTAACAATAATTATTCAGCCTACCCCCATTCATGAAAGCCTTTAGCGCGTTCGCGTTGCTAGCTAGTCTAAAGTCTAGCAATCATGGCTCCTCCAAACCACATTTCCCCTCAAAACTTGACTCCTGCACAAACAAGGGTGGACATTTTAAGTTGTGGTTTTCAATCAAATATTGAATTAATGTGGTTGTTATAATCGACTTGTAAGGTTTACTTTTATCTAACTGTTAAAACAACATACTGTAGCATACAGGTACGTTCCTGACATAGCTAAATGTTACACAGGTAAGTAAAGCTACAGTACCAAGACAACAACACTCAACATGTTTTAATTTATGAAAGCCAAGGTGAAGCAGGCAGCAACACATTCCATTGGTATGAACATAAATACAACTAAAAACATGCTATTGTGTCTGTTTATTATATTAATTGCAATTAAACTAGACTAAAATACACACAGGCATGTTTAGGCAATGCATGGCAGGTTTATGTATAACACATTTAAACAGCAAGGTAATTCAAAGTGCTTTACATGAGACATTAAAGCATCAAGACAGTGTAAGAAACACAAAAGGTCATATAAAATGAAATGCCAAAAAAGGACATTTAAAACAAAATGCAGGAAAAAATAAAATGCAAGAATAAAAGTTACAGTTGATGACTTTCGCTGTCTTTTATTATTGTCCTTATTTCAGCTCTGCGTTGTGTTTTGATTTCAATAAAAGACGGCCCCCAATCTCACACAATATCACACAGTCACACAGTCCAGTGTCTCTTTTTCAGGTGTATTCCAAATGAATCTCTCCAACACAGGATCTGAGCCTCAAGCAAAAGCGGTTTATTACAGAAGGTTTGACATACAAAAGACGATGGCATGGCCTAATGTACAGTTGACCTCTCTGTATGCTGTCTGGACCCAAATCAAAGTATTGGTCTCGTTGCAACGTTCTTATGTGTCCCCCCCTTCCTTGTCTCTTCTCCGATAAGACTGTCTCTCTGGTCTCTTCTGTGGCCTTGTTTTGTCACGTTAACCTATGCCGCCTCGGCGCCCAGGCCTTTATCTCTAACCACAACAATGGTGTTTGGCCCAGAGTGTACCAGCCATGGAATGTCTTTATCTCATAAGTCTATGGAAGAGGGACACCGTTTCTTACCGAAAACTTAAGCCGACAGGCATACTCAGAGGTCAATCATCATAATTAGGAAATAGCTAACAGGATCATATTAAAAGGCATTTCTCTGAAAATCAACCATATTCAACACAGTGCAGTGTATGAATGAATAATTATTTGATTTAATAAAAAGCATCGACAAAAAGAAAAGTCTTCAGTCTTGATTTAAAAGAACTGAGATTTGCAGCAGACTTGCAGTTTTCTGGAAGTTTGTTCCAGATATGTGGAGCATAAAAACTGAATGCTGCTTCTCTATGTTTTGTTTTAACTCTGGGGAAAGAAAGCAGGCCTGTGCCAGACGACCTGAGAGGTCTGGATGGTTCATAACGTAGCAGCAGATCAGAAATATATTTTGGCCCTAAACCATTCAGTGCTTTATAAACCAACAGCAGTATTTTATGAAAAGTCAAGGACTATTGGGTAAAAAAATTTATTATTGAAAGTCAAATTGTTGATTAAGGTATTGAAATTACAAAATATAGCTACAGTAAGTGAGCATTTATAAACTATACTTTCCACATATACATGTTTGGCAACCTTCTGCCAAGCCTCCTCACAGACTTTGGCAGCTACAAACATGTAGCCTGGTAAACCAGACTCATCACGAAAAAAAAAAACATTTTCAGGATAAGTCTGGATTTCTAGCCGCCCAAAACGATTTGAGATTTCCTAGAAAATAGGACACCAATCAGGAGACTGCACTTTAACCTTTGTTCCGCCCCCAGTCCCTGATTGGTTCCCGTAGATGATGACGAGAAATACAATAGGAGTCCGCTAGTAGAATGAAGCAACGAGCAGTAACGTTAACGTTAGAAGAATAAAGTGCATAAGTAGGTTACTGGAGCATCAAGTTTTCAAAAAAAAACTGCTGAAACTGTCCTATGAAATGTTTCAGATTTGGGATGAATAGTAGCAAATTGGCCTCTTGGCAAAATGTGTTCTGTCCTTTATAGTGGATGCTAATGTGTGGAATATAGATTGATATTGTGCTCCTCTGAAATGTATCAAAATCTTAAATGTGGGATTTTCTGTCTCAATAACAACAGTTAAACTTTAACAACAGTTAAAGAAGAACAAGTTTCAAAGTGGAAAATACATTTTCGCCGTTCTTCTGACTGGATTTGGAAAAAAATTGATCTATGTTTTGTTACGCTGATTGGCTGAAGGAGTTTGTCTGTCAAGGCAAGTACTCCTGCCCACTGAAATCGTTCTGTGTAGCTGGAAGTCATGAAAACGTTTTTTTTTCCGTTTTTTTTTGCACTACAGACATGGAGTAGGCCTACGCCTACATGCCTGACACAGTCAAGATGCCAATGAGTATGATTAATTCATTCAACCTTTATTTCAGACTTGGTTCCAGAAAAAATACAGGACATAATTTATTAAAGGGCACCGCACATGCTAAATCAATTTTGTAATGTGTATATCATACACATGTTGGTCTCTGATGGTCCTACCAATGTACAAAAGTTGATATCAAACAACCCAGTCGTTTGTTTATGGTCAGCACACTTTCTCCTGCCCTGGAAGCTCCACCTTTCAACAAGCCATTCGGATTTTCAGAGTTTTTCGCGTTGTTACTGACGTTTTGGTGACGTAGATCGAGGAGCATTATCATAGTCCCGCCCAGATCCCGCCCTAGCGGCTGGGTTTGCTTCAACTCTGAACTCCGCCATTTTTTTCCAGCCGAGTCGAGCGCGTCAAATCAGGAATTATGCCGCATCGCTGTTCTGTTTTCGGCTGCAAAAATACACACGTATCGCTACATCTTGTCCCAAGTCTTCGTGTAGAAATTGGCACCCCTCCCCCTCCATCTCATTGGTCAACGGGGCTTTCACAGGAATCCATTCAGACAGACGAAATAAGATAGCTCATGGGCGAAATGTGAGTTTTTTTCAGCATAAGACATTAAAATTCACTTTTCTGAGACCTCAGAAACTGATTTTAGGTAGGTAAAAACAGCATATGTGGTTCCCTTTAAGAGATCAATAAAATATCATGGTTTAAATATATATTAATGTCTACCAATGGCTCCACCGGAATTGGTAGCATAAATCTTATGTTTGATAAAACCAAGATAATTTCATTTTTAGAAATACGAGAGTGCTCACACATCCATGTTATTCCAACAGGTGCCGGGTAGAAAGATGATCATATAGAAAAAGCCATACTGTACATTTTACACAAGATATCATAAAGGGGTTGTTCTGAATTTTGGACATAGACTCTCATTTACGACTCACCCATAATACAGTATTGTTGATTGATGGAGAACATTTTCAGCTGAATCCATGCTGTCTCTCATTCCAGCATTAAAGGCATGCTAATGCTAGTGTGTATGTCTGTGTCTGTGTGTGCGCGTGTCCTAGGTTGGAGGAACTGGTCAAGGCTTTTCTGAATGACCCTGATCCTGAGGTCACACTGGCATTGGAGCCGGACATGAGAAAAATCCATTACTGTTTCTCTTTGCTGAAGGTACTGTACACTGGGGGGCAGTTAATACCAACACTCCAGTATTAGTTTATTATGGTAGCTTCTGTAAGAGGGCTATATACAGATTCATAGACTTAAAGTATCATGCATCTCCCAAGGCGGACACCCCCACGAGTCTTGGCAGACTGTCTCCTGACAAATAGTCTTCTAGTTGGTATAGACTGAAATAAAGAGAAGCTAACATGTACAGTACTGTAGAATAACTGTCTGTCACCCACAACATCCCCTGGTTACAAAAGTGGTAGGCAACAAGTTATGTTTGCGCTTACAGTAGTAGACGGTGCAACTCAAGAAGACAATGTTATTGTGTGGGGGGGGGGGCTTCCTAGTGCTTCTTGGTGTTGCACAAGTATCCTTACTAGCGTCGGGAAGTCTCCTTCCTTGAATTCCTTCTTTTGATCTTCTGTAAAGCTGTATCATTGCTTTTTGCCCGCAGTGTGCAGAGGATAAGGGGATAGGGATTGGATACATTTTTCTGTGATATGTTGTGATTGGTGCTGCTAAATGCATGCACTTGTCGTGCGCTCATCTGTAGACCAGGTCCGCCTGTGCATACTGCAATGAGAACTCACAGTAATGGTATTTTCAGAATAATTCGGGACACCTCAAAACGGCTTGAAATACAGGACTGTCCCAGGAAAAAGGAACGTCTGGTCACCCTAATAATCAAAGCATTAGTTCGCCTCCTAGTATATACTGTATACTCTTGCATGTACCAATACTTTGTGACCATATTTGAGACATTCAGCTCATAAGATGACTTTCTACAGTACTTACAATGTTTCATTGCTCTTTCTAGCTACATAATTTAATGGTGAACATATTTCAGTATCTGTCTATTTTTCTTTTCTTTTTTTCCCCACTATTTTTCTGCTTGCTATGCTCAAAATGAAATGTCTTAAGTTGAATAGAGTTACCTAGTATGACAATACCAGTAGGAATAGATACAGCAGTGAATCAGCTTGATGCTCCTGATTTATAGAGCAGTGTAGTTAATCCATTTGCTAATTTGCCTTCCAATGCAGGTAATGATACAGGAGAGTCTGGGGACTGGAAATGTGGCTGGTGGCCACTCCTCTCCTTCACATATGTCAGAGCCACAGGATAGCCCCCGGCCTGCAGAATTCACCAAGCTGAGGGAGATGCTAACACAACGTGATAATGAGATCAGTATCCAGCCTTTAGTAATAACAGTGTTATGTTCAAGAGGAAGAAGGTTTTCTTTGTCATACAACTGACACTAACACACATACTGTACAAAGAGTAACATGAACACACACATGCAGTAGGCTGCCGCAGATTAAACGTTCTCTGTGCTTAACCCATCCCTTCGTCCTTCCCCCAAGGGCAAAGGGCAGCCGGGAGCAGACAAGGACATGTGCATGAGCCACGCCCGGCGACCAATCCAAGTGCTCCTGTCCGCCTTCATCAGGGACAGACAGTGTTAGCTATCTGTTCTTCTGCATGCTTCTCGTATTGGGTTCTTTATGGGGGAAACACTTGCGAACACAGAGAGAACATCAGTCCAGGAAACTTTCTTGGTGTGAGGAGGCAGTGCTACTGTACTGTAAGTACTGCGCCACCATGCCGCATGTGAGCGATTTTGGTATTCAGTGTCTTGCTCAAGGACACTTGCTCAAGGACACTTGCCAGGAGCTGGGATCAAACTGGGGACCTTGCAATCCCCGGGCGGCCACACTACCTCCCGAGCTGCGTGCCGCCCAAAGATATGAGTGTCCTCTTATCAGTGTCAATACATGTGTTTGTCCATGGAGAAACACTTTTCCTTAACCCAAGACCCACAGGTATCCTGGTGAGCATGTTGAAGAAGGAGAAGAGGAGAGCCCAGGATGCTGCTGGTCAACTGGCCAACATCTCCAACAGATGCTCTCAGAGTTCTTTTGGGTTGCCTGCATCATCACTGGCTGGGGAAGGATATTCAGAGTCCAACTTGATGGACCAATCGACACCGACTATACCACACAAGACAAGAGGTAACACTGTAATAATAAAGTCCAGGTTAACCCAGTTCAAATTTTTGTTATGAGCTTCATACACCACAGGAAAACATGTCATTAACCAGCCAGCCAAATCTGAGTGATTAAAAATGTCGCTAAGTATATAAAATAAGGCTTCAAAATCGGTTAAAAATCAGCAGCATTCTCTGGTCTGAGACTGTGGGGGCGTGTCTGCTGAAGGCACCGAAGCCACACCCAATTGCGTGGGGAGGGGGTGTGGACGGAAGAACCTGTCAAATAGTACCGTTCTCTGGTCTGTATATTGTCACACTGGCACGCCGTCTCTTTTGGGGTAGGAAGGCACAGCTTTGTGAAAACAGAGAGGAGTTGAAATTACACTTGTCTAATGAGTCAAACGCACAGATGCTTCCTCCTAACCTACCTCCTGACAAACAACACAGGTAAAACTGTACAGATGTGGGAAGTTAGAAATGTCACATGCTGCAGCATTTCACGTCGCGGTATTTGGCAGGGAAATCCCGTTGGAAATCTCGTGGGATTTCAGACGGGTGTTATTTCGTTTTAATGATGCACCACCGCCAGGTGGCGTCTTTGAGTAGATTTAGCAGGCTGGGCTCTGTTTTTCTCCTATAGTCTACGAATGAAGCATCATTAAGTTTCACATTCTTTAATTTAAATGCTCTGTTGTAAAGCACTTTGAGCTGAATTTATCTGTATGAAAGGTGCTATACAAATAACGTTTAATTGTTATTATTACCTTGTTCTCAAACACATGTTTTCGCCATCTGGATGTAATTTAATTATTACGAACACCTATATCTAGGCCTACAGTAGCCTATCTATCTCGGTAACTGACGTCGGGTCAAGACGTGGTGGCTGTTAGGTCAAATGCGCAAAATAACAGTATTGTAAATATATTTGTTAGTAAAGATGTGGTGAACGTGAGGGTTTTGCGTTTTGTTTCTGGAACGCATTCAACTGGTAGGCTACTCGTAAACCCCGGAAGTAAATTTGAAGACGGGGCACCAGCTAATATTGCCAAGTCTGAGCGCAGCAGGCTATATGGCTTCAGCACGATACAAAGAAAAAATAAGCTTGATCGACTTGTGGATCCATACAAAATTGACATAGTCGCCATGAGTAAAGATCACTCATTGCCAATCATATCCGGACATTAACTATCTTGTGCATAGATAGCGGCAGGTTTGACAGTGAGTGCCTTCACATGCACAATATACACAATATTTTGTTATTTGAATGATCTTGAATATATATATATTCAAGATCATTCAAATAAGAAAATATCGTGTATGTTTTTATTTATTTATACCGGCCGCCAGTCGTTCCATGAACGGCTATAGGGAATGCGCAGTTTCGCGCTGGCTACAGCCTATTATATGCACAGTTTCACGCTACGTAGGCTATTATAAATAAGTATTATTCATTGGGGGAGCTTGGACTCGCTGGGGACTGGTGGAGAGACGCAGAGCCTCCCCAGACGCGACATCCTCCAGTTGGCTGAAGAGCTGCACGCTCTGGCCTCCAAACAGCCACCGGCTGCGCCCCTCGCAGTGTCCACAGAAGAATACCCCCACCAAAATACCTGCATGGTGAAGACAAGCTGCAGAACTGTCTACCAATGCATGAAGTGCACCTAGCTGTCTGTGAGAGGCTATAGCAGAGGATATGTGCGAAGTGTATTTGAGCTGCCGCCTCAACCGTGCGTATAAGAGCAGAGCGCATCAACTCGTGTATAGCTACAACTAGTAGCCCATAGCCATTAAAACGGCTTATTGTTTTATTCATATATCAACTAGATAATTCGATAATAATGAGTAGCCTAGTAGGCTTAAATTAATTCAATAGGGCCAAATAAGCCTTAAGTTGTAGCCTAGGCTACAGAACAATCACAAGACGCATAGGCCTAGCCTATCGTAAAAAGCGTTCTCATAGGCCTATATTAACTTAGATAATTATTAATTATGCTCAGGTCATAATGTCCGTTGAAAATAATTCCCTCTAAGCAGAATTTGAATTGTATTAAAATAGGCTAAAATTAAATTTCCACATATTCTGATTCCTTCTAGGTCTATATAAAAAAAAACATTTTTTTAATGTGTAGCCTAGGCTATAGGCTTCTGCGATGAACAAAACAGCCACAATGTAGCCTGCTTAGCGAGCGAGAGGGCAGTCTACCATAAAGTGTAGGCTATAGCCTAAACATAATGTAATATATCTAGACTACATGCATTGTGGTATTTCTTTATATAGCCCAGCCTGCAATTGTTTCTCAATAAACAGTTATGTCATCCTCTGAGTCCGAATGTAGGCTAATAGACCGGCAGCTCTAAATGCCTTCCCAATCAATGAGACATGGTTGTAAAAATGATGTTTTATTGATGAAAAGGGTAAAACTTAAAAACATGGAGAGTCATTGCATTGATCGATGCAGTCCGTTCAAATAGGCATCAAAAGATAAAGTAGGCCCATTTAAAATGACCAATTACATCTTCAAATCCCTTCTAATCTTGGCCTTTGATAGGGTTTTTCCCGCTATACTGCCATTTATATCCGAACATTAACTATCTTGTGCATACAGAGCACAAACAATGAAACAATGAAACTAATAGATTTCCTCCCTGTCTGTCTGTGGCATTCATTCGCTACCAGCAAACACTGAAAATACAGGTCCTCAATTTATTTAGATTAGACTAGCCTATCCAACTGGACCACTCCAATGAATGTTGAACGTAGCCTACTTTTATTCTTTAGGTTTCACAGAATCGGCCTACAATGTCCACACATGCATGCGCCATCTGACTAGCTCGTCACTCGCCAGCGAACCTGGACTAGACTATTGTAACCCCCCCCCCCCAAATTCTTTTATATTCAAATAAACTGGATGAACCGGTTTCCTAGCCCTGGATCGTGGGGAGGGGGGTAACCTGCGTTAGCGGGTGCTTTGCCATGACCGGCCATTGAATTCGCTAGTTTGATTGATAGATGGATTTAACGTCCAAAGTAGATTGTGCAAGTATTGTATAGGCCCATGTGTAAGAGATGAATGGCTGTAACCATGAACTCAGCCAGAGGTAGGCCCTACTGTAGATTATCAGCATTATCACCAGTCTAAATTTATGTCTCAATTTATGTGTTGCCATTCATTTAAACCACCATCTCATCTAGACTACTTCTGTTGCTGCATTTTTACATTTATGCTTTCATGATTTTAGAGCGCAATAAACATTTTCCAGGATTCCAATAAGTCCATCCATTCATCCAACTTTGTGCTGAGCGCAGCGCAGGCTGGTAGCCTACTGTCACGGCTCACGACTGATGCACTCCCTTAACACGTCTCGCAACTTACCAGACCATCAAGAGAATTTCAATATGAAAGACCTTGGGATTCCAGGAGTTAAGGCCGTTTCAGATGGGGAGCGACATTCCTCCTGCGTTCTCGCTCGGAGCGGGGAAAGCTGACTACAAATCAGCTCTTGTCGCGGGCGGGCGTGTGCAGCCTAGTTCCATATGAGAACACTCATCGGTCCAATTCCGTATAGTAGATCAGCCTGTGTACTTTCAACGAATGTATTATTAGACATAATATCATAATAATATATATAGCCAACGACCTCCTGAGCTGCCTGCCTGATGATGGTCTCAGGGCTAAAGAGACCGCGCGTCGTTCCTCACCCTACCCTACTAACACACGCAGGGTGCGCAAACGTTCTACATGCGGCCGCTATAGGTGACGATTTATCTGCGCCACGTGCGGAAATTACTCGGCCATTTACGGAAACGCGAGATCTGCCGATTAGTAGCCGCTACGTTAGAACGACACGTCATTCAGAAGTTGCGGCCGCGTGCAAAGAACGCACGTGATCACGTGGGCAGGAACTTCCGTTATAAACTCACTTGGCTGACACTAGATTTACAGGTATTTATATGACTTGGTCTGCACGTCTTTTTCGCACGGTGCAAATATGGTTGCGGCCGCGTGCAAAAAACGTGGGCAGGAACTTCTGTAATAAACTCACTTGGCTGACACTAGATTTACAGGTATTTATATGACTTGGTCTGCACGTCTTTTTCGCACGGTGCAAATATGGTCACTTACTTACTAAACTCTGACCACTGTCTATATTTAGCATTTGCAGTACCACTGGCTATATTTAGCTTTTACCAGTACAAAAACGAATTAATGCTATATGGGGATATAGCAGCAAGCATTATGATACAAACCAATATAAGACTGAACACCATCAACAGTTTAGAACATTTTATTACACAAAGTACATTACAAATTAAAAGTATACATATTTACAAGGATGAGGTTTACGGTCTGTCACATTACGCATAGCCAGAAAAGCAAAAAAAAGTATGTACAAGCTCTGGCTAGCAACCCATTATCTGACAGTTGCAAAAGTTCTAAAAACAAAAATGAAACATAGTGCGCATTCTGTGGCAAGCAGACCGGGAACAGACCGTTGTATCCCACAAAAAAAAAGAGTTAAAATTTAAAAAAACTTTTTACAAAAAAGGCATCCATCCTGGCAGGCTGGAAAGGCAGGTTTAGGGAGACGGGCTGGGCTGGAGGTCACCCACATCTGAATCGAGGGTCTGGGCTGAAGAGGTCATCCTCATCTGAATACTCCACTGTGGTCAGGGCTGGAGCTGCGGTCAGGGGCTGGGCTGGGGAGGTCAGCTGGGCTGGAGCAGATGCCTAAGGACATAATGAAATGGCTGTAAAAGCAAGTCGCATACGTTCATTGGAAGCGTGCCATGTCACTGGATACGAGAAAATTAACTGCCTGACATCACATACCTTTTTGCATCGAGCATGTTTCAGCATCTCCTGCAGCTGGGCAGACACCTCCGTCACAGTGGTGCTTGGCTTACAGGCCATAACTGCACCTTTTAACCAAAAAGGGAATGGTTTCAATGCACATGGCATGAAGCAAAGACAATGTATTATTTTGCGAAAATATGAACAATCCCTTACGTAATATGACATTGTAGAGGGTCATATTCTTCAGAGGCTTCTTCCCCCTCTTCCCATGGACGCTGTAGACACACCACACTCTGTGTATGGCAATGGCTGACAGCACCCGCCGGACCACATCTGGCAGATCTTTGCCGCCAATGGAACTCAGATATCGTGTCTGCAAAACATAAAGACAATAATTTACTTTTACATTTCCTTAACACTTCCCTGCAAAAATAAGGAACAAAGTTCTGCCCTAAAGTTACTCACCATCTTCTTTTGATGATCCTTGTCCTTCAGCTGCTCCTCCAAGACCAGCAGCTCCTCCTCCGTTTTAGCAGGGTGCAGGTCATCCAGTACTGCTCCCCGATAGCTGTCTGCAGACTCGCCGGACAGTCTCTGCTCCAGCCTCTGCTCCAGCCTCATCATTGTCTGTGCCATCTCCCTCAGACTCTGCATGACGCTGGAGAACTGCTGACACATCATCCTCTGGAAGTCTGGATATTAAACACAGATGTGGCTATAAGTAATTGTACGGTCCCATAATGGATATTCAACTCAAAGTATATCCCTACATGCAGCATGAAGTAGTTCACAAAATTCAGCATACCAGCATCTGCAGAGCTTGATGGCAACACTGCTGGAGCTGTTGGTCTCACAGGCGATGGCATCAGAGAACTACCTGAAAACCAGAGGATAAAGGGATGAGCAGGAAACTATGGTGCTGGCGGCGTAGTGATTCTGGCATAAGGGGAAGAATCAACTCGACATGAGACATGTCAGACCCTGACCTGGTCTGGCCGGGGTGCTAATCGCTGATGCATGCTGCTCGTGCCTGGACGTCTGAAGGGCCTGGGCTCACAGCGCCTTGGCTCAAAGGACCCGGGCGATGAACATCTACTGCCGAGTAGTGAGATGTGAGATGAGCGAATTAGTGAACTGAGAACATGAGTCTTCAGAAAGTCCTGAGTTAACTGTCAGTGTGCAAATATGCATAGACATTTCACCAACACAAACATGCATGGATACCTGCATTGATAACTGGCAGAGCAGGCCTTCCGGCTCTGGCACCTGGCATAGCTGGTCTGGTCTGAGTTCTGCCGACCGGCTGCCTGGGCACTGGAACATGTAGTAGAGGTAAATTAGCTCAGATTAGTCAACTCAAGTAGTACTCTTTTGGGACTGTTGAATGCACTTTATTATATTACCTTCGTCACTGGAGTCATAGCGCGTGTTGCGCTGTCTCTTCCTTGTGTCTTGGGAGTTAATCCATTGATGACTGCTGCTCAAACACCTTCGCCAAGGCACTGGCTACTTCATAATGCTCTGTGTGTTCCTCAGCAGAGACAGAGGTTGTCATGGCTCCTCTTGATGTGCTTGTGGAGGTAGATCTGGGAGGTATAGGAGAATGGGCACTCAGAGCAGGAGAACACCCAAGTCTTGCACAACTCTAACATCACAGCTAGGAGAGCGAATGAGAGAGACCATTAAAAAGGATTCTCTCACCTGTAGTACAAGTTCAAATATAGAGTGATTATACGTCATTGTAAATGAGAGCTTACTCTCAATTGATTCACGAGGTTAAATAAAGATTGAATGAATATGTAGCTAGTGGGGGGTAACAACCACACAACTGTGGAGAGAGAATGAGACACTTGGTTCCCTCCTCTACTGGTGTTCATGGCCATGGCCACACACCTGGAATACTCCAACCCTGATTTAAAGGCATAAAAGTGGGGAACACATTCTTGAGACGGTTCCTAAAACTGGAGGGGAAAAAAACGGGAAAATTATCTTCCCTCTCCTCATCACTCACTTCTGCATGGGGCTGAGCTCTACCCTGTCAGCAGTGGCAATACATGGGATAGCGGCTCAGCACACAGGAGAACTGCACAGAGAGGAAGGAGGAGAGAGAAAACCAACAAAAAAGGCAAGAAGCGTTAGTAACTGAGCGAATCTTGCAAGTTTGCACTACAGGGAAGCAATTGCTCAATTTCCCTGATATTGTGGTGTCACTGGCGTCAGTGATGCGTCTTATGAATCTCACATGTCTACCGCTAACATTAACTCAATATCAATATTCCCATTTGTTTATCCCGTCTATGGAAATGTATGTGCATTTGTACTTACGTGTGCCTGCGTATATTGATGATCAGGTGTTTCTCCACCTAAGGGCTGGCCAGACAGAACCATCAGAGACCATTGGGCTGAGCTGAGGAGAGAGCGACATGTTAGAGTGTATGAGTGCATATGTATATGGTGCTCTTCTGTTAATACTCATGAGGGCATTCAACTGAACAAGACTCACAGAGCCTGTGGTGCTGTCCCAGGACTGCCCCTGTCCACGCCTGTCCCCGTCTTAGCGCCTCTTCCTGTCCCGCTCACCTGCTTCTTGCTCAGTTCAAACAAGAACTGGGAGGTTGGCAACTGAGAGCATGGGAGGGGAGAGAGGGAGAGAGAGAGAGAGTGGGTGGGTGACCCTCTCGTTGGCTTACATGCACACTCCACAGGACCACGTGATTTCTGACACGTTTAGAGGAACAGGGCAACATGTCTACCACCCTTCACACTCAGTAATTAAATAGATTTTGCAAGACACTATATTAGTAGTCCACATCATGAGTACCTTTTATGCTAAATTTGGATTTGTATGTGAGTGAAAACGTAGTACACAATTCTTTACCCGTTTGACAGCATGAGCAACCATTTCAACAGTTAAGAGTAACATGAAATCACATCCCAAAACCACCATGATGGCTGCTGTAACCAAAAAAGCCAAGATGGCTGCTATAACAAATCCTGCTAGCTAGCCTAGCTCTGTTGTTGGGGCTTCTAGTATTCTGTTAACGTTAACTTCGGAAAAATGAATGCCTAAAAACAAACACATACTAATGGTGTCGTGGGTTAATGCGAAATCAATGAGTAAGCTAATTATCGCATTTTATTCCAAGCGATGAAACAGTACGAACGTGCAGGAGCTCGCGCGAGCCTGCTAGACTCGAGAAGACTCCACCATTGCCCGTAATTAGGAAACAATGGCCCACGACAACACTTCATAAAAGTTATAGTGTTGTATACTTTTTATAACTGAAATATTCTCAAGTTGCCAAGCCAACATTATAATTTAAGCTACAATTACACAAAAGCGAAAGTTATAACAATAATTGCGACAGAGTAATTTTACGTAGGCTACTTAGCTAGCCATGATGTACAGAAAAAGGCTAATCACGTTAGCTGGCTAGCTAGTTATCTAACATTGGAAGAGAGCATCTGCATATAGATAATCATTACAAAAGGTTAGCTTGCACATAACGTTGGTGTTTTATCTGGGACGATACCAAAATACATAGCTAGCTATGTATACATTGAAATTGAGATACTTACAGGATCTGTGTTGTCGCGGGGACAAAGACAGCGTGTTGGTCTTTCTCAATCGTTTCTGTTTCAAACGGAGCGGAAATGTAACCCGTCGTCGTCTTCTTCTTCTTCGCTGGGTTTAGTGGCGGATCGCAAACAACTTTAATGTGCATACAGCCACCTACTGTACCAGAGTGTGTAACTTGTTTGTCTAGTTCTTCAATTGTGTCACCTAAGAAAGTAGCCCAATGCCTTGCATTCTTTGTTTTACGTTCACTGCTCAGCGTTCATTGCTCACGTTTAGGTTGCAAAATTAGGACTTTATTCATAGGCATATTTTTTATCATTATTTTTATTAGGCCTAGACTGCAAATCTTTAGTGTTAATATTAACTGTAAATGAGAAATTACACACAAAACAGACATGCAGGATTTCTCCTCATTATTACAATTCTGTAACTGTATGACTTCAAAATTTATTTTAAAACCTAAGTAATTTACAAATGTTCTGACCCACTGTGACACATTTCCAATAAAGTCAGATTGGGACTGTGATCCAACCACATTGTCACGTTATTTAATTACATCGTAGTTACGGATTTAAGCAGCAGTGGCGGCTACGTTCCCTTACAATGTCCTTGAGGATGGCTATTTTGGTTATTTTGCGACTGAAAAGGCAAGTGTCAGCTAGGTGTCAGCTAGGTCCGCTGCTGGTACCGTCGCAAAGTTACCACAATACCACCAATGTGTCCCGTCAGTTTTACGTACTGTGTTAGTAGGGTAACTATTGGCATGCTATCAATGAAAGAAAATACATTGTAAATAAACATGGTTTTAGGCTATTGTTTTTATGTAGGCCTATAGGTTAAGCTATTTGTGTTCATAAGGTAACGTCATTGTACCTATAGCCTATAATCCAATTGACTGGAACCAGGGGGTTTGACAAAAGTTAAGAGGCAAAATAATTTGTCTTGACTGCATTCAAGATGTATCTTTCACATTAAAACTACATACAAAGCTGACCAATAGCATTAGAAAGATCTCTTCGAGAGCTTTCATTTCACCTGTTCATTCTGCCCAAATGTCACTCGCGCACCCCTCTGGTTCTAAGCCCCGCCACGGTCTCCTGTCATTTCTCCCTGGCTTGCAGGCACGACTTGCTCGCACGAAACTTGAAACCTATGTTATCATGTAGCCAGTAGATATGCTAAGAAAATTGCATATGTTTGCAAACTAAAACAAGTGAACACAATTTTACAATCGGAAATGCTTATGAGACCATTATTTTACTTATATGGGGCAAAAGTAGTTTCTCTTCCTGCTTCTGCCTAAGCCCTCCACAATACCACAACACAACGGTGTCATGTTTTACAGAAGGAGAAGTGAAGAAGACGGTAGCTAGCAGTAGCTAAAGCAGTTAGCTAATGTTAAGATCATTCCTCTAGCTGCTTTGCTGCTAATGCGAGTTCGTCTCCGTTCCTGCCCGAGAAACAGAAGTTGAACTAATAGCATCAAAATCAAAATAGCTACAGGAATCATCGTTGTAAAGTTAGTTATCTGCTTTTTAGCCACCGACAGCTACCGTTAATATTATGGAAGCTGCTGTCGTGAGCTAACGTGCTATCACGGTCTCATCGTGCAGCTTCACAGCCTGCTATTAGCAGACAGCACTAAAGTTGACAAAATCACACTTGCACATCATTAGAATTCCAACCATTTATATGGGATGTATCATTCAACTAAACATGGAACCTGAATACTACCTGATATTTCAACCTGCTGCCATCAGTGATCGGCGCGTCTGCTTGTTTGAGTCATGAATATCTTACGCAGTGACATTCCATGTGTCCCAAAACTGTTAAATCATTCCCCATGTAGTTCACTATGAGTCGCACTCAATACATCCATGGTAATAGGGAATAGGGAGTGAGTGAACCATTTCAAACACATCTCTGGTCATCTCCGTTAGCCATCTTACTCGTCCTGATGCCATGTTCCATATGAGAACACTCAGCCTAATGTATTAAACTTCTACTTGTCCCGACAGTTAACAGATATAGACCCGGCGACAGTTACAGAGATAGAAACTATAAATAGATAGGCTTTGTTCGTAATAATTAAATTACAACCAGACAGAGAACAAGGAGTTTGAGAACGGTAGGCTCATCTAATGTGCGAGATGAGCTACAGCAATGGGTCAATGAGTGGTATTACTGCGCCCCTATGGGCAGGCGAGCGGTGGTGCGGAATGACGTAAAGCGCCTGTTAGAATACCGCGGGTCAAGTTACATTCTTATGTTCCCACATCTGTAGCTACTCTATACCAACGCGCCAGTGTTACTGCCCTTAGATGCAAAATACAAAAACAGGCAACGAGGAATGTATGACTCTGTCCCTATTTTCTCCCTGCCACCTCCGGACCCATTCCTATCCCTCCCAGGCGATCCTGTCGTCCCTTGGGATCAATGGAAAAAGTTGTTTAAAATGTACCTTTTAGTCACTGGCTTGAACAGCACTGATAGCGCGAATAAGCGTACACTACCGGAGTTGATAATCGGGACAGACTCATCCACTCTCGTTGGCAATATTATGTGTGAGAATAACGAGCACTCAGCTTCAACTTTCCCGCAACATATCCAACAGAACTGGAATGTTCAGCCAGTAGCCGCTGAGCACCGCTTCACTGGGAGAGGGTGCGTCTTTCTCCAGCTGCAGCTGGTCTACCTAACCATCCCCCTCGCTCCCGCCTCCCGGTCTCCCGCTGGAGAAATATATTGTAACCATTACCGGTGAACCCATACGCACATCAGGTGCCACAAATATGGCAGGCAGTTTCTGTATAGTTAACGCTTATAGTCATAATATATCATCCGTAACGTTATTTGGTGGGTGGTCGCCTGGTCGGTGCTGCTAGCTATGTTAGCAAGACTAAGGTTATATACACACTCCCATCTGCAACAAACTACATAGCTAATGTTAGCTATAATTCCTCCTAAGATTACATATAATTCATCATAGCTGACATTACCACATAAATGTCAAGACACATATTTTGTATATTAACGTAGCAGTGTATTTTCCTATTGCTTACGTTACCTAGCTAACGTTAAAACGTTAATTAGCTATAAGCACACAAGGCAGCGGTGTCTGCACCAAAGGTTGATGCGACAGGAGGAGAATGGAGGCCGGGGAGGGAGATGGTTGGCTCCGCCGAATTCACCAGGACCAGTCGTGAGTCCGTGAAACCCAAAAGCCTCATATTATAATTGCAGAAGCTTTCGGGAGTGAAATGTTTGCTGCAGAGGCGGGCGCTAGCGGTGACAGACTCCTCTGTAACACCATGGCTCTTCAAAAATGCTAACCATTTGCTTCTCATTTCAGCTTTACTCGGGAGTTGAAAGAAGCAGACCTTATCATCCCATTCCTGCTGGCATCCAGGAAGGATGCATTTTCGTTTAGTTTTATGCATAGGCATTGCTAACTAAGAAAAACTAGCTAATTCTAGACTACTGGTTGAAACTAGCTAATTCTAGACTCAAGATTGAGCAGGAGAACCGAAGATTCAAATCCGTTCTAGCTTTATATAGTGTTAGGGCAGGGATATGCTAAGAACACCGCTCTACGTCATCAAGTACCATTTTAAGCCCGCCCAGAAAATCCAGAAATCAAAACTGGTCAAAAACACAAAACTGGTCTAACTTCACAATTCAGTACTACACATGGTTCATCCCATTTTTGCATGTTATCAGCAATGCATCACTAACACATAGTGTTTTCAAGCAAATCTCTGATTTTGGTTAACTGGGACTTTAAGGTTGCTATACCATTTCTCAGGTTTCTGAGTTTCCGAGTACCAAATACATTCATAGGTCAGCCGAATTTAGTACCGATCCAGTAAAAACGATATTTACACAAATACTGTATGTGCCATGGTGCTAACCAAATCCAAAATAGTCAATCTTACCTCCCTGCTCCACTGCAGCCATTGGACATCATCTGGCATTGCCATCATCCATCGAGGGGATGCTTAATAACAATCATCAGCTTACTTTGCAGATTCAGTTTGCCTTGCAAGTTTACATGTTCATATGAACATTAGCACAGCATAGTCATCAGCTTATACGTTGAATTTGTACTCTGTGTAATTGAAGCATTAGCATACCATTGGTCTAGCCTGCAAAGGCAATAATGCATGGATTTCCTTTTGAAATGACAACCTAATCATCGCAGTCCCTTTCCTCCTCCTTGCTCAGGCCCAGAGCTATCTATTGGCAGACAGGGGGCCTTTGAGATCTTCCAGAGGGACCATGAGGATCGCCTAAGCATTGAGGAAAACAAGGCTCTTCTGAAACAGAGGTGAGATGCTCAGAGCTGTTGTGGTTAGGAATGCAACTCATTGGGAGGTACCTTGATTTGGTTCAGAAGTATTTTCTAACCATATAGAGAAATACTGTATAAAAGGAACAACTACTACTATACCTGGAGGAGAAACCATATTAGTGTTGTACCCCAAGTATCATGTACCCCAAGTAGCCAATCAGCGTTCAGCTGGGACCTTTATATTAGGATGCAGACATGGATTGAGGGGAGCACAGCTCTATGAAATGTGAAGTTGATGGAACCTTTTTTTTTTTTTTACCAATGGAACCGTCTAGCACAGACTTTCCATTTTATTCTACTGAAAAGCATGTACACACAAAAACACAGAAACACACAGCTCACACACAAACTCAGACACACAGTTCAGACTGTACATGCACAAACGCAGACAGACAGACACACAGCTCCAACACTCACAAACAGAAACTTCATGCTAAAGAAACCTCATATACTGATGTATATGATGTGATGTTAATACTGATGTGACCAAAGTAGGGATGTGTCGTTTAAACGACTAAACGGCGCAGCTTTTGCTAGTAGTTTAAGAAATAATAGTCGATTAAATGAAATATAATAGAATTAGATACAAATACAAATATTTATAAAAAGACTTAAATAATTAGTCACCTCATTCACTCATCTGCACAATCCCTATTGTTTATGCTGCATTCCTTTTGTATGGGAGCTCCGGATTTGGCGCCTATACACCTAATACATAGCCTATCGTCTGACATCCGCGGTCTTTAATATTATAGTAATTTAACCTATGCTATTCAATGATCAGGGGTGCACGGCACATTGCCACTATAGTGGAAGTGATGGCGCCGGTGTGTGTGGCTTGCCGTCTGCCGCTGTCAGTTTTGTTTGTGTTTGTACTGATTTTGACAGTTGTCACGAAAAATGTCAAGTCTCTACGGATTTATGATCGCCAAGCGCTTCTGGATATCCAGCTTGCTAGCAGAAATCTTGTCAAGTTTGATCCGGGACAGAAAACTTTTTCTCCGCCGCTACTTGCGGGAATACCTGCTCACCTCTACCGGGCAGCGGCCCCTCCTCCCCGGCGGAGGCGAGCCAGAAGCTGCCGAGGTAAACGCGGCGGCCGACTGGCGAAGCTGAAAGCCTCACTGGTGCTTTGTCCCGGGTCTACTTTGGTCGGATGTGGATCCCTCCATCGCTACTGTGTCTTCCGTCGCCCTCTGGAGTCTGTCGGCGCCTGGCTGGTACCTGTCACCGGCAGCGAGGAGTGTCATAGGTCTACCCGCCTCTGTTCTCCCCGTCTCCGCAGAGGAGTGGTGAACCCCCGCAGCCTTCGGCCTCTGGCCCGAGCGCCCTGGACGGTTTGGCACATTGCGGCTCCCGCAAGGATAGCACTGGTGAATGCTAGATCGCTAGCAAAGAAGACCTTTATTTTAAATGACTTCTTCATCACACGCGAATTGGATTTCTTGTGCATCACTGAGACTTGGCAGGGCGTTTGTGAGTCAAGCTCCTTTTCCGAACTCTTGCCGCCTGCCTGTACGTATTTCAATGTTCCGCGGACGACCGGCCGTGGAGGGGGAATTGCGACCGTCTATAAGCAAAACTTTGACTGTAGACAACTGTCTTTGGTCTCATTCTCCAGCTTTGAGCTGAACATGTTCGAGCTGGGTCGCTCTCGCCCTGTACTGTGTGCGGTGATATACCGACCTCCGAAATACAACAAGCATTTCATCACTGACTTCTCTGACTTCCTGGCTGAAATAATGCCTAAATATGACCACTTTCTAATTCTGGGAGACATGAACATACATGTGTGCTGTCCCTCCAAGCCGTTGGCTAGAGACTTTTTAAATCTTATTGACTCATTTGATCTTGTGCAATCGGTGACTGATCCCACACGAGCGCGGGCACACACTCGATCTTGTCCTATCTTATGGTCTATCCGTTTTTAACATCGAAGTTTGTGGTGCATTTTTCTCTGATCATATGCCTGTTTTATTTGATGTACTGTAACTCTCCCATGTGTTATCGACAAACCATCTGCACCGGCCCGTCGTTGCCGTATGTTGAACCCTTCCACTGCTCTTTGCTTCTCGTCTGCGTTTACCAGCGCTACTCTACCCGGCCCAGTCAGCCCTGTGTGTGTTAACGCGGAGGAGTTAACCTCTCAGTTTGACTCCACCTGTCTGCAAATCCTGGACTCTGTCGCTCCTCTGAAAACCAGGCGCTCCAAACCTAAACCCGAGCCCTGGTTGAACGACAGCACACGGGAAGCGCGGCGAGAATGCAGGTGGGCTGAACGTCAGTGGAAAAAGGACAAGCTGCATGTGTCTTTTGACATTCTGAGGGACAGCTGGCGTAGATATCAGCAAATTGTCAAAGTTGAAAAAACGAAACATTTGTCTGATATAATTTTAATCAACTGCCAGAAGCCTCAGGTTCTGTTTAAAACTATTAATGACATTCTTGATGTCCCCCAGCCAGTCCGACATGAAGCTTCCTCTGAAACATGTGAGCTCTTTCTGCAGTTTTTTACTGATAAGGTAGGCAACATCAGAGCCAGCATCTCCACCCCGACACACGACCCCTCTATTTTTGTCACCTGCCTGGCTACTTTTAGCCAATTTGAGCCTGTGTCTTTTTCCCAGCTAGAGGAAATAATTTCCATTATGAAGCCCTCAGGCTCCCCCTTAGATGTCCTTCCCCCTCGGCTTGTCAAAGAGGCTAGCAGGGCTATAGGACCAGATGTCCAGAACATTATGAATCACAGCCTCGCAGGAGATGTACCAGTAAATTTTAAACATGCTGTGGTACAACCGCTGATTAAAAAGTCTAACCTGGACGCCTCTGTCCTTTCCAATTTCAGGCCAATCTCCAAGCTCCCGTTTCTTTCCAAAGTTCTGGAGAAAATTGTACTCCTTCAACTGATGTTGTTTCTGAACACACATGGTATTTTGGAAGTGTTCCAGTCTGGTTATAAGTGCTGCACAGTACCGAGACTGCACTCCTAAGGATTTTTAATGATATATTTCTGGCTACGGACTCTGGTGACTCTCTTTTTCTTGTACTGTTGGATCTTACTGCCGCTTTCGACACAGTGGATCACAAACTTCTGCTCTCCCTTCTGGAGCACTGGGTTGGCATCAAAGGTTCAGCTCTGGAGTTTTTCAGGTCATACCTGTCAGAGAGAAGCTTTTGTGTTAGCCTGGGCGACGCTGTATCCGCCACTGCATCTCTCCCTTGCGGGGTGCCCCAGGGCTCAATTCTTGGGCCAATTTTATTTATGTTGTATCTACTCCCCCTAGGATCTATTTTCAGGAAACATGGAGTCTCCTTCCACTGTTATGCAGATGATTGTCAAATCTACCTGCCCTTGAAACAAAACAACCCTGACTCTTTAAAACTGTTGTTGGCATGCCTGGAAGATGTCAAAGCATGGTTAGCTTTAAACTTTTTATGTTTTAATGATAGTAAAACCGAAGTCAGGGTGTTTGGTCCCAGCAATGCTCATGTGTTTCCTCCTGCTGATCTAGGCCCTTTTAAACATTTTGTGAAGCCAACTGCCACTAATTTAGGGGTGAAAATTGACTGTGACCTAAAGATGGACAAACAAATTAATGCTGTAGTAGGAAAGAGTTTTTTCCAGCTCAGGAGGCTGTCCAAGGTCAAACCTTTTTTATGACGCTGTGTTTTTGAAAATGTAATACATGCTTTTATGACTTCTCGCCTCGGATTACTGCAATGCTTTGTATGTTGGTGTCAGTCAGGCCTCTCTCTCTCGCCTGCAGTTAGTCCAGAGCGCTGCCGCTCGTCTGCTAACTGGTACACGTAAGCAAGAGCACATTACCCCGGTACTGGCTTCGCTCCACTGGCTTCCTGTGCGTTTTAGGATTGATTTTAAAATTTTGCTGTTTACTTTTAAGTGCCTAAATGGCTTGGCACCCATCTACCTCTCAGAACTACTGGAACCCTATGCTCCTTCAAGGTACCTCAGGTCCTCTGATCAGCTTCTCCTGGTTGTCCCCAAATCCAGGCTGAAGCTCAGCGGGGATCGGGCTTTCGCAGTGGCAGCCCCTAAGCTCTGGAACGAGCTGCCTCTGCATGTTAGACAGGCACCCACTCTGCAGGTGTTTAAATCACGCCTCAAAACACTTATATTCTTTTGCGTTTTCCTGACATGGCCTAAGAGACTTGTCCTTTTTCATGTGACATACTGCGTATGTTTTACTATGTGCTCTTTGTGTGTTATCGTTGTTTGACTTGTACAGCACTTTGGTCAACTTTGTTGTTTTTAAATGTGCTCTATAAATAAAGTGGTATGGTATGGTATGGTACTAAAGTGTACTCATATTAATTCATGTAGCCAAATCATTTGGTTTGTTAAAGTCAAGACGTGACGGAAATCTGTGCAACAATGGGCTATGACTAGATTCCAAGAGGCGCGCTCGCTTTCACAGCCTAATTGCCGAGTTGAACTCTGAAGGAGGCAGACCAATAAATTCGCAAAACATAGGTTTATGTATACTAGTATACATCCAAGCAACTGTCACAAAGTACCCCGTGTTTTAAATAGCCAAACCAGACTTGGAGCGAGATGCGCAACGAGTGAAAATTGGCTTCCGCTGAATGTTGGTGAGAAAGATAGAGGAACTTTATTGCAGACACGCAGGTCCATATAAAACATTACAGTATATATAACACTTTCATAAATGTACAATTCGTCTAGGCTATTTTTTGCACGGTAGGCTATTATTTCTTTCACTTTATTATTTGCATCATTCTTTGTGGACCAATGTTTGAATAAATTTGCCTTCGAACGTTATTGCCCTCTCTGACATCCGCGGTCTTTATGTGAAATCTAGTTTTAGCCTACTGAAACATTACAGGCTATAGGCTGGCCTACTCTTCTTCAATTAAACAAAATAAATCACATTGATATCTTTGCTAAGTAATAAACTGTAAGGACAGGCTGAACTACTGTTTTGCACTGGCAAACAGTGTGTGACAGCCCTGCGCAACGTGTGCAAATTGGCTGCCACTGAGTGGTTGGGAAACATCAAGAATAGTCATGCATCTTAGCTTGCATAGTTTGAGAAACATCTTAAATTTTCCTAACTAGCACTTGTTGTAGAAACTTGGGAATCCTGTTTTTAGACTAGTCGTATAATCGGTTACAAAACCACCGTCTAGTCGTCATTGAAAATAATCACACACACAAAGGGACGTGGAGTTACCCCTCGTCCTCAGCCAAAAGTCCACCCTATGGCTCCTGGAAAGGCCCTCTGCCTCCCCATGACTAGCTCCTTCCCACTCTGTGTCGTCATATACTGATGTATATGTCCCTATCCTGCAAACCCTACCCATTTTTTACCTCTGGCTCTCTGCTTTCTGTTTCCCCACCTCTGCCTTGCGGCATTCTCTATGAGCCTGTTCTGCTAAGTGCTTACTGTGCTTTGTTATATGATTCACTAAAATATCATATTAGAGACTACAGAGAGACTACTAACACATAATGGTCTACCATGTAGGCAACTTCTCTGTAACTATTTGTGCACTCTCCTGTTAGTCATGTCTCTCGTAAGTATGTAGCCCATGCACTGTATATGATCTTAGCCAATAGACAAACATTTTCCAGGAGCTTGCTCGATCGTCTCGTTGAGAGAGGTCAGGGAAGAATTTTTACAGCTCACTTTTCTGGCCCCCGGGTGAAACTGTTTTTTTTGCTTCCCTCTGGAATATGTAGGGGTGGGACTTATGCCCACCCCCCATTGCTCTCTGTAAAGCGCATTGTGTTGCCTCTGTGTATGAAATAAGCTATATAAATAAAGTTTGACTTCATTTGATCACTATACAGTGTACAGTGATGTGTACTGAAATGATCGTCAGTAATAAAGTGCAGTGCACTGTGATAGACTGCATCAAGTGGTTTAAGTACTGTGGTGGCTGTTATAATTGATACTGACTTGCATGTAAGCAAAGTCGAAGACAAAAAATGCTGTCAACAAATTGTATAGTACTTAGTGTAAAGTGCTCACAGGTTGGGTTAGTAAAGGTTCTGTCAACAAATTGTATAGTACTTAGTGTAAAGTGCTCACAGGTTGGGTTAGTAAAGGTTCTGTCAACAAATTGTTAAGTACTCACAGGCTGGGGATATGTTTTAGTACTCACAGGTTGGGGATAAAAAATAAGAATCTGCACACAAAAATGATATTGATCCTCTACTGTATTCCTGTTCACCGTATCATTGTTGTTTTCTCTTGCATATCACTGTGACCATCACTCATTAACTTAATGTATGTGCTGCTCTGCAGGTTTGTAGATGCCAAGGCGTATGGGGAGGAGTTGAACAAATCCAAAAACAAAGTCAGTAAGTCATCTTCATTCCATGCCTTTATTTCAGTTGGGAATATACTAAAGCATGCAATGTGGAGTAAAGGCCTTGGATTTTTTTAAACCCAATCATACAGTCTCAAATACCACCCATATTTTATATTGACTCGTTGATCTATAGTACTACTGCAAACTCACTGGTTCAAATCCCTTAAAATGCTTCTCATAAAAAGCTCCTTCCATTGTACACAAGTTTAAAATTGTACACCCTTGCGCTGTGCCTCACATCCCGTATGACTGGAAAACAAGGTGTTAAAAGGGCACTCCTTTGTTTTTTAGGTTTTTCTATGTTTTTTAGGCTGTTTAGGTTATTTTCCTACAATACAGTTGGGGGTAGTTAGAAATTATTCATCCCGCGGCATTTCACCATCGCGGTATTTGATAGGGAAATCCCGTTGGAAATGGGAAGCACTTTGAGCTGAATTTATCTGTATGAAAGGTGCTATTCAAAAAACATTTTATTGTTATTATTACCTTGTTCTCAAGCACATTTTTTCTGAGGTGTGGGTCCATACTAAATTGGCATAGTTGCCATGAGTAAAGATAACTCATTATTGCAAATTATATCCGGACATTAACGGGCAGTGGCTAGTTTCAGTGCAAAACTAGAATGGAGAAGTAAGACGCCTCCTTCCCTCCACTAGTCTGGGGGTCCACCTTGGGCAAGTGGTAGTATCCCCTAGCCCCCCTACCTGGGGTTACAGGTAAAAATCCCTGATGAAAGAACAACTAAAAGGAAGAGAGACCCGGCCCGGAGGAAGCCTGGGGCCCTCGTCTGGAGCCAGTCCCAGACAGAGGGCCCGCCTGCGAGCGCCTGGTGGTCGGGCTTACCACGGAGCCCGGCCGGGCCCAGCCCGATCAAGCAACGTGGCAACACCATCTCATCCTCCATCGTCCTGTGGATCCACCACCCGCGGGAGGAATTGTCAGGGTCGGGTGCGCTGCCAAGTAGGTGGCGGTGAAGGCGGGGGGCACCGACGGACCAGACCCGGGCGGCAAAGGCTGGCTCTGGGGACATGGAACGTGACCTCGCTGGGGGGGAAGGAGCCGGAGCTTGTGAGGGAGGTGGAGCGATACCACCTGGTGGGGCTAACCTCCACGCACAGCACCGGCGCCGGAACCAAACTCCTGGATAGGGGTTGGACCCTGTTCTTCTCCGGAGTTGCTTACGGTATGAGGCGTAAGGCAGGTGTGGCTATACTAGCTAGCCCCCAGCTGAGCGCCTCTGTGTTGGAGTTCACCCCAGTGGACGAGAGGGTCGCCTCCCTGTGCCTTAGGACTGTGGGGGGGGACTCTGACTGTGGTTTGTGCTTATGCACCGAACAGCAGTTCAGAGTACTCGGCCTTCCTGCAGACCCTGAGTGGAGTCCTATTTGGGGCTCCTGCAGGGGACTCCACTGTCCTATTGGGGGACTTCAATGCACACGTGGGCAATGATGGAGAAACTTGGAGGGGCGTAATTGGGAGGCATGGCCACCATGATCTGAACCCGTGTGGTGTTTTGTTGTTGGACTTCTGTGCTAGTCACGGTTTGTCCATAACAAACACCATGTTCGAACACAAGGATGACCACAAGTACACCTGGCATCAGAACACCTTAGGCCGAAGGTCGATGATCGATTTCGTTATCGTATCATCTGATCTGAGGCCATGTGTTTTGGACACTCGGGTAAAGAGAGGGGCAGAGCTGTCCACTGATCACCATCTGGTGGTGAGCTGGTTTCGATGGCGGGGGAAGCTTCTGGACAGACCTGGAAAACCCAAGCGTGTAGTGAGGGTGAACTGGGAACGTCTGGAGGAAGAGCCTGTCCGGAGAGATTTCAATTGCCACCTCCGGCAGAGCATCTCAGGCATCCCTGTGGAGGTTGGGGACATCGAGCATGAGTGGTCGGTGTTCAAAGCCTCCATTGCTGAAGCTGCGGCTGGGAGCTGTGGCCTGAGGGCCATAGGTACCTCAATGGGCGGTTACCCTCGGACACCGTGGTGGACAGCGGTGGTCAGGGAAGCCGTCCGACTGAAGAAGGAGGCCTATCGGGATATGTTAGCCCGGGAGACCCCAGAAGTAGTTGCAGGGTATCGACTGGCCCGGAGGGCTGCGGCTTCGGCCGTGACCAAGGCAAAGCAGAGGGTGTGGGAGGAGTTCGGAGAAACCATGGAGAAGGACTTTCGGTCGGCACCAAAGTGTTTCTGGAAGACCATCAGACACCTCAGGAAGGGAAGGCGGGGGACCATCCAAGCTGTATACAGCAAGGAGGGGACACTGCTGACCTCAACTGAACCTGACTAATCCACCCTCTACGATCGAGGCAGAGCCGGAAGATGATGGTGGGTCGTCAATTTCCTTGGAGGAGGTCACTGAGGTAGTCAAACAACTCCACAGTGGCAAAGCCCCAGGGACTGATGAGATCATCCAGAAATGCTGAAGGCGCTGGGTGTTGAGGGGCTGTCTTGGTTGACATGCCTCTTTAACATTGTGTGGAAGTCTGGGTCAGTGCCAAAGGAGTGGCAGACTGGGGTGGTGGTCCCAATATTCAAAAAAGGGGACTAGGGATGCACCGATCCACATTTTTTCACTTCCGATCCTGATACCTGAATTTGGATATCGGCCGATACCGATACTATTCCGATACCAGAGCTCTTTTTGCTTGAATATTATTATTATCATTATCGTTGATTTTATGAGACTGTAATAAACTCCTCTCTACAGGCAAGTATGACATGCACCCCAAAAGGTAACTTGAGGGAAGTATAAGCTCAGAAAAGCAGGTCAGAAAAGCTTAAAATTGATTATCAATATTTATTAAATTCCATAAAAGTGCAACATCTTTGTAAGGAAATACACTCTCCAGCAGCCACAAGGGTTTACTTGTCTGACTTAAATTAAAATGTGTAACAAGGCAGCGTTTACTAGTGCAAATATATACACTATCAAAAAGCAAAGAATAGCCTACCTGTCATATAAATGTGAACAGCACAAACACAAATCAAGTAGAGACTACTATGCAGCAATGTGGTTTTCAAGTGTCAAATATGAAATAAAGTGTAAACATCTCTACACTGCTCTCCCTCCCAATAAAAGAAAATACATACAATGGGCTGCTTCATCTGATCAGCACAAATTAAGTTCACTGGCTCAAGTAGCAGCAACAAATCAAGGTTTTCAAGTGTCAAATATTTAAAATAAAATAAAAGTGCAATCAGTGTAAACATCCACACTATCAATACAACAATGTGCATCTGAACAGCACAAATCAAGTACAGTATAGGAGGTTTGGCATTGGCAAAAGGCGACCTGGATTAAACTAAACACCAGTCTGTGCAACTGTTCTTCCAAACAAAACAAGTAAATTATCCCTCCAAAACACTGAGGGAGTGATCTGGTGTTTTATATCTCACTTAAACATTGGTAGGTTCTTTTTGAGGAATATGAGCATTGCGGCCCTCTCTGCTGTCAGACGATTCTTCTTTTCATCCACAATATTGGATGTTGTCTTTCACTTTCGACAGTGGTTGAAGGGGCACTGAGGAACTTTACTGCAACAGCAGCAAGGAGAGGAAAGCGAGCATGGTTGTTTGCCCAGTACTGGAAAGGGCTGTCTTTCTCACCAATCGTTGGTTCTTTCAAATACATTTGCATTTGGATAACCGCTGCCTGGGTACCCCCTGATGCCGCAGGTTCATCATGCTCCTCCAGAATTCTGTCGTACAGGCTGCTGAAGCTGCTCTTACTTGTGCTTGGAGGAGAACCAGTGCTTGGACCAGCTTCCATGCGAGCGACCTTTTGTGCTGGCTCTGCCTCGGTTGCCTCTGATTCATCAGCTGATGGCCTGTGCAGTGCTTCCTCCATCTTCTGAAGCTCTTGTGTCAGGAGAGCCTTGGCACTCCTGGCAGTGTCTCCACCTGTAAAGAATCTAACACAAAAATGAAATAGGTTGAGTACAACTCAACGCACGCACACACACACACACACACACACACACACACACACACCCTTTAAAGCTAGGACTTAATCAACATGTAGTTTTTGTTTGGCAGGATATAACTTTTTCAGTTTAAAACTTAGCCATCATAAATAAATAGGGCATTATTAAAAACCTGTCCTTGTATCGAGCGTCCACTAAAGTGGCAACAGCGTAGAGGGGTTCACCTTCCAATCTTCTGAATCGTCTGTTGACCGCTTGGAGAAGCGTGCTTTTCATTGTTTTGATGCCGCTGTCAGTACTGTTCTCCTCGGCGAGCAGGCGTTTTAAAACGGTGATGGCTGGGATTACGTCGGCTGCAGAGGAGGTCGCTGAACTGATTTTCCTGGTCAACTCCTCGAAGGGTTCCAGCACCGTCACTGTTTTGTCTAGTAAAGCCCACTCGCTGGCTGACAGTGTTGCAGGCAGGTTATGGTCAGCAGCATATGCACAGAGGGGTCACTTCTCTTGAAGAAGGCTCTTGATCATATAAAATTAGCTGTTCCATCTTGTTTGGATGTCTTGAACAAGACGATTTGGGGTAGTCGTTGTCCCTTGCATTTCACGCTGTAGGTCTTCCAAGCGAGACTGTGCGAGTTAGGAGTGCTTGAAATGTGCCACGATCTTCCTGCCATTTGCTAATGCATCGCTAACGCTGCGTTGGGATATTAGCCCCTCGCGCACGACGAGCTGCAGAGAATGAGCAAAACAGCCTAGGCTAGGGACTGCCATGTCTTCCATCGCTGCCTTCATGTTACTTGCATTGTCCCGTAGTATGACATGCACTTTATCCAGTGCGATCTCCCAGTGATTTAACATCTCTGTAATGGAGGCTGCGATTGTAGCTCTGTTGTGTGAACCCCTGCACTTTTTTACCTGAAGCACCGCACTCTGTAGTCTGTGGAGTCAACCCAGTGCACTGTGAGGCTGATCAGTGACATTGGGCACACATCCGAGGTCCAAATATCTGTGGTAAAGCTCAGGGCTGGAACTCCTTTTAACTTGTCAGCTAACTTGGACGACACTCAGTTGTATAGTTTGGGTAGCGCAGTCTCTGATATATATTTTCTGGATGGTAGACTATACCTTGGCTGCAAGTGCTCCATCAGGCTCCGAAACCCCTCGTTTTCCACCACACTCAATGGTTGGTCGTCGACTATGATAAAGTTGAGCAACTTCTCTGGAATCATTTTGGCTTTTACGTTGTCTGCTGGAAGTTTAGCCTGCTTTTGGAATGACTTCAGGAGTGATTCTTGACGTTTTGTTTCATCTGGCTAAATATTCGCCGTGCTCTTTTGGGTGGTGCTTTTTCAAATGTTTGATAAGATTAGTAGTATTGTACGTTGCGACAGAGCTTCCACCTCTCGGAACGACCGCTTTGCAAACATTACATGTTGCTGTCTTGCTTTGCGGTGTTTCAAGAGTAAAATAACTCCATACAGTGAACATGTTGTGAAGTTTAGCCTACAGGCTAGCTCGCTGCCAACTGTGGAATGGGCTTTCCTGAATGGAGGCGTGTCTCATAACTCCCATTGTGTCTCATTGAGACAGGCCTCTGTTCTAGGAAGTCCCATTCCACATTTTGCAGCCAGCCAGCAGGCTAGCGTGTAGCAGCAAAATTGAGCCGGCAGGAATCACTAGTGGAATCATTCCAGCAGACAACGCGAACACAGCAGGCGGATCGGAAATCTCCCCACGTGGATCGGAAATTTCCGATCCATGAATTACATGAGTATCGGCACCCGATACCGATATTGGATCGGATCGGTCCCATCCCTAAAGGGGACCAGAGGGTGTGTGCTAATTATAGAGGCATCACATTACTCAGCTTCCCAGGGAAAGTGTACTCCAAGGTGCTGGAAAGGAGGGTCCGGCCGATAGTCGAACCTCAGATCGAAGAGGAACAATGCGGATTTCGTCCTAGTCGTGGAACCACCGACCAGCTCTTCACTCTCGCGAGGATCTTGGAGGGGGCTTGGGAGTTTGCCCAACCTGTCTACATGTGTTTTGCGGACTTGGAGAAGGCTTACGACCGGGTCCCTCGAGAGGTCTTGTGGAGGGTTATGTGGGAGTATGGGGTGAGGGGGTCCCTACTTAGGGCCATCCAATCCCTGTACACCCAGAGCGAGAGCTGTGTCCAGGTCCTCGGCAGTAAGTCGTCTTCCTTTCCGGTGGGGGTTGGCCTCCGCCAGGGCTGCGCTTTGTCACCAATCCTGTTTGTGATTTTCATGGACAGGATATCGAGGCGTAGCCGTGGGGAGGTGGGTTTGCAGTTAGGTGAGCTGGGGATTGCGTCGCTGCTATTTGCAGATGATGTGGTCCTGATGGCATCATCTGCCTGCGACCTCCAGCACTCTCTGGATAGGTTCGCAACTGAGTGTGAAGCGGCTGGGATGAGAATCAGCACTTCTAAATCTGAGGCCATGGTTCTCAGCAGGAAACCGGTGGCCTGTCCGCTCCGAGTAGGAAATGAGTCCTTACCCCAAGTGAAGGAGTTCAAGTATCTGGGGGTCCTGTTCACGAGTGAGGGAACCATGGAGAGGGAGTTTGGCCGGAGAATCGGAGCAGCTGGTGCGGTTCTGCAGTCGCTTTACCGCACTGTTGTGACGAAAAGAGAGATGAGCCAAAAGGCAAAGCTTTCGATCTACTGGTCTATCTTTGTCCCCACCCTCACCTATGGGCATGAACGATGGGTCATGACCCAAAGAACGAGATCACGGATACAAGTGGCCGAAATGAGTTTTCTCCGGAGGGTGGCTGGGGTCTCCCTGAGAGATCGGGTGAGAAGTTCAGTCATCCGGGAGAGACTCGGAGTAGAGCCGCTGCTCCTTTGCGTAGAAAGGAGCCAGTTGAGTTGGTTCGGGCATCTAGTGAGGATGCCTCCTGGGCGCCTCCCTAGGGAGGTGCTCCAGGCGTGTCCGGCTGGGAGGAGGCCGCGGGGTAGACCCAGGACTAGGTGGTGGGTCTACATCTCCGCACTGGCCTGTGAGCGGCTAAAGATTCCCCAGGCAGAGCTGGTTGATGCTGCTAGGGAAAGGGATGTCTGGGGTCCCCTGCTGGAGCTGCTGACTCCGCGACCTGACCCCAGATAAGCGGATGAAGATGGATGGATGGATGGATGGATGGATGGATGGATGGATGGATGGATTAACTATCTTGTGCATACAGAGCTTGCAGAGCGGCAGGTTTGACAGTCTTGTACTAGGACACTCCCTATTCCCTATGTAGTTCACTGTACGAGTAACACTACATAGGGAATAGGAAGTGAGTGAACCATTTCGAACACATCTCTAGTCAACTCCATTAGCTAGCTTAATCGTCCTGATGCCATGTTCCATATGAGAACACTCTGCTAGCTAACTAGTTAGCTAGCCTACTGTGTTAAACCTCTACTTGTCCCGATACCTTGTTCCATATGAGTTAACAGATATAGACCTGATTTCAGTTACATAGATAGATAGATAGATAGATAGATAGATAGATAGATAGATAGATAGATAGATAGATAGATAGATAATGTTCGTAATAATTACATTACATTAGTCATTTAGCAGACGCTTTTATCCAAAGCGACTTAACAATAATTGCATTTAACGTAGGAAAAGCCATTGTACTACTACTTGCCAGACCTCACGAGTGCATCTTCTTTCTAAAACAAGTGACCAAGAGCATAATCTAGTGCTGAAGGCAAAGTGCAAGAATAGCAATCTAAAGTACAGTGCAATACAATACAATGCAATACAATAAGTGCTTAGGAGGGAGGATTGTTGTAGTACTTCTTGAAGAGATGAGTTTTGAGCCTGCGACGAAAGATGGGCAGCGACTCTGCTGTCCTGACATCAGTGGGCAGTTCATTCCACCACTGCGGGGCCAGGACAGAGAAGAGTCGTGACCGTGTCGATCGACCGCAGGGGCCTCGGAGTGACGGGGCAACCAGTAGCCCCGAGGTAGCAGAGTGTAGCGGTCGGGAGGGGGTGTAGGGTTTGACCAGCGCCTGGAGGTAGGAGGGGGCTGTTCCTTTGATTGCCCTATAGGTTAGCGCCAGAGTTTTAAACTGGATGCGAGCCGCTACAGGGAGCCAGTGTAGGGAACGGAGGAGGGAAGTTGTGTGGGAGAACTTGGGGTGGTTGAACACCAGGCGAGCAGCAGCTTTCTGGACAAGTTCCAGAGGTTTAATGGCTGACGCTGGGGCCCCAGACATTACATTACAACAGACAGAGAACAAGGAGTTTGAGAACAAGGTAAGCTCACCTAATGTGCCAGATGAGGCTACAGCAATGGGTCAATGAGTAGTATTACTTCTCCCTCTATGGGCATGCGAGCGGTGGTGTGGAATGCCGCAGGCGCTGTGTTGAGGTTACTGCTCCCAAGTTCCCCCATCTGTACATACAATACATTAGTAATTTTGCATGCATGTCTTGGGGGGCAAGATGGCATCGTAGAGAGAGCACGCTTCACTGAGCTCCGGTGAAATTTGCCAATTTACTTGATTACTTATGTATGTACTTATGTATGTTGGCCAAAGTCTTAGATTTCAAAACATGACTATCTATATAGTGACTCCTGACTTTTACTCTCCAACGACGAGTCTGACCACGAGAACACCAGCAGCAGCACTGAGCCAAACATTTCCAGGCAATGGACAGAATAACCGAAAGTACAGTATCACTAAGGTCATCGATGCTAAAATTGACAGTACTTGCTGCTATAAGGGACCAAACAACTCAAATACAGGCTCTGGAAATTCGAGTCGGCAACGCAGAGGCCAGAATTGCTAGTGTGGAGACCACTTGTTGCAAACCAAAGTGACTGATTTGGAGAAACAACTGAGTGGAATACTGGAACACATTGATGATTTAGACAATCGTGGGTGCAGATGCAATGTGCTCTTGGTTGGTCTACCTGAAGGTACAGAAGGAACGAATCCTGTGAACTTTATTGAGAAGTGGATACCTGACTATCTTAAAATGACAACCAAGACAGGACGCATCAAGTTGGACTGCGCACATCGCTCTATAGCGCCAAAGCCTGGACCCAAACAACGTCCTAGGCCGATTGTTATAAGGTTCCACAACTTCACTGACCCCCATTTCCCTTAGTTTTAGGTTTTGTTTTATATATATTTTGTCTTGCTTTTTATGTATACAGCTCAGTCATTGTATTTTCTGGTCTATTAAATGGAGTGATTCAGCATATTGCTAGTCTTATCCTTAAGCCTATATTAATAGTTTAAATGAATGGCAAATAAGCTTCACGTCTGTCCTATACGAATATACGAGGTATTCATAATCCCATAAAACAAAGGAAAATATTTACCCTTTTGAAAAAATAAAATATAGACATAGCACTGCTGCAAGAAACACATCTTGACGATATACCTGTAGGACATTTGAAGTTACATCAGGGAGTATTTGGACAAGTATTTTTTCATCATTTACAACTAGGAGTAGGGGTGTTGACATACTTATCAGACTCTGCCTTTTAAGGTGCTTGATTGTGTTAGACAAACATGGTCGTTATGTTATAATTAAAGGCAGCCTTCAAGGGCAAGATATTCTATTAATGAACATTTACTATCCACCGGCTCATCCATCAGATTTTCTTACCAGAGTGTTCTTGGACCTTGCAGAAATGGCAGCTGATATAGTAATTGTAGGTGGTGATTTTAATTGTATATTAAACCCACTTATAGACCAATTTCCTCATAGTACCAGGGCTCTTACTCCTCAGGCAAATTCTCTTTTTGATTTGAGGATTTATGGAGAAGTTCTCATCCTTCCAACAAAGCACCTCATGGGTGTCAGACTAGAATTGATTATATTTTCCTACCTAGAACTGAATTACACATGGTCTTGTCTTGTAGCATAGGCAGTATAATTATATCTGACCACGCTATGGTGGTTTTGGATATAAAACTCAAAGGTCCTATTATAATCCAACCTTGACAGTGGAGACAACACTGTTACTCTTAAGGATAATACTTTTATATCTTATTTTTCCACTGAATTTAAGGCATTTTTGACTATCAACTCATCATCAACAGCTGGATAAACAAAAATCTTTGGAAGGGAAACTGTCTGAGAAAGAGAAAGCTTAGCTCTCATCACCTACATTATGGAAAGAAATATCCGCTCTCAGATCAGCTATATACTGTCTTCTCACTAAAGACGCAGAGAAACAAATTAAGTATAGTAAACAGAGGTTTTATGAACACAGAGATAAACCAGGAAAATGCCTTGCATATCTGGTTAAGAAAAGAACAGTCCCAATCTATAGCAGCTGTTTTTGACGCTGAGGGTAATAAGGTTTATGAAAATAAATAAACGACAGCTTTAAGAAATTCTACACAAATGTGTACTCTTCTGAACAGACAAGTGATGTGCATCAATTAATGGAAGACTTCTTTGTTCAGATCAATCTCCCTACAATATCAGAAGAACAGAAAAGTCAGTAGGACCTGACGGGTTCTGTAGTGAATTTTATAAGGAGTTTCAAGACTTGCTTTAAGAAACATTACTTGGAATGTTTAATTACTTGTTTTCCTGTGCAGAATTACCACATACTCTTAAGGAGGCTAACATATCACTTATACTGAAAAAAGGGAAATGTCCTGAGTCTTGTTCCTCCTATAGACCGATAGCCCTTTTAAATGTGGACCGAAAATTGCTTTCTAAAATCCTAGCTACTCGCTTAGAGGACCTCTTGCCTATCCTAATTAAAGAAGATCAAACAGGATTTATAAAAGGCCGTAATTCAACTAACAATGTCAGACGTCTCCTTAATGTTATTCAGGCCTTTGAACAGAAATCTGTTGATGGTCTAGTGCTTTCTCTTGATGCAGAGAAAGCATTTTATAGAGTCGAGTGGTCTTTTTTATTTTACACATTAGAGAGACTTGGTCTTGGGAATAATTTTGTGAATTGGATTAAAGTAATATATAATAATCCTCAAGCGGCGGTTATGACTAATGGGTTAAGATCAGAATACTTTTCTACATACAGAGGCACTTGACAAGGTTGTCCTCTTTATTATTCGCATTAGTCATTGAGCTGCTGGCCGAGGCCATTCGAACGACATCCTCTATATATGGGTTACAAGTTGGAGATGTTTGTCATAAAATAACACTTTATGCTGACAATGTGTTAGTGTTCTTATCCAATCCTGAGTTATCAGTACCTTCTCTCATTAGGATCATTGACTTGTTTAGTAAGTTCTCTGGATATAAAATTAACTTAAACAAGTCAAACGCCATGCCTCTAGGCAGTCTTTCTACTATACCTAATATTGTGCCATCTTTTCCCTTTAAATGGTCCCCTTCAGGTTTTGTTTATTTAGGCATTTCTATTACTCCATTATTTAATCAAATGTATAGAGCTAATTTTGTTTCACTACTTTGTCAAATGAGACTTAGAGCACTGGAACTCACTACCTGTTTCCTGTATAGGACGAATAGCCATAGTAAAAATGTATTACCTAGATTGCTTTATCCCATTCAAATGATTCCTATATTGTTTTCTAATAGTGTCTTAAAAGATTTGAACGGTTGGCTTAGCTCCTTTATATTGAATAAACGCAAACCTAGACTAAATATGTCTGTTCTTCAGCTGTCAGGCTCAGTGGGTGGCCTAGACCTACCAAATCTTAAAGTGTATCAGTTGTGTGCTCATTTGAGGTTTATATCAGAATGGGTAAAGAACGACTCTCATTCTATTTGGTTGGACATTGAACCATCATTATCGAAATGTAGATTACAGGATTTATTATTTTTTAAGAATTTTAAGAATCTAAGAGATAAGTGTGCTAATCCAATAACAATCAATACATTGACGGCATGGAGAACAGTCCGCCGTATGGAGGGGAGGTCTAAGTTAACATCAACTTTTACCCCACTACTTTTACCCAGAACAACCCAGATTTCTTCCGGGAATGTTGGACGCTGGCTTCCAGCAATGGAAAAACATAAATATAACCAAACTGGGAGATTTATTTTCTAATTTTAATTTGAACAAATGAGACAGAAATATCACCTTCCAAAACAAGACTTATTTTGATTTCTGCAAATAAGATATTACATTACTAAGAGTACCACCCTTATACTGCCCTACAAAGCCAAAAGACCGTAACTTAATTTTTGTGACATAAAGTAGATGCTTAATCATGTGGACAAGTATCTTGAGTCAATTGTGTTGTTTTTTCGAGAAAATAGTGGGTTGACTTTACCTTAACTTCCAAAAGCGCTACAGAAACCAAGGCAGAAGAACATAACTTCAGTTACGGCTTAACTTCAACTTATCGGCACTCTTGAATGTTCGATTTGAGATACTGTAGGCTACTCTGCCTTGGTTTTGCTTTGCATCAACGTGGAGTTAGCCTACTGTTTACTGCGCTCAAGTTATGGTTCTATATTTGTATAATATCTGTCACCGAAGCATTTCTGACACACACCTTAGCTATAACTTGAGAAACAACACTGCTCCCATATGCGATCAGAACAATGCAAACAAAGCATTGGAAAGAAGCAATGCTTGCCAGCTGTAAGTTATCGTAAATCATAAGCAATTTTAAAAAAAAATCCCTATCAGCCTTTGACAGCTCAACAGCGAAACAAACTTGGCGGACTGTGATAGCCCAACAGTGTGAGACACTTTCTAGGACAGGCGCGAGTGCGACACATCTCCTAGCCTAATCATACACACGCACGCACGCAATATGCATGTTCAGCACTAATGATTCACAATTAGGCCTAAGTAAAGATAAACATTGCCTACCTTTTCTTTAACCTGATCAAATCTATTGCAAATGCCAACAAATTATATCCAAAGCTGTTTTGAGTACGCTGCATTCAGTCCAATTCATTAATCCAATTCAATACAAAACGCGAGTCTGAGTCCACTATCCTTGCGTTGGTTGTAATCCTTGCATTCAACATTGTCTAACATTGTTTGCAAAAAGTTATCCTCCACATGCACGGACAACAACATCCAATCAGGTTCGCTATGAATTGATGTCTTTTTTTCTTGCAATCTTCATAATGCTGTGGTCACAGCCATTCTCTGGAATGGTTTACACAAGGTATTTAACCACCTATAGGTTAAATAATTATATATATATATAATAATTAGAATTCATCCAGTGAGTAGATCTCCACGACAGTGTGGGCACCCGTCATAATATAATAAATAGGTCCTAATGATGTGCGAGTTTGTAATGCCTTCAAATACACATGAATTCATACTCATTTACATTATAATATATGTATGTTTATATTACATCAAGCCTAATTGTGCCATGATCAGTAGATTGTATGCAGATGGTATCATTATTATCATATACTGATTTTGTATAGTGATCATCAACCAATTGATTGATCAAATGGAAGTTACTGCCTTTTGCCTTGACATAACTCTGTATTATTTGCAGGCAATGCAAAGGCAGAGTACAGTAACTTCCAAATAAGGGTCAAAGGTCAAGTTTGAACTAAATATTTTTATGTAGATAAATTACTTCATAGAAAAACAAATAATTGTCAAATTTTCAATATCCTACCTACAATAGATTTGGCTGGACAACAAAAAAACTAGTCATTTTTCTCATTTCTGCACTGCGCGAGTTAAGGTCTTTTGCCTTTGTATGGCAGTATAGAACACCCTGAGATATCTACTATTGAGAAAATTAAGTTTCAACAACCAGGCTAGGTATCTTTGAGTTTGTTTTACGGAGTATTATTTGACATGTCGCTTAGCAATACACATAGGGTTAAAGATATATGGGAAAAGGAACTGTCAGTGACTATAGATGAGGACACATGGAAGGACATTTGGAACCATGCTAAAAATATATCCATCTGCTCTCGAAGTAAATCAGTCCAACTTAAAATTATACATAGAATACATATCCCCTCATCGCAGGCATTTTTTTAACCCATAATTTTATCCTCACTGTCTTAAAGGAGTAGTAAAGGGAAAATGCATGTTTAGCCCTGTTTTAAGGTTACTTATGATCATATACAATGGTTCAGATCAAAACATTGACAAAGCTAGCATTTTCGAGAAAGTTGATAATTGCTCTACCACCGTTTTGGTCATACAATGGATGTGGATGGGCATCTTGAAAAATCATTCAAAAACATGTTAAACTCGATTTCAAAGACAAGAAACTCCTAGGTGTTAGTTGGCGTTCTGACATATAATTCGCCATAAAGTAAGATTCTAGTTCATCTGGAAAGGCTTTTTAAAATATTTAGCATAGAACTATTTAGTCGCAGCACATACGTGTGTAAACTTCCGCAAACTAGGTAGCCTAGCAACATAAACAATAACAATAGCTACCATAAGTAGTTCCACTTCCTGAATCCTCTCTGCGGATTGATCTACACATCTACAACGGTCGCTTCAATACAAGTCAATGGATTTCATAAAATGATCAATAAAACCCTGAAGGATTCATACTTTGCGGCGAATTTGATGTCAGAACACCAACGGACACCAATTACACCCTCGGTGAGCTTCTTGTCTTTGAAATCGAGAGTTTAACATGTTTTTGAATGATTTTTCAAGATGCCCATCCACATCCATTGTATGAACCATTGTATATGATCATAAGTAACCTTAAAACAGGGCTAAACATGCATTTTCCCTTTACTACTCCTTTAAATGTAAAACTAAAAAAGGTACCTTAACCCATTGCCTATGGTAATGTTGTAAAATACAGAAGTATTGGTCTGATATTATATGTGAAATAGAAAAGATTTTCAACAGAAATCTGGAGATGGACCCTATGTCATTGATTCAAGGCCTCCCAAAGAGGAAACATTACCACAGCAGCTAGCAAAAGACTGTATAACATCCTTACTTTTGCTGCTAGGAAAAATATTCTGTTAGAGTGGATAAATAAAAAGGCCCATCTGTCAATGGCTGGCATAACGTATCTGAACTGATGCCATTGGGATTTCTTACATGTATTATACATACAGTACCAAAACAAATTAGTTTTATAAAGACTGGCAGCCCTACATGAACTACCTAGGACCTAACCTCTCCTATAATTCTTGACCTTGTGTAAGCTGTGATCTAATTGCAATATAAGTTGCCCCTGTAACCTCCTGTATAGGTTATTTATGGATTTGACTATCAGAGCTGTTTTATATATATATATATATATATATGTATATATATATATATATATATTTATTATCTTTGTTTTTCTGTTTTTTTTGTTTACTTTAGTTTCTGTGTTTGTCCGTTCTGTTTTATTATTATTGTCTATGTTTGGACTGTTATTGTTTTTGTGCTAAAAACTGAAACCCAATAAATATATTGAAAAGAGTAATTTTGCATGACCTTTTTGGCAACTGTAGGGTCCTATACATTTTTTAAATATACTGTAACACACTTTGAATTCCAAAATCCACCTGTATTTTTTTTTACACTTACTTTACTTAAGGGGAGACACCCCAGGTGAATAGGAAAAAAAAAATCCTTAATAGGTATCACCATCAAACTCCCCAAGTTTGTTAGGTACATTAAGGAGCATCTTTTTTGTATTACAATTTTTCTGAAATCTTATGGATAAATATGCAAATTAGGCATTATATGCGCTAAATATGCGCTAATTTGCATAATTTCAGGAAATCATTTTTTTTAACTGGTTCAAGCCAGATTCAAAATTCTTGTTTCATTTTGTTCACATATCCCTATTCAAACTTTGTCCAAGGGGGATTTTTGATATCTCTTTTCTTCACTTCAGAAATCGGAAAATACTGTCAACAGTCATTAAAAGACCAATTTTCGCCATGTTTTAGGGATAAACTGTTATATAAATCAGGCTATGAATGAAATTTTAAAAATCCCCCTTGGACAAACTCTCAGAATATGGATTGGAACAAAACTGGAAAGTTAGGTGTATGTAGGTGCTACTCAAGTGGTGGTTTTGATGTCCCTAAGATGAGAAATAACTCATTTTGAGAAAACGGGCTTTGAAAATTTGTATTGTAAAAAACCATACATTTGCATTGTAAACCAATATTTACAAACACAATATCCAATCAGATCATTAGTAACAACATTACACAACATCTGAAAACACATAGAAACAGAAAACTGAATAACACAGCATGTTGTGGATTCAGAATAGTCCAGGAGTAGACATTTTGTATAGAGAAGTAAGACCTGTTTAGTTGGAAGCCCACTCACCACGTCAAGGTACAGCCCACGAGTGGGATGTTAGTAAGACGAGACTAGAGACGAGACAATGTTAGTAGGGAAGAGAACATTCCCTTTGAGAAAGCTTGTATTATTTTGTTAAACAGATCATGGACAAAGATAGACACATTTGACGAGGACATGCATGAGAAAACAGATTATCTAGCTTTTTGTGTTTTTTTAAGCGTTTTACATGGAGAAAACATGAATGAATGAATGAACATGAAGAGTAAGCTGATTCATAAATACACAGGACAAGATGTGGTAAACAATGCAGGGTAAACACCAATAGAAGCTAAATATAGATTGCCAAACAAACAAGTGATATAACCATCGTCAAAAGCAACACCATAGGAGACATCAGGCTACGCCGTCATAGGTCTACAGAGTCATCCTCAGATGGCACCACACTAGCTATCTACAAAACTGTTCTAGGCAGCTGGTTTGTAGATCCCACTCAGCTGCAGTCTACAAAACTATTCTAAGCAGCTAGTTTGTAGATCCCACTCAGCTGCAGTCCATAAAACTGTCCTAAAACCACAATATGTTCCTGGTGCGCATGGGGTTGTCATCAGTGAAGCGGACTACCCCATATTGCCGCCTTCATGTTGTCCACTGAACGCTGGTTATTGAGAATTATTGTAATAATTCTCAATAACTGTAATAATTTTGTAACATTTTGCATTTATTGGCAGTCAGCTTACCTACCTCTGGGTCCACATCTGCATATGCCTGCCTAATCTGCTCTCTGCTTCTGTGCAAGGACTCCAGACCTCTCTCTATTTCAGCAACTGAAATTAAAAGTTTATTTGGTCAGTTTATGGATGCATGTAGAAATGCCACAGGTAGAGAGAGGGAGACTCTCTCTGCATATGTATAGGCTTCTGATATTGGCGAGAGAGAGAGAGAGAAAGAGAAAGAGGGAACACGTTTCAATAGCCTACCTGTCACCCTCTCTGTCATGTTTCTGATACGTTTTCAGATGAAGCCCTGGGATCCCTAACACTTTACTAATCTTTTGGAGAGCTGCATACCCCAACCCTAACTCGTGCGCTAAGAGGACCAGCCTCACATTGACATCAAATGCAACATCATTCCTAGTTGTTGACACTTTTGCGATAGCCATTTCTCACAAAGACTGCACTCTAAGAGCAAGGTACTACATAACCCTCTATTCTGAGGATCTATGTTAATTTTAAGACCAGTTCCTGCACAATTAGGACAAATCAACCCAGTTATCAGCTCATTCAAACGCGCCGCATCTCTCTGCTGCTCACTGGACATGCTAACGCCAGCCCCATCTCCCTGCTGCTCACTGGACATGCTAGCACCGGCTAATGACAACTTGCGCGAATAGGCACTTTATATCTCATAAATGTAAACCTTTCCATTTAGTTTCTCTTGTTTTCTGTTCAACCTTGCGGGCAAACACTGTTGTCATTGTTGCTTATTACGTTTAGAACGCTTTACAGACGGTATAGTGGCTTATTCTTTAAACGTGTAGGCCTACTGCATTCCAATAGCCACTGTCCAAGCGGGAGCGGGGTTAATGACGCACGTATACAATCCAAAATTCCAATAGAGCAACGCGGAGATCCAGGGTTATAATTCCAACCAAAATGGCATTTATTATGCGTAAAAGTACAACAAAATATTTAGCGCGGCTCTTCGTCCCAATAAACAAAATACAATTATATTTCCATGATTTGCATTGGTTTAGTTTAGTCTAGTTTTGTCTTTGTTTGAGCGTGTCGTGTTATCGTGTTATCGTGTTAGCGTGGTCAAAAAGCTGTTCCGCACCCCGTCTCACTAGGATTCCCCTCAGGGGCGTTTCCTTACCTCAATTAATAGATAGCTACAGATACTACCCCCCGGGGGGGGTGAGGCCTACAGGTAAGCATAGAATAGAATAAACCATGGCAAACCATACTGCATGCAAACATAACAATATACTGTAGAAAATTATACCATAATCTCAATTGTTACGTTCTGACCTCCTAATTCCATATACCATATATCTATTTTTCTTACACATTTTCTTTTCTCAGGTCAAATCAATATAAAGTTAATTCTGGCTCCAACATTCCGGCCCCTAATTGGTAATGCCATAGCAAAACAATTACTCAAATTATAGTCCACGGAGCCAATAATCCATAATTCAAGAAACCAATAAATTGTACAATGTACACCACACCATGCAATTCACCAAACAACATACATCAATTATGATACGTCAACGTTATATCATTGTTTCAGAGTCCATAGTCCATGACAAAAGGTCAATAGTTCCAAAGTTCATAGCACCTGAATAGGCTCAAGTCTTTCGTGTGTGCAAAGGTGCAATAGTCCAGCTGCTGGATGCAAGACAGTCACGGTATGTGTATATGCGTGTGTGTTTGTGTGTGTGTGTGTTGACTGTTGATTCTCGAAGTCTCAAGCTCAGTCAACTGCTTCCAGGAGCAGACAGAGCTTATCAACAGGTCTTTGTAGAATGTTAGTTTTTGTCTTCACTAGCACACTCCGAACAAGACCTTTGTTACCTGGCAAGGTCTTCACTACACGGCCCAGGAGCCACGAGTTCCTGGGTGCTGTGTCATCGACTATGACAACAAGATCGTCAGGACTGAGGTTGCGTTTAGGGTTATTCCACTTGCTCCTTTGCTGCATGAGCGGAAGATATTCCCTAATCCATCTCCTCCAGAAGAGGTCCGCCAGGAATTGTGCTTGCTTCCATCTCCTCCGTGAGTAGAGGTCTCCCTTATGGAATAATCCTGGTGGTATGATTGGTTTGGCTTTCAGCTGGAGTAGGTGGTTTGGAGTGAGGGGCTCTAGATCGTTAGGATCACTTGACGCAGTTGTTATTGGTCGGTCGTTCATGATTGCCTCCACCTCACATAAAGCCGTCTGCAATGTCTCATCATCTAGCGTTTGCTCCTTCAAGACAGAATACAAGATCTTTTTTACGAGTCTGATTAGCCTTTCCCAAACTCCACCATGGTGGGCTCCAGAGGGAGGGTTGAACGTCCATCTGACTTCATCCTTGAGCAGTGCATCTTGAATCCTTTTGTGATCCAATTCCTTCAGAGCCTCCCTGAGCTCTTTCTGTGCTCCCACAAAGTTCGTTCCATTATCCGTACGAATGCTTGTTACGGGTCCTCTACGACATATGAATCGGCGCAGGGCATTGATGCAGGAGTCAGTGTCCAAGTAGCTTGCCACTTCCAAATGGATGGCTCGGCTTACCAAGCAAGTGAAAATCACTCCCCATCGTTTCACATGAGCACGGCCTCGCTTCACTTCAATCGGTCCAAAGTAATCTATACCTACATGTGTGAAGGGTGGAAGATCTGGAGAGACTCGATCCTCTGGAAGATCCGACATTTTCTGCTCTCCAACCTTGGCTTGCATGCGCCTGCAGAAAACGCAGCTTCTGATGATCTTTCTAGCAGATGAGTTTGCAGAAGGCAGCCAAAATTTCTGTTGTAATCTGGACAGCATGTGGCCTCTCCCTGAGTGTCCAACCTGCTGGTGGATTTGTCGTAGGATTAGTTTGGATATGTAAGAGTCTTTGGGCAGGATAATCGGATTCTTTACTTCCATTGGCATAGCCATTTTACTTATCCGTCCTCCCACTCTCAGAATACCATGGTCCACAATAGGATCCAGTTTACAGATGGAGCTGTTTCTTTTGACTGCTCTCCCAGTCTCCAACAGGGCATGTTCCTGTTTGAAGTGTTGTCTCTGTTCAAATTGAATGATGGCCTTTTCTGCCTCATTTATGTCATCCACAGACAGACCTTCTGCTCTTGGTGTTGGATCTGATCCTGGGTCAGTCTTCATGAGGGTTTTCCTCTTCTGACTCAGTAGGAGTTGTCCTTTCAGTCTCAATATCCAAGCAACAGCTTTCTTCAGCCTGTCCCATGATGAGTAGTGCTGGATTAGTTTGCTGATTGGATCCTCCTGTATGCCTGTGCTGTTCACAGTGATGTCCTTTCTTACCTCCTGGTCATCCAGAGGCCGTTCTCCCACGTTTTCCTGGGTCTTTGGCCATTCATTTTCACTTTTTTCCAGGAATTCGGGACCTCTTAACCATCTCGACTTTAGGAATGGTTCCACATGCAATCCCCGTGAAGCATCATCTGCCGGGTTCTCTCTGGTGGTCACATGTCGCCACTGGTTTTCTTGTGAGAGATCATGGATCACTGCCACTCTGTTGGCCACGTAAGTATGAAATCTCCTAGTCTGGTTGTGGATGTATTTCAGCACAGATGTACTGTCTGTCCAGAAAGTGGAGTCTTTAAGTTGCAGCTGGAGCTCCCTCCTCAGCATCCTGTCTACTCTAACGGCAAGCGTAGCAGCCGCCAGCTCAAGCCTGGGAATGGTCATCTGTTTGAGTGGAGTAACTCTTGACTTTCCCAGAACGAATGCAACGTGGACCTTTTCCTTACTGTTCGTGTATCTGAGGTAACTTATGGTGCCATATCCAAGTTCACTCGCATCACTGAAGTGGTGCAGCTCTGCTTTCATGACCTGTCCAAAGTGTTTAGGCTTCATGCACCTGTCAATTTGGAATGAACACAACTGCTCCAACCCATCGATCCATCTCTGCCATGGCTTGGAGAATTCCTCTGGGATGACTTCATCCCAACCCAACTTTGCCTTGCAGAGCCCTTGGAGAATCTGCTTGGCCTTTAGAATGAACGGACAAAGGAAACCGAATGGGTCGTAGATCGAGCTGACGGTGGAGAGGATGCCCCTCCTAGTCGGTGGTCTGCTCTTGATGGTGACTCTGAAGGTGAACGTGTCACTTTCGATGCTCCATTGAATCCCAAGCGCCCTTTCCAGAGGCAGCTTTTCTCTGTCCATGTCCAAATCCTTGACGTGTTTTGCTCGATGCTCTTCCTGTATAGATGCCAGTACCTCTCGACTGTTACTAACCCATTTGGTCAGTATGAAGCCTCCCTGGGAGCATGCCTCCTGGAGGTTTTTGGTGAGCTTGATAGCTTGTTCTACTGTGGCTACGGACTTGAGGCAATCATCAACGTAGAAGTTGCGTTTGATAGTCTCAGTTACCTCCTCATCATACCTCTCGGTGTTGTCTTCCGCAGTTTGTTGTAGAGCAAAGTTGGCGATACTGGGTGATGACACGGCGCCGAAGAGATGCACTGTCATTCGATATGCCTCCAAGGGCTTGCTGGTGTCACCGCCTGGCCACCAGAAGAATCTCAGTAGGTCCTTGTGCTTGTCCTGGACTCGCACCTGGTAGAACATCGCTTCTATATCTCCCATAATAGCAATGTGTTCCTGGCGGAACCTGAGCAAGACACCAATTAAGGTGTTTGCTAGGTCAGGGCCTTGAAGGAGTTCCTTGTTAAGAGAGGTGCCTTTGTATGTCGATGTACAGTCAAACACTACTCTAAGCTTGCCCTTCTGCTTATGATAGACACCGTGATGAGGTATATACCATACCTGTCCGTCTTTCCGGTTTAACTGTTCCTGCGGCACTTTCTCTCCATATCCTTTATTGATAATGTCCACCATGAAGTCCTTATACTCCCTTGCGTAGTGCTCATCTTTCTTGAACCTCCTCAGTAGGTTCATGGTGCGCTGCTCTGCCATATCATGGTTGTCTGGCATGACCATGTCCTTCTCACGCCGTAGAGGTAAGGGTAAGTGGTAGTGACCTTCTTGGAGGTATCCTGAGCTTGTTGCGATTTCCATAAACCTCTTATCCTCCACCGACATTTCACTCTTCTCTTCGTATTCCTTTTCAGAGAAGTCCTGGTTGTATTGCCTGATGAGGAGCTCTCCCAGATCAGCAATTGATATGCGGTTGGCCGTCACTGCCGTAGGTCCAGATCCTTCCATAGCAGTGCAAGAATTGAGTGGACCATTGACCACCCATCCCAATACTGTCTTGACTGCATATGGTCCATTCCTCTGGCTGTTGATTATGCACCAAGGTTCCATCGCTTTAGGGACATTGATTCCTATCAGAAGCTCGATATCTGCATCAATCTCATTTAACTGTATCCCTTTGAGATGCGGCCATCTTCTCAGATCCTTTTGGGTGGGCATCTTCTCCTTTGTGACTGGGATCTTATCCTGGGTGTAAACCCTTGGTAGGTCGAGGTACATACCACCCTCTAGATGGCCTACCTCCAAACCAGTGAGTTCATAACTCTTGACCAGTCTTTCCTGCCCCATTGTTTGCAGCAGGATCTCTGTTTTACGTCCTCTCGCATTCAGACGCCTCATTAGGTTCTCCGTGCAGAACGTTGCTGAACTGCCGGGATCAAGAAATGCATAGGCTAAGACGAAATAATTTCCCTTAGCCACCTTAACCCGGACTGGCACAATCGCCAGTGCACAATCCTTGCCGGCCCCGGTTGCTTCACCAGCTGAAACGAGAGCACTGCTGACTGATGTTTCCTTAGTTTCAACGGCAGCAACCTTTTGTTGAGGTTCCGGGCTTGAGGTCTCTGTCCTCTCAATGTGCAGCACGGTCGGGTGCCTCCTTTGACACTTTTGACATGTGAGCTTCCTGTTACAGTCTTTACTTAGATGTCCCTTTGTCAGACATCCGAAGCAATTGCCGTTCACCTTAAGAAACTCAACTTTTGATTTGTGTGGCTGAGTTTTGAACTTTGGGCAATCAGTAAGTGTGTGCTTGCCTTGACAAAATACACATGTGGCAGTAGCAGCCCATGAAACCGGTATGTTGCATTGTTGTTGCTGCTGTTGCTGTTTTTTGAATGAATGACTTGCAGAGGCACCATCAGTCACTACAGCTACTGTTGTAGCGAAGCTGCTCCCTCTACTCTTCAGTGATTTTGTCTGCTGTTTGAGGTCAGCTGTCCTGGTCTTTGGGACCACCTTTCTGCCGGAGAGGGGATCTTGTTGTATATCCCCAAATAATGGGTCCAAAAGGATTTCAGCTTGTCTCTCCATGAATTCCACAAGATGCTGGAATCTAGCCCTCCTGTTGGTTCTCTGCAATGTGTCATATGCTGCTGCTCTCCATCTTTCTCGTAACTTGTATGGAAGCCTAGATGTCATCAACCTTAGATTTGAGGGAATGTCAAGCTCATCCATATACTCTAAATCCTGCATCGCATTATAACATCCTCTTAGATAAAGTGCATAAGTATGCAGTCCTTTCCCATCATCGGCTTTGATGGTTGTCCAATTTAATGCTTTCTCCACGTACGCGCTTGTGATTTTGACTTCATTTCCGAAGTGTTTAGCTAGTAGCCGTTTGGCTTCAACATAGCCTTTCTGTGCGTCCATGTGCAGGCAGCTGCGTACAAGGTCCCTGGGCTGGCCAGAGGTGTACTGCTCAAGAAAGTAGAGCCTGTCATGACTGCTATTAGTCTTGTCTTCAACCAAATACTCAAACGAGCGGATGAATGATTGGTAGGTTAGAGGGTCACCGTCAAACACAGTGATCTCCCTAGCCGGGAGTAAGGCTAGTTTCTGCTGCATGATGATGAGGTCAGCAATGTCACTCTGCCTCCGTGTGCCAGTGGTGATGTCACCAGTGCCTGTAGTTGAATGTAGTTGAAGTTGAATGTCCATATTGTTCACTCTGGACTGACTGTGAGCCCTAGATTGATCGTGAGCTCTGGACTGACGGTGAGGTCTAGATTGATCATGAGTTCTGGATTGACTGGGCCTTCCAGTAGGTACCTGAGGATTGTGGTGGTCTAAAGCCTTTTGTAATGGTGTTTTAGGAACAGCATTAATTTCCACAAACTCCAACACTGACATTTCAGGTTCCACATTATCTGTGGTCTTGGACTTATGATCATCCAGATACGCGTTCATGCCATCTCCTTGAGATTGATCGTCATCCTCCATATCGACACTTTGAAGGACTTTTATTCTGGCCGCTGATGCTGCTATATCAGTTTCCAGCTCCATTCTTTCCATTTTGGTTTTCAGTTCCACCTCCTGGAGTTTCAGTTCCACCTCCTGGAGTTTCAGAGCATGTTTGTTCTGCAGTGCTGCTGCACGGGCCACCAGGGCTGCTTTCTCAGCCTCTGCTTTCTTGCATGCAGAGAAGACTGTGGAGGCCTTAGTCGAGGCCTTTGATCCATCCTTAGACCTTCTGGATTTGTGAGATGCATTAGAAATGCTGTCCAGGTGTGAAACCTTTTCCTGTTCCAATTGATCCAACTGAATTTTCCATGTTTTAATGTCCTTAATAAAGTATTGGAAATTTGTCATTCTGGGCTCATACCATTCCACTTGATCTATGGCGTTCTCATCCTCTGATAAGAGCGCTTGCACAGATTGATGCGCATCATTGAATTCTTTGATGGCTCGATTGAATGATTCGAGAACGATCCAAACATCATGTGATTGATCAGCAGCATTTCCTTCCTGCAAAGTTTTAATTTCATTCATTTTTCTGGTGCAAACTCCCATTTTTCCTCTGCGGGTTGCAACTAATGATTTTAATAACTCCTCTGCTTCGGCAGCAGTCTTTGCGCTTTGTTCTGTCATTGTTTCTTTTAGATCACTTTTATCACATCTGTTTTGTTTAGCACGGGCCATGTACACGATCTCTTTCCTTTTGGTCTACACAGAAGTGTTCGTTTAAGTTCATTCAGTTGATCAGTTTTTTAGTTGATATTATTCACAGCGCTGTTTGACATTTGTTTGTTTGTGATTGCGTTCCCACATTAAACATTTCAGTAGTGCGCAGCGGCACCTCCGTTATACTTATTCACCATGATTAACACTTTGTTATGATTTCGTTCGCACATCAAACATCCAATTTAGTGCGCAGCGGCACTTCCAATATATGTTCGATCAAACACAGCAATCCAGCTCATTCATAATTCCATATACCATATATCTATTTTTCTTACACATTTTCTTTTCTCAGGTCAAATCAATATAAAGTTAATTCTGGCTCCAACAGACGGCATTGTTTGGATTAGATATCAGGAAATGGAAACGTGTCACATGACGCGCTGAACCAATCACGTTCTCAGAAATCAACAACAGCCAATGAGATTTCACGTTTAGCATCAAACCTGCCTTTGTATTTCCACGATTGGTTGCTGATACAAATGAAACTATCAGGTTTGGTTGCCATAACATCAAGCTTGAGAGAGAGATCTATCTATCGATATATCACATGAGCGGATCCAAAAGACGGCCGCGCTCTGGTTCGTTGTGAAAAAATGCTAACTTTTGGTGATTTTAGGAAGAATCTACAGACGCAAACAGACTAAATGAAGTAAAATAAACATCTAAATGAGTATTTTTGATGTTTTATTTCCACTAGTATGAAAGAAGACATGTTATGGAAGCAAACTAGCACAAAATCTCAAATTTGACCAGGGCGTTGAAAAACGATGTTTTCACCTACCGTGTCTCCCCTTAAAGTATTACCAGACTGCTTTTCATGAAACTCAGTGGAGGGGTGTAGCATGGGCCAATTCAGAACCCATTCAATTTTGGCATGCACAGAGTCACGAAATGCATTCAGGGGCAGATGTCTGTGCTCTTTGAGCACCATTTCTAGTTTACAAACTAGTTTAGATGTGGTACATCTTGATTGGCAAGGGGCAGGTAAAATCGTTAACTTGGTGAAGGTTTTTTTTTCTCACACATTGTCCAATCAATCAATCAAAGCTTTATTTGTATAGCACATTTCATACCCAGTGGCAACACAATGCGCTTTACAGAGAACAAGGGAGGTGGGCATACGACGCCGGACTGGAAAAGGTTAAGGGTAGAAATTGTAGCTAGGAAATCATTAATCTGTTTGAAAACAATCTTTTCCAGAATTTTACTCAAAAAGGGAAGATTGGAGAATGGTCTAAAATTGCTAAGAACTTAAAGTCCCAGTTAACCAAAATCAGAGATTTGCTTGAAAACACATTCTATGTGTTAGTGATGCATTGCTGATAACTTGTAAAAATGGGATGAACCATGTGTAGTACTGAATTGTGAAGTTAGACCAGTTTTGTGTCTCTTTGAGCACCATTTCTAGTTTACAAACTAGTTTAGATGTGGTACATCTTGATTGGCAAGGGGCAGGTAAAATCGTTAACTTGGTGAAGGTTTTTTTTTCTCACACATTGTCCAATCAATCAATCAAAGCTTTATTTGTATAGCACATTTCATACCCAGTGGCAACACAATGCGCTTTACAGAGAACAAGGGAGGTGGGCATACGACCCACCCCTACATACTCCAGAGGGAAGCAAAAAAACAGTATCACCCGGGGGCCAGATACGTGAGCTGTAAAAATTCTTCCCTGACCCCTCTCAACAAGGCGATCGAGCAAGCTCCTGGAGTATGTTTGTCTACCGGCTAAGAACATTTATAAAGCAATAAATTACATAAAATTACATTTTCAGAGTAAGAGAGGCTAAAAACATCATACGAGAGACATGGCAAATACTGGTGTGTGTTTGCCATGGCCCAGGCCTGAAGTGGGCTGGTGTATGTCTGGGTGTATGTGTGTGTGTGTTAACTAAATGCTACGACATCCACAGCAGACAAAGGGGTATCTATCGGACTCAGGGTGGTCTGCTGGTGACAGTGGGGCATCCCCTGGACCTGGTTAGAAGATAGGAGGGAGAGAGAGAGGCACTAGGGAGAGGGAAGGCAGAACAGGGTTAGTAGCACACAGAATCATAAAAGCAACACAGATATTAAAACAGGCAACCTGGAGCAAGCTCCTGGAATATATTTGTCTAACGGCTAAGAACATTTATAGAGCAATAAATTACATTAAATTACATTTTCAGAGCCAGAAAGGCTAAGAGCATCAGGTCCAGGCCTAAGCCAGATGTGGACTGATGTGTGTCTGTGTGTAGGTGTGTGTGTGTTAACTAGATACTACAACATCCACAGCTGTCACGGGGGTATCTATCGAACTCAGGGTGGTCTGCGGGCGACTGTGGGGCATCCACTGGACCTGGTTAGAAGGTAGGAGGGAGAGAGAGAGGCACTAGGGGAGGCAGAAAACGGTTAGTAGCACGCTGAGCCATTCAAGCAACACATGTCAAAACAGAACAAGCCTGTTTCAGGGTAGCCAGCTTCTGTACACTACTTGATATACATACAGTGCATAGCAGGATATACACCAATGTATAAAGAGGATTCACAGGTAGGTTTGAGGCTGCCTTTCTGTGTCTCAAGGTCCTGGCTAGTGGTTGTAGGCTAGGTCGAAAAGGTACGTCTTGAGATCTCGCTTGAAGACCTCTGTTGTTTCGGCCCTTCTTAGGCACTCCGGCAGGGTGTTCCAGAGGTTGGGGGCATAGAAACTAAAAGCTGCCTCTCCGTATTTCTTGGTCCTGGCTTTTGGAACTGTTAAAAGTTCAGTACCTGAGGATCTGAGTGGTCTGTTGGGAATGTACCTAACAAGCATATCTGAAATGTATACTGGTGTGTGACTGTGGAGAGATTTAAAGACTAGTAATGGTATTTTAAAGTCTATTCTAGAGTTGACAGGTAACCAGTGTAGTGATTCTAAGGCTGGTGTGATGTGTGCCCTTCGTCTAGTCTTAGTGAGGACTCGTGCTGCAGCATTCTGTATAATTTGTAGCTTAGAGATTGCTTTCTTTGGTAGGCCTGATAGTAGAGCATTGCAGTAGTCCAGCCTGCTTGTGATGAAACCATGCATTAGTCTTTCGGTGTCAGCCTGAGAGATAAAGGGTTGCACCTTGGCAGTGTTCCTTAGGTGGTAAAAATATGTCTTTGTAATATTCTTGATGTGGTTTTCAAATTTAAGATGAGTCAAGTATGACACCTAGGTTTTTAGCCTGGCATTTGGTGTCAATTTCCAGAGTTTTTAAATGTGCAGATAGTTTCTCTCTTTCAGCTTTTTCTCCAATGATCAGTACTTCTGTTTTGTCCTGGTTTAGTTGGAGGAAATTATGTGACATCTATACATTTATATCCGTAATACACTTGACAAGGCAGTCAACCATCTGTAGTTACTGGGTGTTACAGAAATATAGAGTTGGGTATCATCTGCGTAGCTATGGTAGTTAATGTTGTGCCTCCTAATGACACTGCCAAGGGGTAGCATTTACAGGCTGAAAAGTAGAGGTCCTAGGATCGATCCTTGGGGCACCCCACAGGTCATAGGGATCTTTCCTGAACTATGGTCACCGAGGGCAATGAAGAAATCACGACCGGTTAGATAGGTCCTAAGCCAATTAAGGACTGGACCGGAGAGGCCAACCCACTTCTCCAATCTTTTGATGAGGATTGCATGATGTATAGTATCAAAGGCTGCACTCAGGTCCAGGAGGACGAGAATAGAGAGCTCTTTTGAGTCGGCATTAATTCTGAGGTCATTTACAACTTTGACTAATGCCGTCTCTGTGCTATGATGGATTGGGCGCGGACGCTGGACTGGAAAAGGTTAAAGGAAAATGCTCGTTTTTGACAACCTGGACCTTATTTACGACATATTATAAGAAGTTTGACTCACCCAGATCACTTTTGTGTTGTTCGGAGGCCTGTAGAAGAAATTTAAAATCCAGCACGAGCCAGTATATCCATGTAATGGCGGCGCACGGGGCAAAGGGAATGCAGTTTCTCAAAATCCATTTTCGGCCGCTAAACGGTTGTTTTCATCAATCAGATTGCATGAATCGACAGTTGATATTCCTCTACGCGAGCCATTCTTTCGGTTTTCAAATACGTGGTCTGTAGCCTCTGTAATATGATCTTTACACTGGCTATGCTCCCTCACATTCTCTGCGCTACGATCGGATTGTTGCTGACGAATGACGACGACAATATTCTCGGCACCAACTACGATCGTAGCGCAGAGAATGTTAGCCGGAGAATAGCAGGCTGCGCGCTGGCCTGTGCGCATGCGTGCTGGAGCAAGTGGGGGAGAGGCTTGTAAAGATCATATTACAGAGGCTACAGACCACGTATTTGAAAACCGAAAGAATGGCTCGCGTAGAGGAATATCAACTGTCGATTCATGCAATGTGATTGATGAAAACAACCGTTTAGCGGCCGAAAATGGATTTTGAGAAACTGCATTCCCTATGCCCCATGCGCCGCCATTACATGGATATACTGGCTCGCGCTGGATTTTAAATTTCTTCTACAGGCCTCCGAACAACACAAAAGTGATCTGGGTGAGTCAAACTTCTTATAATATGTCGTAAATAAGGTCCAGGTTGTCAAAAACGAGCATTTTCCTTTAAGGGTAGAAATTGTAGCTAGGAAATCATTAATCTGTTTGAAAACAATCTTTTCCAGAATTTTACTCAAAAAGGGAAGATTGGAGAATGGTCTAAAATTGCTAAGAACTTAAAGTCCCAGTTAACCAAAATCAGAGATTTGCTTGAAAACACTATGTGTTAGTGATGCATTGCTGATAACATGCAAAAATGGGATGAACCATGTGTAGTACTGAATTGTGAAGTTAGACCAGTTTTGTGTTTTTGACCAGTTTTGATTTCTGGATTTTCTGGGCGGGCTTAAAATGGTACTTGATGACGTAGAGCGGTGTTCTTAGCATATCCCCGCCCTCACACTATATAAAGCTAGAACGGATTTGAATCTTCGGTTCTCCTGCTCAATCTTGAGTCTAGAATTAGCTAGTTTTAACCAGCAGTCTAGAATTAGCTAGTTTTTCTTAGTTAGCAATGCCTATGCATAAAACTAAACGAAAATGCATCCTTCCTGGATGCCAGCAGGAATGGGATGATAAGGTCTCCTTCTTTCAACTCCCGAGTAAAGCTGAAATGAGAAGCAAATGGTTAGCATTTTTGAAGAGCCATGGTGTTACAGAGGAGTCTGTCACCGCTAGCGCCCGCCTCTGCAGCAAACATTTCACTCCCGAAAGCTTCTGCAATTATAATATGAGGCTTTTGGGTTTCACGGATTCACGACTGGTCCTGGTGAATTCGGCGGAGCCAACCATCCCCCTCCCCGGCCTCCATTCTACTCCTGTCACATCAACCTTTGGTGCCGACACCGCTGCCTTGTGTGCTTATAGCTAATTAACGTTATAACGTTAGCTAGGTAACGTAAGCAATAGGAAAATACACTGCTACGTTAATATACAAAATATGTGTCTTGACATTTATGTGGTAATGTCAGCTATGATGAATTATATGTAATCTTAGGAGGAATTATAGCTAACATTAGCTATGTAGTTTGTTGCAGATGGGAGTGTGTATATAACCTTAGTCTAGCTAACATAGCTAGCAGCACCGACCAGGCGACCACCCACCAAATAACGTTACGGATGATATATTATGACTATAAGCGTTAACTATACAGAAACTGCCTGCCATATTTGTGGCACCTGATGTGCGTATGGGTTCACCGGTAATGGTTACAGTATATTTCTCCAGCGGGAGACCGGGAGGCGGGAGCGAGGGGGATGGTTAGGTAGACCAGCTGCAGCTGGAGAAAGACGCACCCTCTCCCAGTGAAGCGGTGCTCGGCAGCTACTGGCTGAACATTCCAGTTCTGTTGGATATGTTGCGGGAAAGTTGAAGCCGAATGCTCGTTATTCTCACACATAACATTGCCAACGAGAGTGGATGAGTCTGTCCCGATTATCAACTCCGGTAGTGTACGCTTCTTCGCGCTATCAGCGCTGTTCAAGCCAGTGACTAAAAGGTACATTTTAAACAACTTTTTCCATTGATCCCAAGGGACGACAGGATCGCCTGGGAGGGATAGGAATGGGTCCGGAGGTGGCAGGGAGAAAATAGGGACAGACTCATACATTCCTCGTTGCCTGTTTTTGTATTTTGCATCTAAGGGCAGTTACACTGGCCCGTTGTTATAGAGTAGCTACAGTTTTACCTGTGTTGTTTGTCAAGAGGTAGGTTAGGAGGAAGCATCTGTGCGTTTGACTCATTAGACAAGTGTAATTTCAACTCCTCTCTGTTTTCACAAAGCTGTGCCTTCCTACCCCAAAAGAGACGGCGTGCCAGTGTGACAATATGCAGACCAGAGAACGGTACTATTTGACAGGTTCTTCCGTCCACACCCCCTCCCCACGCAATTGGGTGTGGCTTCGGTGCCTTCAGCAGACACGCCCCCACAGTCTCAGACCAGAGAATGCTGCTGATTTTAAACCGATTTTGAAGCCTTATTTTATATACTTAGCAACATTTTTAATCACTCAGATTTGGCTGGCTGGTTAATGACATGTTTTCCTGTGGTGTATGAAGCTCATAACAAAAATTTGAACTGGGTTAACCTGGACTTTAAGTGTCTGAAGTTGTTTTTCTTCAGCACGGGTCTCACCAAAGCAGTTTTAAGTATTGGTGGGAAGACACCTGTAGATAAGGAGTCATTGACAATGGCTAAAATGTCATAGGATACAGAGTCAAAAATTATTTTGAAAAAATCGGTGGGGATGGGATCCAGCAGGCATGTGGAGGATTTGAGTTTGGATGCTACTTTTCTCAACATTTCTGTGTCCACCAGTGTAAACAAGCTCATGTGTCCATTACATGGAGGAAGAGGATCTGTGAACGGGATGCATAGCCTTTCCTGGGTGATATACCTCCTAATATTCATGATCATATCTCTGAAGTAAGCAGCAAATTCCTCACATTTGGAGGTAGAGAGCAGGTTATCTGTTGTTTTTACGGGGGGGGGGGGGGATTAGGCTATCAATTGTTGAGAAGCGCACTCTTGAATTATTTCGGTTTATAGATATCAATTTTGAGAAGTGGTCTTTCCTTGCATTTCTTATTGCTTTATTAAAGGCAGAGAGATGTTCTTTGAGAATATCATGGTGGACCTGTAGCTTGGTCTTTCACCATATACGCTCAGATCTTCTGCAGGTTCTCTTAAGTTGATTTGTTTCCTCATTTCGCCATGGAGCTTTATGATTGGCTGTAATCCTTTTCAGTTCAATAGGTGCTACAGAATCCAAGGCTGCCCTTACTCTGGTGTTAAAGGTGGTTGCTAAGTCTTCAAAAGTGCCTGACGGCCCCACTTCTGGAGTTGATAAATTGTTTGTGATCATTATTTCTCTAAAACTATCGACTACTGCGGAGGTAAGATAACGTTTCTTGATAAAGCGCTCAGTACTTCTTTTGACTTTAGGAACCAATGCAGTGAAGAAGATACAGAAATGGTTGGAGAGAGCGAGGTCACTAATAGAGGAGACAGTGATAGTCAGGCCCTTAGTAATCACTAGGTCAAGGGTGTGGCCGCAGTTGTGGGTTGGCTCAGTGATATGTTGGGTAAAATCCATGGAGTTTAGGAGGTTGATAAAGTCCCTGGCTTTCGAGTCCGCCTCAGTATCCACGTGTATGTTGAAATCTCCAATGATGATAATCTTATCATAATTTGTATGGATGGTGGACAGAAGTTCTGAAAAAGCAGGGCATTGTTTGGGAGGCCTATATACGGTTACTGCCAGAACTGGGGGCTGGCATTTTAAGACAATAGCGTGGTATTCAAAAGAGGTAAAATCATCAAAGGAGATGGTCCTGCAGCTGAGGGCATCTGTAGCTATGGTGGCTGTTCCTCCACCTTTTTTCCCGCTTCTGATAGATTGAAAAAAACTGTAGTTGGGAGGAGAGGCTTCGATGAGGGCTGCTGATCCATTTATATTTAGCCAGGTTTCAGTTAGGAACATACAGTCTAATTTACGTTCACATGTAAGATCATTAATGAGAAAAGTTTTGCTTGGTAGAGACCTGACATTTAGGATCGCCATTGAAATAGCTTCCGGAGAAAAAGGCTGGCTCGCCTGTCTAGTAGGCCTGGATAGTGTATTCACTGGAACGGATATCAGGTTTTTCATATTTGATCCACCTGGCTGTTTCCTTATGGTAATAGGGGTGCGGTGGGAGATAATTCGCTGAATGGCATATTCAGATGGGCAAAATTAGTTTATAGAAATATAAACGTCGCTGTGCCAGGTCTCAGTGAGGGGCAGGGAGTCCAGGTCTATGGTGGTGGCGCGCCGGTGAGATGGAGCTGGTGTAGCCCGAACCGTGGGTACTGTAGGTTTATGTTTAGCAGTACGGTGGTTGAGACGGGCCGGACTCACCCTGTATCAGACCTCGGGCGAGGTCCAGGACCAGGATTTCATGGCTAGCTCCATAGACATAGATAGTACGCGGGCACCTGCCCTGTTGGGGTGGAAGCCGTCCCTAGCGAAGAGGTCCCCATGGTCTCAGAAGGTGGTGAAGTTATCCGCAAAAGGTAAGTTCATGCGGCAGCAGTATCCCTTTAGCCAGATGTGGAGGCTGCGCATCTGGCTGTACTTAACATCACCATATCGAGGAGAGGAAAAGGGTCCTGAGATGACACAGGTCTTTCCCGTCCTTGATACAGTGCTGATAAGCGTTTTGAAGTCTTCTTTCAGCCGATGACACGTTTTTGAATGGTGCAGTGATTTGAACACGTCCCTCCCCTTGAGGAACTTGATTTCTTTCCACAAAATAAGAATAGTATTTAAAAAAAGTGAAGTCACTTTTTGAGAAACAAATCATGCCAAGTAGTTTGCAGGGTTGGCTTCCTACTGTACCAGCTGCCATCAGACTGTTCAATACTGTTCATCCCCTGAATGGCTGGACACAATGGACTTTAGTCAGCTTGGAGGGTGCTAATGGTCTTTGGACAGGACACTTATTTACTGAGAGTCTTACTGTACTTGATATCTACTGTACCTGGTACTCCTACTTCGTGATACTACTACTCTTGTAGATTTATTGTACATTTTGTATCACCTGTACATTTTAAGTTCAAGTTGTACTGCCTTGATTGTGCCTCTTGTATACTGCACCCCAATTTCCCCCGTACCGTACCTACCTACTGTTTTGAAAACCCCATGGATGGGACAGAACTGGACAATGAAGTAGACTTCCCGAGGCCAATGGCTCTACTGAACATGTACAGCCATACTGTATCTACATGTGGCTATGCATGCGTGAATATTCAAAGAGCAAAACACAAATCCCACAATAATTACTGCAAAATATGACTACATTCATGTTTGTATCTGATAGCTGGCTCAATGCAGCCAATAACATCACAGGTTCAACTCTCTCAGTGTGAAAATGTAAAAATACTGCTACAGTGCATTGTCAGTGCAGTGCAATGTCTAAAGCACAAACGTTCCCATGTAGCATGATGACCTGTGTCTGTAAGGTAATTCTGTATGAAGAACAAAAACAAAATGAGATTTGAATTTGTTTATATGTGTATCAACTATAGATGCTTGAGGTCTTAATCATGCTTGAAATTCCTCACTGGACAGCTGATGCATCCAACATCATGGTTCACAAATGAAAGCTCACAACTCTTCCTTTTGTTCCTCTCTCTCAGATGAGTTGAAGAAGCAATTGGAGATGCGCAGGATGCAAAGAGCAGCCCAAGGTAGGTTATTTACCTAGAGATGGTGCTTAGAGCGCACAGACCTCCGCCCATGAATGCATTTTTGTGCATGGCTGTAAGCCAGCGCACCAAAGACAGCAAATATCCGGTTGTCACTCCCTCCCTCCTTCCCTTCCTCCCTTCCTCCGTCGTGTTGTTGACCTGCAGTTCTATGTTGCTACCACAAGAGGCAGTGGTCCCAGAACCCTCCGTCGTGTTGTTGACCTGCAGTTCTGTGTTGCTACCACAAGTTTTTTTTTGTGCATGGCTGTAAAACAGCGCACCTAGACAAGAGACAGTGTTTTTTTGTGCATGGCTGTAAACCAGCGCACCTAGAATAGCGTTTGTCCGGTTATCACTCCCTCCCTCCCTCCGGTCAATGTTGACCTGCATTTCTCTGTTGGCAACACAAGAGGCAGTAGTCCCAGCACACTAAAATAAAGAAGGACACCAAAATCAACCTGCCGATCTCCACTGCACAAGTAGAGTAGCGGTGAAAGCATAGGACTCCCACCCGGGAGACGGAGGTTCAAAGCCCCATGATGACTTTATAGGACTATACCCCAAACGTCCACATGTTCATCCTTTCACTCCAACCTTTACCCCTTGCCTTATAGGTCAGATCCTGTCCCAACCTGTCTCAACTTTATTTATAGAGCGCTTTAAAAACAACCATGGCTGCAACAGTGAGTACAGTAAGTGCTGTACATGAGTAATCATAAATACATAAATACAAACAGTAATAAAACAACAAAAACAATAAAATACAGTAGGGCAATTTAAAACAGGAGCAAAGTCTCATGGCCGGTTGAAAGCCAAGGAATAAAAAGGGGTTTTAAGACTAGTTTTAAAAATGGACGGTGATGAAGCCTGTCGAATGTGCAGGGGTAGGTCATTCCAAAGTTTGGGGGCAGCGACTGAAAAGGCTCTATCCCCCCTGAGCTTCCGCTTTGACCTCGGTACCTCCAGGAGCAGCTAGTGTAACTGCTTTAGCCACTGACTGCTACCATTAATGTTATGGAAGCTCCTGCTAGTTGTTGTGAGCTCATGAGCTAACTGGCTATCACGCTCTTATTGTGCTGGATTAGCATTGTAAGCATTGGAACTGATGTGTCCAGGCGACAACCTTACCTAACCTAACTTAATTTATCAGACATTATTTCATGTTATTTCAATTCACAGCTATTTCAGTGGCATGACTAGCTTCCGTCCTACCAGTCCTGAACAGAAACAAGCCAGTCATGCACATAAACCAGGATGGACCTGGCCTTTTTTAATTTTTTTATTTATTTACTTTTTTGTAGGCACAAAAGCAGTATATCAAAAAGGAGAGTCGTGGAACTCACTAGTCATCATAAAATTGCTTTAATAGGTGCAACCAGACGGATATTTTATTAGTGTGGCCTAACAGTCTCCTGAGCACAAGCAACTTGGGCAGTACACTTGAGGGCAGCCTTTTTGCACTTGCAGCGCGTCATACACCCTTTCTTGCAACCACAATGGATTCATAGCAGCTCTGTGAGGCTTCTGGAAGGGTGGTCCACAGTGGCTACCTTCCCATTCCTTCTTTCACCCAGCCACAATCAGAAGGGCTTGGCAGTTGAGGGTCAGGTTCCAAGGCTTTGCACCAGACATTGGCCTGATAAGTGGACCGCTTAATGTGTTGCTCTAGCGCAGCCTTCATTGGTGGTATGTTCTCCAGAGTTCTGGATTTTTGAGTGAAGAGCTGTTTTATAGCTTCATTCAGCTCTGTGGTTTCACTTGTCCTGACGTACATCCGTGACTTGGATAGCTCACTCACATCACCCTGCATCTGAAGGAGCTCATTGACAGCCTCAGTCACTTCAGGGAGAGCCTTCCAAGTCTCCCATGCTGTTCCAGTGAGTGCATGGAACAATGTGAGATTAGCACAGCTACTTGGATCCAGATCAGTGTCTACAGTATGAATAGTTTTGTTGATACCTCATATAACATGTAGCAGTTCAGAGCTGGCTGGCTTGTTGCAGAAAAAGCTCACAGGGTCTTTAGTGCGGACATGGCTGTGAGCAGACCATGTGTGAACCTTGGGTACATCAGACAGTTCAACCTCTTCTAATGACTTCCACCGTCGTTGCAGTTTGCTTTGACTATATCTTACTCATTACATTTACATTACAGGCATTTAGTTGACACTTTTATCCAAAGCGACTTACAATAATTGTATTTAACGTAGGAAAAGCAAATGTACTACTACTTGCCAGAACTCACAAGTGCATCTCATTTCTAAAACAAGTGACTAAGAGCATAGTCTAGTGCTGAAGGCAAAGTGCAAGAATAGCAAAAAGCTAAAATGCAATAGGTGCTTAAGAGGGATAATCGTGGTAGTGCTTCTTGAAGAGATGAGTTTTGAGCCTGCAGCGAAAGATTGGCAGCGACTCCGCTGTCCTGATGTCAGTGGGCAGTTCATTCCACCACTGTGGGGCCAGGACAGAGAATAGCCGTAACCGTGTCAAAAGACCGCAGTGGCCTTGGAGTGACAGGGCAACCAGTCGCCCCGAGTTAGCAGAGCGTAGCAGTTGGGAGGGGGTATAGGGTTTGACCATGGCCTGGAGGAGGGAGCTGCTCTTTCATTGCCCTGTAGGCTACCAGGGTTTTAAACTGGATGCAAGCCGCTACAGGGAGCCAGTGTAGGGAACGGAGAAGGGAAGTTGTGTGGGAGAACTGAGGGTGGTTGAACACCAGGCGAGCAGCAGCTTTCTGGACAAGTTCCAGGGGTTTAATGGCTGACGCCGAGGCCCTAGCAAAGAGGGAGTTGCAGTAATCTAGGCGGGAGTTGACCAGGGCCTGGATGAGCACCTGCACTGTTTCATCAGTGAGGAAAGGGCAAATCCTCCTGATGTTGTAGAGCATGAATCTGCAGGAGCGTGTGACGGATGTGATACGTACAGAGTATGACAGTTGGTCGTCCAGGATCACAACCAGATTCCTTGCAGTCACAGTCAGTGTCACCACTGTGGCCAGGTCCCGGTGCGGGCAGCCCTCCCCAGAAGGAAACAGCAGCTCAGTCTTGTCCAGATTGAGCTTGAGTGAAGTGTTGTCATTCACTCCGAGATGTCAGCCAAGCACCCAGCTATGCGTGTCTCCACTTGTGTATCAGAAGGGGTAAATGACAGGACGAGTTGAGTGTCATCGGCATAGCAGTGATAGGAGAAGCCATGCGAGCGAATGACAGAGCCCAGCGATGTAGTGCAGAAGGGATAAAGGAGAGGAACCAGGACAGACCCTTGTGGAACCCACATAGTCGGACTAAGCGGTTCCGACATCGACCCTCTCCATGTCACCTGGTAGATGAAAACAGGGAGCGTGGAGAGCCAGTGATGCCTTTCTATGACAGGACTTGTGCCACTGTGCCCTGTTGGTCATCATTGTGGCTTCTATGCCTTCTCATCCATGGCTGAGTAAGTAAATGTCTTTATTAGAGCAAAACTGCCATTTTAACAAGCATATATATTATTATAATGGAGAATAATGGGGCGAAAAGTGGAAAAATGCAATGCTGAGATCAATGACCCCTCAAGGTCACCAGAGGACAGACATAAAGTGGTTCCACATCTTAAATAAAACCTTGGGGTGTGTAGATTATATGCTGAAAGTTTAATGCTTTAGTCATAAAATGCACAATTTGTTTGCTTATCTGCCCCAATATTTTAAGTAGTCTTCTCTGCATGAAGCCCAATTACTGTATCACTGTTCCTTTTTTTAAGTAGAGACCCTTCCGCTCTCTTAGTCTCTCTCTGACATACGCGCACGTACACACACACACACACACAAAGAACACATAATTCACACTACTTGTTCCATTTTCCATAGGTGTGACAATGGTTCCAGTAGAGGTTGAGGAAGAGGTCGACCAAATAGAAGCAGACCTCCGCAAACAGATTGAAGAGGAGAAAAAAATGTAAGTATGGTATTCGGCTACATTTGTGTGTTTTCTGACAGTACATATTTCCATTAAATATGCATTTACAGTGCATCTGGAACATATTCATATCCCTTCACTTTTTCCACATTTTGTTATGTTACAGCCTTATTCCAAAATGGATTAAATTCATTTTTCTCAAAACTCTACACACAATACTCCATAATGACAAAGTGAAAATGTTTTTGATTGTTTTGCAAATTCATTTTTATAAAAAATAATAAAAATTAATCACATATAATACACAAGTATTCACTCCCTTTGCTATGACGCTCAAAATTGAGCTCAGCTCTGTGTCCACTGATCATCCTTGAGATGTTTCTACAACTTGATTGGAGTCCACCTGTGGTAAATTCAATAGATTGGATATGATTTGGAAAGTTATACACCTGTCTATATAAGGTTCCAGTTGACAGTGCATGTCAGAGCACGGACCAAGCCATGAACTCAAAGGGATTGTCTATACAGTAGACCTCCGATACAGGATTGTATCAAGGCACAGATCTGGGGAAGGTTACAAAAATGTCTGTAGCATTGATGGTACCGACAAGCTTAATGGTCTCAATCATTCGTAAATGGAAGAAGTTTGGAACCACCAGGACTCTTCCTAGAGCTGGCCACCTGGCCAAAACTTGCAAGGTGTCCAACAACCTGATCGTCACTCTGACAGAGCTCCAGTGTTCCTCTGTGGCGATGGGACAACCTTCCAGAAGGACAACCATCTCTGCAACACTCTACCAATCAGGCCTTTATGGGAGAGTGGCCAGACGGAAGCCACTCCTCAGTAAAAGGCACATGACAGCCTGCTTGGAGTTTGCCAAAACTCACCTATATGACTATCAGACAATGAAAATGAAATGGTCTGATGAAACCAAGATTGAACCCTTTGGCTTGAATGCCAAGCGTCATGTCTGGAGGAAACCAGGCACTGCTCATCACCTGGCCAATACCATCCCTACAGTGAAGCATGATGGTGGCAGCATCATGCTGTGGGGATGTTTTTCAGAGGCAGGAACTGGGAGACTAGTCAGGATCGAGAGAAAGATGAATGCAGCAATGTACAGAGAGATCCTTGATGAAAACCTCCAGAGAGCTCAGGACCTCTGACTGGGGCGAAGGTTCACCTTCCCCACAAGACAATGACCCTAACCATACATCCAAGATAATAAGGAGTGGCTTATGTGAATGTCCTTGAGTGGCCTAGCCAGAACCCAGACTTGAACCCGATTGAACATCTCTGGAGAGATCTGAAAATGGCTGTGTACTGACGCTCCCCATCCAACCTGATGGAGCTTGAGAGGATCTGCAAAGAATGGGAGAAACTGCTCAATAATAGGTGTTAGGGATGGGCAAACGATCAACATTTCTTTTTCGATAATTGAAAGAATTAGCAATCAACTATTGATTAATTTATAAGCTTTTTTTCCATTAAAACAACTCCTAAGGCAGAAATAACAAATAAAGCATGTTTCCTTGAAAATAGCCTTATTTCTTGTGTTCTGATAACGTTAGCCTACATTAGGCTGTCCACGCATGCTGACGCGATTGCACTCAAAACGGCATTCAAACTAGACACTTCAGTCCAATAATAATCCTCTTAAATAAATAAACAAGGCAGTGAGTAGTGTATTGTTTAACAACACATTTTACTTAAATAAATAAAAATATAGCAAAAATAAGATAACGTTACTCACCAGCAGTAATGTAAAAAAAAGGAAATACACATAGGAGGATGACTGAAAATGTACTGTAAACGTTAGTGTCCTTAAGAGCGTCCAGCTTTAACTTAATCCAGTGAGAGCCTAGTAGGCCTACTGGTTCTTGTTCAGAATGATGAGCATATTAACATGCTCAGGGGTGAGACGCGAACGCAATCTGGGGACAGTTAAGCCAGCCACAGAAAACACTCGCTCTGAGGGGACCGAGGTTGCTGGGATGCAGAGGTAGGTTTGCGCTAATTTGGCCAACCTGCAGCAAGCTGTGTCGCCTTTTAAATAAAAATGATCCCACGCCAAACTTCGTTTTGCCCGCTTCGTCTTCAACATGGCTAGGCTGTTCTGCTGCTGCTGGACTGGCTAAATATTAATATGCATCAACTACACTGTTACTTCAGGAACCTGTTGCGTCATCGCGTAGCCTACTAATTTAACAAATACATTTCTCACACAGAACATAGACAAACTAATTTCCACTGAATTTATTAATGATTATCAAGCACATTTTTTGTGATCGACCAAAATCCTTATCAATCAATTATCGATCTTCAATCATTGATGCCCATCCCTAATAGGTGTGCCAAACTTGTAGCATCATACTCAAGAATACTTGAGGCTTCAACAAAGTATTGAGTAAAGGTTTGTCATTTGTTAGTTTAGTTTGTCATTATGGGGTATTGTGTGTAGAACTTTGAGAAAAAAACATGAATTTAAGCAATTTTGGAATAAGGTTGTAACATAATAAATGTGGAAAAAGTGAAGCGTTTGAATACATTCCAGATGCACTGTATTTGCGTGGTGATATTAGGAATAGTAAAATTTGCCCTTTACACAGTAGATTGCATACGTTGTGTGATGTTAACACAGTACTGTGTCTTATCAGTTACAAGGTCACTTTTGGCCGCTTGAAAGCACTGAAGACCGAGATTGAGCACCTGCAGCTCCTGTTGGAGAGGGCAAAGGTCAAACTCCAGAAGGACTTCCAGGAGTGGTGGAGTAAGGAGGCTGTTAGACTACAGGTGATTTTACCTGTCTTTGGAATAATTTTGTTGTAAAATGTTGTAAGACAATAACTTTCCCATAGCATGTCAGACACAGGCTCTAATTATATAATCTGCATAATGAGAATTATATAATCCGCATAATGAGTCATTTTGTATGTAATTGATAGTTGTTAATTTAACATTTTCATTAGCTTAGACTGTGCATGTGAGTGGTACCAATGCTAGATTAACAAGGAATGGAGAAAGAGGACAGCAAACCTACTGTAGGAAATGCCTGTGCAGTGAAACATATGCATTTATCGAGGCTTTATTAAGGTTTAATGAAACCTTTATATGTATAATCTGTACCTTTTGGGAGCAGAGAGGTCTCTCCTGGAAATACCCAGATGGCACTCTTTCACTCACCTAGTGTCTATTCTGCCCAGGTTTCAGGGTCAGAGAGCTCTCCGAAAGGACACACTTCAACCAATCAGACCATAGAACTCACTTCACCTAGCACTCCACTGACTAGGTAAGGCCTTAAGGTTTTCTTTGAATAACATTCTGTCTGAACTCTGAACACATGATTTGAAATGTTCACAGGTGTTCCAATGGACAGATCCAAACCTGCTTGACATCATGTAATGGTACCATGTAATACTGTCAATGAAAGCAGTAACTTGATGGAGAAACAGACAGTACTGATGTACATGCCATGCCCTTGTTCCAGTAAAGCTACACATCCATGCCACTCTGAATGAATCCACTTCAGTGAAACCAAGTAGAGCCCATTTTCCTATGTAAAGCCCAGTAAGGTTACTTTTGAACACAGACTATTATGCAGTACTTAGTAACTTTTAAACACATAGACTATTATACAGTATGCTGTTCTACTGTATTATTGTTTTACTGGCACTGGCAGCTATGCGCCACATCAACTGCTAAAACTGAGCATCTTATTTTTGCCTCACTATATAAAAACAGTTAATGCCTTAAATGCTAACTTGTTGTTTAGAGAGCCCAGTCTGAACAATTATGTGCCAGACTCTCCAGTGTGGACAAAAACTGGGAACCCCTCTACTCCTGCTGAACAGGACCTGAGGTGAGAGAAAATGAGAAGCTCTCCATTCATTTACTTTTTTTCATTATTAGTATTCAAATGTAAGCATTGGTCCACATTGACAAGTGCAGTGTGGTTCTCTTTCTATACTATACATCATTGGACTAACTCATTAGATTTATCTCCTGTGTGGAACATTGCAGCCTCAGCACCCTCATCAGATCTGAGGTATTAGGGTAGCAGATAAAATCATACCTGCAAACTAGTCGCCTTTCGGCTACAATCGCGGTTTTTTTTGTCAATTGGGTCATTCATATGAATCGTGCAGATCTGGGGAGTTTTCCAAAAAAAGGGGGGGAGGGGGGGTGAGGGGAGAGGGACTGCGTTTGATGTTCAGGCTAGAATAAACCTTATTGGATAATACTAACTGGTAAGCTTGGCATAGATATAAGTACAAACTTGGATGCTACAAGCTAAATTTTATAGAGTGGTGGGTCAATTCAGAACGTGAAATAGTGACTAACCACAGCAGACGAGGGTATAAATACAGATCATGTTGTTGGATGTAACGTTGCTTGATCTCCAGTTGAATGTCAACGTCATGTCAACAGCGTCTAACATCCATTCCAATTGCGCAAGTTTTCTCCCAGGATCTCCTCATACAGCGTTTTTTCATGCAGCCCAAATATCTCCAAAGCTGCTGCTGCTAATCACTTGTTAACAAAATCTCTGATCAGCTGTAGTTTGGATATTTTTGCGGTTTAAAATTAGGATAGAGGACACTACTAGTTGCCCCTCAAGCAGAAACAAAACTTATGTCCGGTAGCTTTCTTTCAAGGAATTCCAAAATAAAAGTCACGGAAAACAATTACACAACAAAAAACACAACTTTTTTTTTTTTTACTCACTTGGCATTGGTCCGAATGGTATACTGAAGAATGAAGTTTACTGAATCTGATATATACAGAATTATATTTGGAGGGCCTATTCATCAGTTAATACGTGATAATAATGGGCAACCTTAATCTAAAAATATGCAAGCAAAGACAGTGTCATCATATCGATACAATAATATGGATAAGACCATTCTAAGAGGAGAAGTCGTTTTTTGTGTGTGTGTTTTTATAAATTGGTATCTGTATCGGCCGATCCTGATACTGATAATCGGTGATCGGTATCGGCCCAAAAAAATCTGATCGGGGCATCCCTGAGAGCTCTCATGTCTCCCTGTCTCATTCTTTCCTGCATTTCAGGCAATGGAGGTTGGTTGTCTTTTTTTGAGAGGCAACAGAGAGAATAAAGTGTAAAAAAGGGTTGCTTAAGTAAATAACTAACTTTTTATGAGATATCTGTTCTCTCTTTTTAGGGAAAAAGAAACATTGAAATTCTGATTAAAATGTTTCAACTGTGAATCTGGATATCTACATGATTGTATTTGGGGTTGTAATTGGGATGGATATACTATGCGCCTCGCAAGAGCCATGTATCTACTCGCACACAGAAATTCTAGTTTCAAAACGCTCCAAAAAGCGTAATTTGCATATTCAAATCACAAAAAATCTCTTCCGGGGGAGGATGTACCATAACTTGGTTTCGGACCTGTCACCTTTTTCACTCTTAGGAGTTTGCAGGTCTGTAAGATACAGTAGGCTTGTCAGAATATAATGTGTATATACTGTATATGTGTGTTGGAAAGAAATCAGAAACAAATTGTGTTAGAATGTGGCCAAGTGACACCAGCACTTCCAATCTAAAATATTTTGAGTGTTGTTCCACAAAGATGGTGCATAAAGACAAAGACAGCCCTACCTAACTCTATTGAGACCGGGGTAATCTAAGGTGTTAGCCATGTCTGAGATTGGATGCAGTGATCTATATCATTGAAGGAAAATAAAGATGATTAATATGTGTCAAGGTATTTTCTTACTGCATATGATTGGTGATATGGTGATAATGGCTGCGTTTACATGGCCAATTGAATTCCCTTTTCATTCGGAATGAAAGCCCAATCCTATTAAAAGTGATCATGTAAACACCTCAATCGGAATGAAAATGGCCAATGCGAATTGAAAATCTAATCTGATGTAAGGGGATGGTGTAGTCCGAATATCAATCCGAATGAAATTATTATGTATACGCTTCAAAAAATTAATTCCGGTCTTTCTGCGCAAACTCGTTTCCTTTCCCTTCTGGCGCGATTATGTACATAGCGCGCGAGAAGATGGATCTGTGCCTTGTTCTATGCAGCTTATATCAATTTGTCAAAAATGTTGATTATTTTTTATGTATGTGTGCATACGACCTTGATTCAACCCTCATTCAGAATGACTATTTCCCATGTAAACTCGCAGGAAAAAACATTCATTCCGAATTATTTCATTCTTATTATTTCATTCCGAATGAAAAGCCGTAACCGCAGCCACAAGCTTTTCTGTCCGTTTTCAAAATGAGTGATGCCTTTGCGTACTCAGCTTGGGCAGCACTCATTTGTAAGGTTCGGCCAGGAAGGTTCTCTAGTATACTCATCTCTAACACCTTCATTAGTACTGTAGCTCTGTTAATCTACTGCACTCAGCTGTAACACCTTTAGTACTGCAGCTCTGTTGATCGACTGTACTTCAGACATGTTCTCAGTTCTCAGCTGCAGCAATCAATACTCAGTTGCAGTATTACAGTAGTTCAAAATTATGTTTGTCTAGTGAGAAAAAAAATAGTAGAGAAAGTGGTACTTTAGCAAAAACACTTGAGAGTTGGAACACATTCCATTTCACCACATGAACCAAAGAATTGAATTAACCACTGAATTACTACCGAAGGTTTTTATTCATTTTTAATAGTGTGAGCAGAGCACTTATCTGTCTGGAGAGAGAGAGAGAGAGAGAGAGTGTGTGTTTGTGTGTGTGTGTGTGTGTGTGTGTGTGTTGTGTCAGAGAGACTGAGGGTTTATACAGTACATGTACAGTAATTATGAGGTGTGTGTGTGGGTGTGTGCGTGCGTGCGTGCGTGCGTGTGCATGCCTATATTTCAGAGCCCTGTCCACCACTGAGCTTGCTTCCTCTTCCATCCCGCTGACTGGAGACCAGCAGACAGATGCAGATATCCTGGCCTTCATTAGAGCAAGACAAAACCTGCTCAGCAGAACAGGTGCATCACAGTTAACTACATAATGTGACAACATTCACACTCAGATACACAGTTCCATACTCAGAAGACTACCCTTTACACACACAATTCCCTGTACATTACTATGAAATCCTACCCGGGGCCTCGACTTATTTTTGCCATTCATACATGAGCCAAATGCCACATGCCACGACATTCCTGTGTTGCATCTTTACAAACATGCCAATCCCAAGACAGAACGAGCAAGGCAGTCCAGCAGATGGTCTAGACCGAGCAATCACATATGTTATTGTTACAAAAATATATACATTATATAATAGTAACAAAATAGACTTCAGGTGTTTCATAAATTATATGGTTTATATTAATATAGAAAAATATTTTTTATTGCAAAAGGTGCCATTTATTTTAACAGCCAATACGACAGAAGCCCAAATGAACCAAGTCAGTCAAAGAAAAAATCCTAGTATTTCATGTCTTTCGCCAGACTGACCTACCCAGTATTGTAACGGCTTCTGTTCACAGCACAGCCTTCCTGGCAGATTCCAGGGAATTATATACTAGGTCTTGACACAGGACATTGGCTGTGCAGATTTCCAGTGAAACCCTGTTCATACATGCCTCCTAACAGGTAAATTCCTTAGAATTTAGAGAGGTACTTTGTGCTGAGCCCCCACTCTAATGCAACACTGGCCTCTCCTGGTAATAGGTTACCCTTTGTAGCAGTTCAGGAGTTTCTAACTATGGAAATCTGACTGACTATGTGTAATTTATGATTATACCGCGGTTATCACAACTATGAAGGAAAATTGATTTAATACATTAAATCAACTCGTATGGGGCACCATCCTGTTCTGTACAGGTAAACAGATAACCTCATCAATAGTCTGGTTTTATCAATCTCGATTTGAAAGAGGTCTTGACTCAAGCAAGTGACCTAGAGACCAGTTGATGACGCTACAACGACGTGATCAAAGCATTTAATATTTATTGAAGTATACTTATCAAATATCAAGATAATATGAAAACACACCAATCAATTATAGATGGAAACACAAATGTGGCAGTATGGAAAGCAGAAGGGAAATGAATGATATAAGATTGCAGCCTGTCCTAATTCTCTAAGCTCAAAACAGCATAGCACCACAGACCACATCAAACGAGAGCGTTAGGCAGGACCTTACGTTGATATGGCACGCTTGCTCGCTCGGCTGTGCGGCTCTCGTTGGAGTCTCGAAGACCCACGTGACCAGCATTGTTGGGTTTGGTGCAGGGTGCTCTTCTTTCGATGCAGCTTCACGGTTAGGCTTCCAGTCAAGATCACTTTAGTCAAAATGTACCCATTTATTAGCATGCAACAATATACACAGCATATACATTTTTACGCATATGAATTTTGGCGGTGTGATCTGTTTGGGGGGCCCCCTGCCTTCCACGCATGTGGAAAGCGGCAATCTAGATGTTCCCCCCCTCTGAGCCGCTTGGCCCAGAGTGCCGGAAGAGGGAATGGCATCTAGCCCCCTGCCTCTATGACGATCAGAGTGGGCCGCGATCGGGAAGATGCTCGGAGGTAACTCAGCCCACTAAGACCGTCAAAGAGCATGTGAGATGGACACAGGGGGACTGCTGTACATTATAGTCCCTGGCCTCCACGGGCCAGCGCTTTGTGGAGTCCAAAGGAGATACAGCCTAGTGTCTCTGCCTCCATGGTGACCGGAGAGACCGCTGGATGGCCCTTCGGAGATGTTTCGGCCCACGATCACCACGGAGCGCCACAGAGACTAAGCTTGTGTAATTCCCCGGCTTCCACTAGCCAAAGCATAGTGGAATACCAGAAGAATGCAGCAATACCCCCCAAAACAAACACACCGGCAGCTCCAAGTGGAAGCACTAGCTTCCACTTGATAATTTTAGGCGATAATTTAGATGAACACACCGGCAGCTCCGAGGCCCACATGTTACACGAAGGGGTCGGCGGAGAGCTCTCTGTCTAGGATGGGTAAGCCAATTGCAGCCTGTAAGAACCTGAATAGCCAGCAAGGGGAGCTCTTAACCAACAAACGTGCCGTTTCACCATGAATGTATTAATAGAAGTTTATTAATAATATTTAATTATAATTATTAGCTAATATTAATTCTAATTGTATTAATTAATGTATTAATTATTAATTTACTAATACGTTTATTAATTTATAGTTTCACGAGCAATTACACTATGCATTTTAAAGAAGGCTATATCTGCACAAACCACGTGAAATCCGCAGTGACACGACACAACTTGGTTACGGTCCGCTCATCGCTTTTGAGCATCCAAAACGGCCTGGACGCTGGGCCCGAGATTGCGTTCGTATGCCGATAAAGGGGTCCAGGCAGCTCATGTGAAATTGTACACCTGCTACGACACTTTTAACCGACTGAGGCCACAGCCGTCTCGACTCAACACGATGGACTATAAATGCTGATAAAACCGAAATGTTAACGGGCATGAAGGTACATCAAATATGGAGCAGAACGCAGTGAAATGAGACCATGCAGTGGTATTGGTTAATGTGGTCTTGGCTAGACCAGCTCTCATGTATCGGGCAGCGGATTACAGGAGGGCACCAGGGCATCGTTCGGTCCAGAACCGTCTGCCGAAAAGAGGGCAGACCAGGCCGGACGGGGCCGCAGCCGGGCACAGTCTGCGGAACTTCTGTAAATCAATCCGGGACAGCGAGTCAGCGATTTGATTGTTGAGGCCGGGGATGAGGACGCGTGGAAAATTAAGTTCCCCTGCCCGGACAGCCATGTGAGGCAGTGCATTAATTTATTAATGAACGGAATGTTCGAACGATCATAGTTGATAATATTCACGGTGCTTTGTTATCGCAGAAGAGAAAGCGTTTTCTAGAACACTTAGGACCCCCGCAAAATACTAGCGACGACAAAGGGATACAGCTCCATGCGCCGTGGAACTGACTTGGTAGGCGGCGAGGTCAGTTCGGTAGGCCAAGTGCTAGAAAATCGGTTCCCGAACATATCCCCCAAAAACCACTGAGGCCGCGGCATCAATAAACACCGGAGGGACACGGACGAGTCACAGCCGACGGTGTAACAAACAGAAACGCCGTTCCACCCGTCGCACAACAGGGACCAAAACGGAGGATCAAATGACGGCACACGTCCGAGCTGACCAGGTCCCGCAGCGCTCGACGGACCGGGCAGCGTGGCCAGCCGGGAAACGAAGAGCGGCCCGGAGCCATGACACGCATGGCGAGTCGCACATAACACCCCGAATCCGATCCAGCTTCGAGGGGCAGAGAGCCTGCATTTGTCTTTTTATTTTTTTTTTAATTTTTTTTTAACACTATCCAAGAGGACACCGAGGAACTCTACCTGATTGCGCGGGCCGAACGGTTCCCGTTGGACAGAGGAACGCCCAGCCGGGAGAAGGTGCTACGCAGGGCCGCGACACCCAGGCCCGGGTCGGCAGAGGGAAAATCGACAAGTTAAAACCGTCCAGCAGGCGAAGAACGAACGGGAGCCGGCATTCATACAGAGGGGCCAGGCGCACAGATCCCCATGGTGGCCAGATGCAGTCTGCAACGCGTCCAAAACATGTATTCTAGAGACTGGGTCGCGACCGGACCGGAGAAATGCACCGAACAGCCTGGCTCCTGCATGTGTGAGAATTGATCGCTTCGCGGTGCCTATTCCCCATCCAGTTAAGGGTGGATGGAAAACTTTCAACCGAATATTCTTATTGTTCAGATATTTGTAGGCTATAGCAACATAAGAGTGGCATCTTGACAGCAACCCAAACATGAGCTAATCCCACAGCTGCAGGCCTACCATTGCTAGCCATGAACAAACTGGTGGATACTGCATATTGCTGTAGGCCTATCCATCGGTATAAATGCAAAGAGGCTATATGCAAAGAGGCAAGTGAGAGTCCTAGGGCTGCTGCGACAGCCAAAACCCAGCTGAACCTACAGGCCGCACCACCGGACGCCGAATAAAAGCCATCGCGACGGACAGAGGGGCATCACCTTGACGCGTCGGTGATATCCGCCTTGAACAGGACAATAAAACAATCCGAACTGGCAAAGCCTGAGACTGACACTGTCAGAGCTGCAGCCCAACAACTTCTCACCGTTGCATGGACAAGTTCAGGTCAGCTAGCTAGCGCTAGCTAGCACAAGCTATCCATGTCGTCAACGTATCAGGGTTAGAGTTAGGGTTACCCTTACCTCATACATCCATGATAGTCACACGCAGCAGATTGCAGAGCATAATCGCTTGTATTAAATAGATTACAATGCACAATTTACATTACATGCACAGCCTGATGCCACTGAACTAGTTTCGGACACGGCTGAAGGCAATTCGGCTAACGAGACCTAGCTAGCATTAGCTACACTGAACGGCAAACGCCAGCTGCGTGTTGGCACTCACAAACCATGGGCCAGCGAGTAGAGCAGCAGTTTTGCTGGATTCCTCGGGCTGCAACAAAATTGAAATGCGAGAATCATTCAGCTAGTATTAGCAATCAAAATATAACGATACCCCTTATGTGCAATTTAAGAAACCTTGACGAACGTTAGCCAGCTAGCAAGCGAGCAGTACAGCCTGTCACGTAGATGGCACCAGCCAGCGACTCACGAAACAAGCCGAGAGGGGGTATTTTGATAAACCGAGTACATTTCGAGAATCCTCGTAGTTACGTTCTGAACTGTTAACATTTCAATAGTGAATGGCACCCAGCGTACGTATACGACAGTTGAGAAATTGCGGAGGACGAGGCATGAACAACCCGTGACATCAGCGGCTCATACAGATGTGGGAACATAAGAATGTAACTTGACCCGCGGTATTCTAACAGGCGCTTTACGGCATTCCGCACCACCGCTCGCCTGCCCATAAGGGCGCAGTAATACCACTCATTGACTCATTGCTGTAGCTCATCTCGCACATTAGATGAGCCTACCGTTCTCAAACTCCTTGTTCTCTGTCTGGTTGTAATTTAATTATTACGAACAAAGCCTATCTATTTATAGTTTATATCTCTGTAACTGTCGCCGGGTCTATATCTGTTAACTGTCGGGACAAGTAGAAGTTTAATACATTAGGCTAACTGAGTGTTCTCATATGGAACATGGCATCAGGACGAGTAAGATGGCTAACGGAGATGACCAGAGATGTGTTTGAAATGGTTCACTCACTCCCTATTCCCTATTACCATGGATGTATTGAGTGCGACTCATAGTGAACTACATGGGGAATGATTTAACAGTTTTGGGACACTACATGGAATGTAACTGCGTAAGATATTCATGACTCAAACAAGCAGACGCGCCGATCACTGATGGCAGCAGGTTGAAATATCAGGTAGTATTCAGGTTCCATGTTTAGTTGAATGATAAATCCCATATAAATGGTTGGAATTCTAATGATGTGCAAGTGTGATTTTGTCAACTTTAGTGCTGTCTGCTAATAGCAGGCTGTGAAGCTGCACGATAAGACCGTGATAGCAAGTTAGCTCACGACAGCAGCTTCCATAATATTAACGGTAGCTGTCGGTGGCTAAAAAGCAGATAGCTAACTTAACAACGATGATTCCTGTAGCTATTTTGATTTTGATGCTATTAGTTCAACTTCTGTTTCTCGGGCAGGAACGGAGACGAACTCGCATTAGCAGCAAAGCAGCTAGAGGAATGATCTTAACATTAGCTTACTGCTTAACCCTCTTAGCGCCAAAGTCGCATTTCTGCGACAAGCTGCGTTACTGATTAACATAGTGATTTTATGATATTTACACGCTGAAACCTCGATTTTCCCGCCACCACTAGATGGCAGACATGTATAGCTTTGCTCTCGATTCAGTATGACACCATCTTCCAATGCAATATAGTTGAGAAAATCTCATTACGAGTTCCCTCTTTTATACACGGGGCGCGCCAGCGCTCCTAAATACCATAATTTCTTTAGGACGGCATATTTCTGAAATAGTTTGACCTAGAGACAAGCGGTTTTTTACCTGTAAAAGTAGACAAATTGCGCTGTCTGGCAAGCTTCGGTTTATCCATTTGTGTAGCCGACTTCCGTATTTAGGTCCAACCACAAAGTTGTAAACAATGGGGATAGGTTGCTTTGCCTGGTGCAGTAGCCTACTTTGTCTATCCATGTGGATGGGGATCTACAATTACTAGAAAATACCAGGATGGAGAGTTCGATTGCAAGATAGCCTACCGTCTAAAGTTGAGTTTTTGCGTTGTGTTTGTACAAATAACACATCCCACGTACAACAAAATAATCTCGACAAATCTAGCGACTTTTCCTGGTCATTTGGGAATGATTTAGATGACGAAGCCCTGCGCATTCCGTGGTTCACGTTACAACCGATTTCCCCAGAGCTGAGGGTAAGTCTCTCTCACTCTCCATGACACTCGGCCAGTCTGACTATAGCGTCATGTTTCCAGCTCAGACACCGCGGCCGCTCGGAGGAAGAGCAGCCTGCAAATGAATCACGCGCGCACAATTTATGACCAATCACAACAATTATTTTGTACAGTTACAGTAAGCACAGTATATTTATAGATATGTTTTTGTCCTCTCTCACGTTTACTATAAATACACACGATGACTGTTCATTCAGTTGTGGGTTGAGCGGAGCAGAGTTATTGAGAGAGCGAGTCAGCAGAATTGAGTAGATTATTGCGTTGGAAAAACTCCAAATGGCTGCCATAAGGTTATATTGTGAGCAAGTTTTGGATGATATTTGTCCATGGGGCTGGTAGAGAAATCAGAGATTGAGGATTACTGGGCACAGTTTTGGCCAACTTTTACACCTGGATTTGGCAAAGTGATCTAGGAACAGATTTGAAATCATCCTGTCATTTCTGCATTTTGTAAACAATGATGAGTAGGCCTATGTTGAGAGGGGACAGCAGGGCCAGTGTGTGGCTCTGTGTGCTGTGCCTTGCAATGAGAGGTACCACACTCTGAAAAACTAAACAGTGTCACCTGGATAGATAGGTACACTGGATAGATAGGTACACAGGCCTCTGCGGCTAAGAGACGCCTTCTGTTTACATGAGTGATGCTACTATGTGGCATAGTAATTAGTTTGTTTACTACTGTTGGCTTACCATTTTCTGTTTCCCTGTTCATTTGATGTTTGGATAACATAACAAATGGACAGAGGTGGGGAAATTTGTTGAAATAAGTTCAAATTGATTCAAAATATCCCATATTTCCTTGAAAAATGGCATAATTCAAGTTGGCCGCCACCCTATGACATCATAATATGCAAATTAGTTGGATAAATTTAGACCCAACATAAACTTTGGATCATTCTCAACATTTGTCTAATTTACAGTGAGTCTCTATCTCTAACCACTTTAAAGCCACACTCTTTTGAAATTTCGATGTCAAAATATTGTTAAAAAAGAAAAAAAACCTGGCGCCAAGAGGGTTAAGCTACTGATAGCTACCGTCTTCTTCACTTCTCCTTCGGTAAAACATGACACCGTTGTGTTGTGGTATTGTGGAGGGCTTAGGCAGAAGCAGGAAGAGAAACCACTTTTGCCCCATATAAGTAAAATAATGGTCTCATAAGCATTTTTGGATTGTAAAATTGTGTTCACTTGTTTTAGTTTGCTATTGGTATGCTTTGTATGTAGTTTTAATGTGAAAGATACATCTTGAATGCAGTCAAGACAAATTATTTTGCCTCTTAACTTTTGTCAAACCCCCTGGTTCCAGTCAATTGGATTATAGGCTATAGGCTACTTTCGTTTACAATGACGTTACCTTATGAACACAAATAGCTTAACATATAGGCCTACATAAAAACAATAGCCTAAAACCATGTTTATTTACAATGTATTTTCTTTCATTGATAGCATGCCAATAGTTAGGGTGAGGAAAACGACGCGCGGTCTCTTTAGCCCTGAGACCATCAGGCAGGCAGCTCAGGAGGTCGTTGAAGGCTATATATATTATTATGATATTATGTCTAATAATACATTCGTTGAAAGTACACAGGCTGATCTACTATACGGAATTGGACCGAGGAGTGTTCTCATATGGAACTAGGCTTCACACGCCCGCCCGCGACAAGAGCTGAATTGTAGTCAGCTTTCCCCGCTGCGCGCAGGACGCGTGCGTCCCCCGCTGATCCGAGCGAGAACGCAGGCGGAATATCGCTCCCCGTCTGAAACGGCCTTGACTCCTGGAATCCCAAGGTCTTTCATATTGAAATTCTCTTGATGGTCTGGGGAGTTGCGAGACAGGGCTAGGAAACCGGTTCATCCAGTTTATTTGAATATGAAAGAATTTGGGGGGGGGGGGTTACAATAGTCTAGTCCAGGTTCGCTGGCGAGTGACGAGCTAGTCAGATGGCGCATGCATGTGTGGACTTTGTAGGCCGATTCTGTAAAACCTAAAGAATAAAAGTAGGCTACGTTCAACATTCATTGGAGTGGTCCAGTTGGATAGGCTAGTCTAATCTAAATAAATTGAGGACCTGTGTTTTCAGTGTTTGCTGGTAGCGAATGCCACAGACAGACAGGGAGGAAATCTATTCGTTTCATTGTTTCATTGTTTGTGCTCTGTATGCACAAGATAGTTAATGTTCGGATATAATTGGCAGTAGGGCGGGAAAAAACCCTATCAAAGGCCAAGATTAGAAGGGATTTGAAGATGTAATTGGTCATTTTAAATGGGCCTACTTTATCTTTTGATGCCTATTTGTTTTTCAGTTTTACCCTTTTCATCAATAAAACATCATTTTTACAACCATGTCTCATTGATTGGGAAGGCATTTAGAGCTCCCGGTCTATTAGCCTACATTCGGACTCAGAGGATGACATAACTGTTTATTGAGAAACAATTGTAGGCTGGGCTATATAAAGAAATACCACAATGCATGTAGTCTAGATATATTAATATGGTTAGGCTATAGCCTACGCTTTATGGTAGACTGCCCTCTCGCTCGCTAAGCAGGCTACATTGTGGCTGTTTTGTTCATCGCAATAGCCTATAGCCTAGGTTACACATTAAAAAAATGTTTGTTTTTTTATAAAGGCCTAGAAGGAATCAGAATATGTGGAAATTTAATTTTAGCCTATTTTAATACAATTCAAATTCTGCTTAGAGGGAATTATTTTCAACGGACATTATGACCTGAGCCTAATTAATAATTATCTAAGTTAATATAAGCCTATGAGAACGCAACGCTTTTTACGATAGGCTAGGCCTATGCGTCTTGTGATTGTACTGTAGCCTAGGCTACAACTTAAGGCTTAGACCCTATTTAATTCCTTTTATAGCCTACTAGGCTACTCATTATTATCGAATGATCTAGTTGATATATGAATAAAACAATAAGCCGTTTTAATGGCTATGGGCTACTAGTTGTAGCTATACACGAGTTGATGCGCTCTGCTCTTACGCACGGTGGAGGCGGCAGCTCAAATACACTTCGCATATCCTCTGCTATAGCCTCTCACAGACAGCTATGGTGCACTTCATGCATTGGTAGACAGTTCTGTTCTTGCTGCAGCTTGTCTTCACCATTCAGGTATTTTGGTGGGGGTATTCTTCTGTGGACACTGCGAGGGGCGCCGCTGGTGGCTGTTTGGACGCCAGAGCGCGCAGCTCTTCAGCCAACTGGAGGATGTCGCGTCTGGGGAGGCTCTGCGTCTCTCCACCAGTCCCCAGCGAGTCCAAGCTCCCCCAATGAATAATACTTATATAATAATTTATAATAGCCTATGTAGTGCGAAACTGTGCATATAATAGGCTGTAGCCAGCGCGAAACTGCGCATTCCCTATAGCCGTTCATGGAACGGCTGGCGGCCGGTATAAATAAATAAAAACATACACGATATTTTCTTATTTGAATGATCTTGAATATATATATATTCAAGATCATTCAAATAACAAAATATTGTGTATATTGTGCATGTGAACGCACTCACTGTCAAACCTGCCACTATCTATGCACAAGATAGTTAATGTCCGGATATGATTGGCAATGAGTGATCTTTACTCATGGCGACTATGTCAATTTTGTATGGATCCACAAGTCGATCAAGCTTATTTTTTCTTTGTATCGTGCTGAAGCCATATAGCCTACTGCGCTCAGACTTGGCTACATTAGCTGGTGCCCCGTCTTCAAATTTACTTCCGGGGTTTACGAGTAGCCTACCAGTTGAATGCGTTCCAGAAACAAAACGCAAAACCCCCACGTTCACCACATCTTTACTAACAAATATATTTACAATACTGTTATTTTGCGCATTTGACCTAACAGCCACCACGTCTTGACCCGATGTCAGTTACCGAGATAGATAGGCTACTGTAGGCCTAGATATAGGTGTTCGTAATAATTAAATTACATCCAGATGGAGAAAACGTGTTTGAGAACAAGGTAATAATAACAATTAAACGTTATTTGTATAGCACCTTTCATACAGATAAATTCAGCTCAAAGTGCTTTACAACAGAGCATTTAAATTAAAGAATGTGAAACTTAATGATGCTTAATTCGTAGACTATAGGAGAAAAACACTGAGCCCAGCCTGCTAAATCTACTCAAAGACGCCACCTGGCGGTGGTGCATCACTAAAACGAAATAACACCCGTATGAAATCCCACGAGATTACCAACGGGATTTCCCTGCCAAATACCGCGAAGGTGAAATGCTGCAGCATGTGACATTTCTAACTTCCCACATCTATATATGAATGAACCCAGTGGCTGGCGGCGGAGGTAACGCTTCAAAGATGGACTTTTCCCAACTCCCAAAGCAAGCTACGCGAGCATCGCGACCCAACCATACCAAAATCATGGCACGACGGAATCCGCCCGCTCCACGAAGCCACTAAACGGACCCCCAAACCACGGACCGGAGAGGACATCGCGGGCAGCATGTAGCAAAACGCACCAAACACAAACATGAGCACGGAACGCAAGAGCAGAGAACGCGGAAGCAGCGAGCAGGCAGATACGAGCGATCAGCAGTAATGGCAAGAGCGAACGATGACATGTTTTGACAGCTTAAATACATGCACTCTGCGAGCTGAACCAATGCTATGACAGCTGACAGTCAGCTGGTGGGTTGCGTCATACGGGGTGTGACTGATTAGCCTCTGCCGATTAGCCCGGCATTGACATCCGTGCCCGCCTGAAGTTACGTCGGAGACTTCATTTTTGGCAAACGTTGGGAGTCGCAGAGACTCGGAGTTCAGACTTGACGCTCAAAAAACAGAGTACAGTACAGTCTATTCTGGCGCTGTTTGGTTTACAGCCAACCGAAATGGTCCAGAATTAAGTTGCAAAAGTCTCAACTTCTCCACTCCCGCTCTTGCCGAGAGTTTGATCCAATGAACAGTTCGTGGATGGTTTTATTTCAGTAGACACTCAGCGCTTTGACTCGCAGATTCCTAACAGGCTGTTTCCTTGCAGTTCCACTGAGACAAAGTTACTTGCTTTAATGGCACAAAGGATCCGTGATGTTACGGTGTATCACACAACAAAAAACACGAGGTCAAAACGAGAAAGAAAAATTTCACTTTCAAGAATATATACCCGTGATTCACCGGGGGGTGGGTTCTTGTGACCCCCAGCTGATTGATTGGCCCCTGGTTCAGGCCAGGCCATCGTTGACCCCTCCCTCAGTGTCTGGGGGACTGGCAGCACTTTATTTAATGGTTATATTTTAATCCTTGAGTATTTGATCTCATTAACAACACATTGGGAGGACATCAGGAAGGATGGCATATTCATACTCAGTACATTAGCCGGAGCACATAAAGTCCAAACATGACATCTTTAATCACACCCACATGTTGGAATCACAGTTTTAATACTGCTCTGAGCCCGCTCGATCCCCAGCTCCTGTTTATTCACTGGTATGCTCTACATTATAGAATAAACAATTGTACTTGGAGAATAACTCAGTTTCATGATTGAAATAGCAGTTTCTATGCATTTTGACTTTCTATGCATTTTATGACTTCAGTATATTGGTGTTCTGGAATGTTCTCAGAGAGGGAGTGAGGAAGAACAGTGACCCTCATAAAACTGGTCACACTCCAGTTCTTTTGTTAAGGGGGAGTCTGTTTGATGTTATCTACAGGACGTCACTCGGCCTGTCCTGTCTCCCACCGTCTGTTGACACAAGGCACCCTAGAACAAAGGTGGTCATAGCAGTTTCACACTCAGTGGTCCCGCTAAAAAAAGGGGGGGGGGGGAGCCGTGGAGTGTATCGGTGCCACAGTCCTCCACCCTGCTATTTCACAGTAAGCAAGACTATTGTTCCCAAAGTTATGTTCACAAACCAGTCGTCTGCTTTTCAGCTTTAGCATCAGCCCCTCCTTGTTGAGCCATAGCACAGTCCCTTCTCTGTCATCATTCCAGCAGCTTCTTTCCATCATCCCTCTCTCATTCCCCTTTAACTCAACTCTTCCTCTCCCTGTTCTTCTCTCCCGCTCTCTCTACTTGCCATCCTTTCAGAAGCCTCTTTCATCCTCTCTCCCCTTCTCCCTCTTTCTTCACATCTTTGTCTTCGTCTCCATCTCCCGCTCTCTCTCTCTCTTTCTTTCTCTGCCTCTACAATACAATACAATACAATTGATTGATTGATTGATTGTTTATTAAGATCCCCATTAGCTGTTGAGAGACTCATCAGCTACTCTTCCTGGGGTCACAATACAACATCCTTTGCCTGGCTGCTGATTGGGGTCTGCCCCTTGTTGGACTTGGGCCTGGATTACACTACTGCTTTTTTCTGTTTTCCCTGAAAAAGACCTACGTTTGCGCCTAGCAATTCATTACTGTGACCAAAACAAAGCTCGAACCCGAAGGCAGATCGATGTGGTCAGAGTCGAAATCCGGAGTTGCATTCTAGTGTAATAGGCAGATCCGGAGGCTCTTGAAAAAGACTATGGGAATAGGCCTATACTAACGCTGTATTCACTTCACATTCTAAAAATCCAAACGGTGATTTATGAGTTTGAGCTATATAGTATCTTAGTGGATACTATAGTTAATATCAATTTGGAAATAAGAATAACACAAATAACGCAAGCGGATAATATGAACCTAAACTGTATTCAATGTTTACAGGATCCTGAAAAAAAGTAGACACTTCAAATCATAACCCAAACAAGAGTAGACACTTAAAATAATAATTTTCTCTTGTTCAAAGAAAAGTAACAGGCAAAAAGTTAAAAAGCTTTTATTGAGATCTGCCACTATGCACGTGGGTAGGCTCCCCAGCTCAGTTTGTGTTCTTGACCAAATAGCACCTTCATCACCCCTATCTGAACTTCCGAGCACTCCTGCCCTTTTATTTTTGAATAATATTCTCTATTCAATGATCAAATTCAGTCCAAATGTTCCAATTTATAGTCCGTATAATCAGTTAGTCTTAAGTCCTTCATCCATTCCCATACGTTATAGCTCCCATAATATGATGAAACTTGAATATGACAAGACTTATTGAACAGTTTTATGTCAGTAATCCTGACTCAGAAGTTTGTGCTTGTGAATGGTGAAGATACATCTTGCAGATGCGCTGGGACACATCATCAGTGATGTAACCTGGGGTCGTTGGGTTTTTCAGGTTTTTCAACATTAGACACCCTTGCCCAGGTGACCTGGCCAGGATTGATCAGATCCTGGTCTGTGTCTTAGCAGTGTTTGCCCACGGTTCTGCCTTCTTGAACCAAAGCCATCAAGTGGCTTTCTCTGCGGCTTCAGTTGCTGATCTGATTGCCTTCCTCTTTGCCTGTCCCGTGATGCCGAGCAGTACTAGCACTCTGCAGAGTGATTGGCCAACAAATCCTCTGCAGCCCACCTCCACAGGCTCACAGCAAGTCCACCAGCCTCGTCAACCAGCTTGGCAAGCTTCCTCTCATTGGCCTCCTCCATGCGTTCTTCTCAGGGCACTGTGAGCTCCAGCATGATTAGTTGCTTGGTGGAATCGGAAACAATGATCATGTCTGGGTGAAGCCTTGTAGATGTTATTCTGGCCACGAACTTTAGCTGTTTGCCAAAGTCCACTCCCAGTTGCCAGTCGGTGGCAGTGGTGAGGAGACCGGACATTGCACTTGGTTGTGCATGAAGCTTTTCTCCAGCTCTATGGAACCTGATGGTCTTTGGCTTGTGGTGTCCCGTGATGGTATTAATGGCAGAGGCTATGCTCTCAGCCACGGCCCTTAGCACCTGGTCATGGCACCAGTGATAATGCCTGTCTCCGAGGGCTGTTGGGCAGCTGCTAAGCAGGTGCTCCAGGGATCCCCTTCCCGGACAAAGGGGACAGGTAGGTGTTTCTCTTTTGCCCCAAACATGGAGGTTATCTGGACTTGGCAGGACATCGTAGACAGCTTGGACTAGGAACCTGATAGGATGGAAGTCTGCTTTCCAGATGTTGGACCAGGTGATCTTTCTTTGCAGAACGTTTTCCCATTTAGCTCAAGCTCCTTGCTGCCCCATTCCCACCATCCTGCTAGCTCGTACTTCCTCCAAGCCTGCCCGCACTTCCTCCTGAACGAGGTGCTGACGCTCTTTGCCTTGGGCCTTGTCAACCCTGCCGGGAAGTAGCCAATGCCTGCACGCCCTGCTGCATTAGATAGCTAGCTGCTGATCTTTCTCTCCAAGGCCTCAACTGTTGTTATGGGCACTGCATACATCAGCAGGGGCCACAGGATCCGGGGCAGGATTGAGTGCTGGTAAATCAAGCTCTTTGCCAGCCTTCTAGATGGAAGCAGAATCCTTCAGGCTGCAGTGAGAGCTTCCCAAGGCTTTTAACTGGCTGCTCTGTAATGGATGTAGCCAATGAAAGCCAGAACCTGTCCACTACTTTCCCCCTCTTCAACACTAGAGACCTTGATTTTGCTGGCTTAAAGCTCATCCTTGTCCAAGTAATGGACTTCTGTAGGCCTTGGAGAAGCTGCCTGGGACAGATGTGGTGACAGTCAGGTCATCCATGAAGGCTCTTATTGGGGGTTGTTGCACTCCAGACCTGCACTCTACCTCTGCCAACGTGACGATCATGTTTATGACGAGGGCAAAAAAGATGACTGAGATTGTGCAGCCTGTAATAATTCCTTTCTCAAGCCGGTGCCAGTCTGATGTACCTGACTCAGCAGTAACTCTTAGCCTGAAATTGCTGTAATAATCCAGGATCCATGGTTTTTCTGGGAACATGATGTTGCTGGAGGGCAAGTTAAACAAGCTTGTGTGATATGGATCCATAAGCATTTGTGAGGTCCAGCCATAGCATAGTCGGGTCTCCTTTTCCTGCATGAGCCTCCCTGATGAGTTGTGTGACCACTCCTGTATATTCCAAACAGCCGAACAGAGGTGTCAATATAGCTGTTCTTCAGAAGGAACTCAGTTAGTCGTTGTGACACTGAAGAATATCTTGCCTTCAACGCTTAGCAGTGAGATGGTTCTGAACTTGCTGATGTTCTCCGAGTTCTCTACCTTGGGGATCCATATGCCTTCCTCACATCGTCACTGGTGAATAAATATTAAGGTGTGTGAAAGTTTTTACGAATACGCCAATTGTCCATGCCCCGCATGCTGTCACTCTGTAACATCACCATCAAGAGAAGAATAGGCCTATTTAAAACCTCACTGCAGATATGGGCAAATATGATTTAGGATAGCTAATAGGCCTACAAACTGAGATGTCTGTTTTTGCAAAAGAACCCCTCGATGTTGTCAGTTTAATCGGGAATAATAGTCTGAATCAGATCTGTAATCATTGAACAAAGAATTGATTGGTTTGTGTGAGTCAATGATCCAAAATCAAAATAGGAATTGGATAGAGTTTGGATTACTGGAAAGATCCGTGGTGAATGGAGAACGGCAGGATGGCTGGACAACTGAATTTTAAACTCACAACATTCTAGACTATGCTACTAGCCATAATCCCTAATTGGCTCAAAACAGTGGGGGCTCTTACTGGCGGGCTGCCTCGGTTTGGTGTGAATACCTTGTCAGGGGATGTTGTTGCTTAGTGGGAGAGGGTGGACCCTCTTTCTGGACGATTCAGTATACTGAATCGGCATCAAATGTCAGTCACACTTGAGCCAATCAGACTGCCTGCTGGAACTGCTGCCTCCGCGACCCGGCCCTGGATAAGCAGATGATAATGGATGGATGGATGGATGTTTTTAATAAATTTGCGCAAAAAAAATAAAATAACGTTTTTCACTTTGTCATTATGGAGGTGTGTTGAATTCTGAGAAGGGTTAGGATTAGGGCTGTAACTAACTAATAACAAAATGTAAGAAAAAAAAAGAAGAAAAAAAAAAGTGATGGGATATGAATACTTTCCTGATGCACTGTAAGCGTTTAGTTGTAGCCTACATGGTACCTGTATTATGTACAATGAGTCTTAAACTTAACCCGTAGGACTTATTTCTGTACAAATATCCAATTTTATTTCTAATCTTAATCATTACCATGAAGAGTTAATCTAGTCATTTATGTTAATGTCATTAATGTGTAATGAAGATAGAATTAATGAAAAATGTAAACCCCCATTGAGACCCATTCCTTTCAATGTTTTTGCCTTTCAGGGCCACACTAGTAAATGACCTGTGATGGAGAATTTCCAAAGGGTTCCCCCAAATGCTTTTTCCTGCCTGCTGGTCAACCATCTGCAACCATGAAGTGAAACAATACACTTTCCAGACATCCGACAACAAATTGAAATGTGACACACTCAAACAGAAGTTACAAGATCCTGAGATGTCTATTGTGGTCAGCCTTTTCCATTTTGGATGATAGAGGTTTGACAAAAAACTGATGGCGCCTTCTGTTCTCATCCACCAAGGTGGCCTGCCTCGGCCACAGACTCGTTGGTGTACACACACACACACACGTACACGCACACACACTATAGATGTGCAATGTTATGTAACAGCAGCCTGTAGTAGTATAAATCACAGGCAGTGCTGCATGTTTAATCTGAACAAATGTTTTCTCAAGATATCAGAGGGACTAACTGCTTACTAGAACAGACATTAACTGCATCCCACCTCCGGACAACCTTGATGTGTTTAAAGAGGGGAATGAATCATGATACTGTATCTCTACTGTTCAAAGAGGTTTTACCAGATGGCACGTGTTGTAAAAGTTGTGTTTCAAATGTAGTCCTCATATGAATTGTATTTTTTTCCATGTGTTGCTCTACAATAAATGTGACAGTGGTGTAAATCTTGTAGATGATGTCCATTCACACCCCTACAGGTTGATCTCCACCTGTTGTGGTAAGTACTCACTTCAGTGTCATTGGCAAAGACCAGAATTAGTAAGTGGACAAAATATGTAAACATGTACATGTTCGTTCTTAGTTTGTAAAAATATGAATTGTCATATAATTGCTTCTATTGAATATCAAAATATTAAATGTTTAATTGAATATCATTATTTGTGAATTTAGTGAATCTGTACCCCTTTATTAAGTACAATATATTTTTTAAACCATCAAATGAACAGATTCACTTGTGATGGCTGACCTCTAAAAACTCCTCATACACATTTTGTTGATGGCAAAGCCAAAGCCTTTTTGCATGGCTCAGGGGAGATTTGTTTTACAGATGATCTGGGAGGTGAGAAATTTGCATTGAGGTTCAAAGTTGTCTTAGGAGAAAGCCACAATCACAGTCCAGGTCACCATCCCTGCCAAACTGCCCAGTCACATTTTCCATGACTTCTGATTCTGACATGTTGATTCCATTTTGGGTTACTCTGCTTGCTGATACTTATTAATAACTTTTTAGATTGACTGATTAATTTCTTTTTTTAAGAAATGTATACAATTCAAGATTCCTTTTATTCGTCACATGTAATGTACGGTGTACGCTCACAGTGAAGTGTTGCTTCCAGCTCCAAGATTATGGTATAGATAAACTCTTATACTCAATTCCAAATTTACAAGTTACAAATTACAAAATTCCAATTTTACAAATGTACACAATTACACAATAAGTACCTTTTCTATAAATATAAAATAGCCTGGTTACCGATGTGGTGCCCCCCTCCTCCCCCAAGGTACGTTCAGCTGACCTTGCCACTCTGTGTAGGGCCTTGCGGTCCTGAGAGCTGCTGTCTCCGTACCAGATGGTGATATTCCCAGTCAGGATGCTCTCGATTGTGGAGGAGTAGAAGCCCCGTCGGATCTCGTGGGACGCTCTGAATTTCCTCAGTGGTCTGAGGTGGTACAGTCTCTGATGAGCTTTCCTCACCACAGTGTCTACAGTATGTTTGTTGACCATGTCAGGTCCTTGGTGATCTGGTCATATAAGGTCATATTCAGTGTATCGTTTTCTGCTCATCAGAAACGTCTGTTAAGGTCTTCACTGCTTTGTCAAGAACGTTGTAGCCCCATTTTTCAAGATATAGCTATAGCAAATTGTGTGATTTTTATTTTAATCTGAGAGAATTAAATGAGAATCTATGACCCCTGAGTCGTTGAGTTTTACTGGCTACCACATAAGAAACTACAGTAGGTCAACTTATTTCAATGATAACAAATTGAAGAACATTTAATTCAAAAGGTTGAGTATTTGTATCTAGAAATATGCCTGGTGCTACTACTGTGCTACATGTACATATGTTGTCAGTGATCAGTGAGGAGTAATCCCACATGCAACAATGTCATCACTATGGAACATGCATCCCCCAACTCTGCGCCTGCCACCCCATCAGGTAAAATATTAACTTATGTTCTGCTGACCAGAGGATGCACCTGCTTCCTTAAAAGGAAAGAGGAGGAAAAATTATGGACGTGTTGTTTGTGCATACATGCATGCTTGCATTTGTGTGTCACTATAATTCTATGGAGGAGGGGGTGGGGGGATTCTGATGGTTGTCAGAGAAACCACCACAACCAAACTGTGCTGCTGCCTTTACCCAATAAAGATCAGATTGCAGAATACCTGCTTCAGTGTGGACAGCCACATCAATCAATGAGGATACAATAAACCTGAACATTTTGTCTAGGGCTTAATTTAGCTTAGTTAAAGGGGAACACCTCATCAATAGAATATTCAGATTGGTGTTGTTGCCCTTGACTAAATTCCATTCATTTCAGTCTGTTTAGGCTATTGTAATTTACACCAAAGATGGAAGACTGCTTCGAGGAACTCTACGTGAGACCTACAAGCCACTATTTTGAATGAAGTTGTACTTGTCTGAGTTTTAAGCCTATGGGTTCTACTTCGAGGAGGAGATAAAAGATTTTAGCAGCAAGAGTACAGTACCATCTAATCCTTCTTTGGCCTAGTTATACAGCACGGCATATCTCCCTGCATCTTGCCCAGTTCTGGGTATTGATGGCGAGATTCCAGGTGACCCGTGTCAAGGTGAGCAGGACTGCATTCTTGGTTCTGGCCCAATTCATATACTTGTTGTTGGGGGCCACCATCTTCCAGATATTGGAGAGAGAAGCCGAGAGCAACAACCGTGAACACTTTCAGTTAGAGAAGCTTCACTTCCTGACCAACTACACCTGTCTGGACAGACCAGCCCTGGAGAAATTTGTGAAGGTCTGATTTTTTTATGTTCATATATTTTCTGTGTATTATTTTGCAATGTGGCTAATGATCCAGAAAGTACTGTTCTTAGCCACAGATTGTGCATTTTGCACTTATTCACAGTGACCCATATATTTACTGTATGTTACTGTAGATACAGGAAATGCATCCACTTTATTAGAATGTTATTAGCTTGATCCTAGAATGGTAGTAAACCTCATAGTTATCAAATGTAACAGGACAATTTAATGTGTTGATTAGATAAATTAACTGCCATTTTTAACATGTTAATTAAATTAATGCAAATTCATCTAAAAAATAAAGACTTACTATTAAACTAAACTATTTTTTTATTAATCGATTTTACCCGGCAGATCCGGTAGGTTACAGAGAGCAGGCTGCACAGAATGAGTAGGCTATGTAGCTCAGACAGCAGGTCAATTGCTATGGTAGAAGACAGGGGCTTAATGGAAACGTTGCAAATTACATCCTCCAGTGCAGCTACAAGCTCTCATCAAGCTCTCACAATAATAGTTTCGAAAATCCATGGATGTATTGGCGCAAGCTGAATATGTTGCTCAGATTGATTGATAGCCTTCCATATAACAAGATACTGCAAATAATTTAATAAAACAATATATTGACTTCTAAAGCCACCTTTTGTAATGTCTATTCAATGCTTTATTTGTCTGCCACAATAATAGAATATTTTTAATGAAATATCTTCATTATCTTCATTAGGGGGCCCAGCAAAAATTATATGCAATTAATTAATTACAGATCATGTAATTAATTAGATTATTTTTTAATCGACTGACAGCCCTACTATCAATATAATGTAGCTGGGTAGTTCATCTTAATCCAATAAATTCTGCTTTAAATCAGTAAATTTATGTTTTTTAATAAGTATGTGCAATATTTTGTGTATGAGGAAACCTAAGTGGAGTGTGTAAGAAATAAAGGTTTTCTTGACCTACTGATTAGAAAACGAAGACTTTGGTTCCAAAACTAGAACATTGAATTTCCACATTTGCATTTTATTATCAGACTAGAAAGGAAAGAGCACAGGCCTCTGCGCATTGATGCATATTGTTGGTGTAACTCAGTTGAAATGGGGCTATAAGATAATAGTGTTTGCTTGAACAGCAAATAAATTAACTTGATCTATCTAAAGCTGATTTGACTCATTGTAACGAAGAGCCAAAATTCTTTTCTTTTTTTTAACAAAAAAAAATAAATCATGATTCAAACCGAGGACTACAGATTACTACTGCAACACCTTAAAAAACACTCAGCCACCGGGCAGTACAGTGAATCTGGCAAAAGACGAAAAGATGAAGTGAAGGGCATTGTCCAAATATAGCCAAATTTAGTTTTATTTTAATTTGTGTATCCGCCCAGTAATTCAGATCCGCTACAAAATGTAATGTGCTCTAAGTTGGCCCATGCTACAACCCCCCACCGTTGTTTTTTCTGCTAAAAAACTAATGAAAGAACATATACGACTGAAAATATATCCCCTGCCCCTGCGGTCGCCAGGCACGGAGGCAAAAAGGTATTTCTGTCATCAGATTGATTATACATTTTTGTTGTACAGTACCTTAAAATCCGTTTGTCCACAAAATTCTAGCTATATCTAAAAGAGTAATGTCAAATAGCCAACAGTAACTAAAGTTACAATAACCAAAGTCTTCTTACACAGAGCCACATTCTATATTAACGTATAAACCTGTGAATCAATATAGTATGCAAAAACACTTTGGTGTTTATGAAGAAGTCAGAGTAACAGTACTTACACAAATCTCACATTTGACTCAATCTTTGAGTTGGTTCCTAATTACAAATATTTGTCTAAGAAAGGCCATAAGAATATTCCAAAGACAACTGTTAACTTTTAACTCTGTAGGTGATACTGGAAGCCTGGGAGAATGGGGTGAACCCATCTGGAAACTCTACCAACCCGAGTAATTGGGATTTTAGCAGTTCCTTCTTTTTTGCTGGCACTGTGGTTACTACAATAGGTGAGTGTAGTAGTCTATCATTGGTCCCTTTCACATTTGGTCATTTAAAGCTGCATGAGAATGAACGTTTTTATGGTTAAATAATCAGGGTTTTTAGGGTTTTCATTTTTCCCCAATCTAATATTAACAAAAAGGATGCTATGCCTACTAAAGCTCATCTGCTGATCTATTTAAGAGTCAAAGCAATACCTTGTGATAGTTCCAATTCATACATTATAGCCAACAAAATGTAAAATAATGAGCATTAATCGGGACATATAGGCCAAGCCTAGTCTGGTTCTTGAAAGGCCAGGAAAATGTTTGATAATGATGATAGCTGATGATGATGTTGATAGCTAAATGGGTGATTGATTTTGTTCTCAGCCCGGATATTTGGCCTACCTCCGCAGGATGACCTACCACCCATTATGTTAGAGAACCATACCGGTCTAAATATGATTTGATCTCCTAAAACTAGTCACCCAATGTATATCATATTACGACAATCCATTCTACAAAGTATTATTCACATTAAAATATATTTGCACTTTCGCATTTTATTTACATTTCAAAAGTTGAATGTGATGGCTTCAAAACCTATTTTTTAATTGTTCCCTCGTTGCGCTGACAAACTTGCCCCGGCTAGTTAGAAAATAATTTTCAGTAGTTGAACTAGAGCAGATTCAACTTGGCGCTCAGGTGATAACAGGGTAATACAAGTCTTTCAGGTGCTCTTGGGGTTTGGGAGGGAAACTTCAATGCAAAAACAGCAGGTCCCCAGGTACTCAAAACCAGAAGATGAGGAAGGTAGGATAAAAAAGCCTTTATTCAGTCATCATGGGCTTAAAAATATTAAAAACGGACATGTGTCGACTGCACTGGTCTTCTTCAGGGCAGAGAATGGTAAACACACCACTGAACTGTCTGGGCTAAATAGACAAAGCCACACCCTTAAGCGGACAGATGCATAATATCAGACAATCGGACAGATGCATAATATCAGACAATCAAGCCACACCCTTCAGCAGACAGATGCCTAATAGAAAATCACTGCAGGACAATTATCCAATCACTGGGTCAGTATGATCAGGATATGTGGCCTATACAAATATGCAGTCTATAGCCTACAGGTAAGAGCTCTCATACCCAGACATTAGGCTACCTGGAGAGAGAAAAAAACTACATAAGTACAAAAGCACAAACAAGACAGAGAAAGATAAATAATACATTAAACTATAATACAGAAGATCATAAAGCCATAAGTCAAAAGAAACATTTAAGCTCTATGTCCTCATTCAGACCTGGATGGTTCAGCGCATCTAAGTGATGGATCCAAAAAGATTCTCGTTGATTTAGCTTCCGGATCCAATCACCTCCTCTCACTAGAGGTCTAATATGTTCAATGGCCTCTATTTTCAAAAGTGAGTCGTTCTAATTGTGAAACCGCATGAAGTGCTGGGCCATGGGATAATCTAAATTGTAAGAGTTAGTATGGTGTATTTGTGCTCAGCTAATCGACCGCGTAGGCGTTGTTTAGTACGACCTACATAGAAAACACCATCACAGGGGCAGGATAGACGATAAATAACAAAAGTCGTGTTACAGTTGATGAAATCCTTAACATGAAAGGTCTTGTTAGATTTAAAGGACAATGTCCTTTAAGCGTGGTTCATAGACAACGCTGTGAACGTGGCTCTACGCAAGTGGTTCACTCGCGCGGGGGTCGCTGCCTTGCGTCAGCGCCCCTATCGGTTTGTGTGAAATAGCACTTGTGCTCGCGTAAAGTTACAAATTTCTGCACGACACACGTTGCTACGCAAGGACGCGTCAACGTCACCTTGCGTAGCTCGCACTAGTGTCGCTTGCGTTGACTATGAATGGGCCCTTAAAGTCAACAAAGCTTGACAGACAACATGATTACAATGAGGGCAGTGCATACACCGAAAAACTCCAATCGGTCTCCTGAGCCAGGATTCTTTTTCCTCTGGGGGGAGATAGCTCCAGACAACTACTTTCCAGTAGTTTTTATTTTCGTTTTAACCCTCTTTGCACAGCCTATACCAACGGTCTGTCTTTTTCCTGTTTACATGGTAGCTGTTGCTAGTAACACTGGCTAGAGAATCTAGCATAGGTGGATTAGAGAATATAACACAGGAGTTCAACGGATTCAAACGAAAATAATATAAAATAAAAACTAGGCCTACTGAAAATTATTTGAAACTAACTGGGGTGAGTTACTGAAAATTGTTTGAAACTAACTGGGGCAAGTTTGTCAGCGCAACGAGGGAACAATAAAAAATATGTTTTAAAGCCATCACGTTCAACTTTTGTCTCTTCAACACTCTTGTCTCGTGTTGTGTATTGCCATTTTAATTTATTACTGTAAAGCACTCTGTGCATCCGTGCTGTGAAGAGCGCTATATAAATAAACCTTACTTACTTACTTACTTACTTTTGAAATGTAAGTAAAACGCGAAAATGCAAATATCTCTTAACGTGAGCTTTGTTTTGTAAAATTGATTGTGGTAATGTGATATATCTTGTTGGGTGACTAGTTTAAAGATATCAAATCATGTTTAGACAAGTATGGTCCTTTAAGTTCAATTCATGGGTAGCGCATCCTGTCAGGCAGGAAATGTTGATAGACATTTCGACATTTCCTACCTGACAGGATGTGCTACCCATGGTTTATGCACAATAAAATGGGTCATAGGACATTCTAATAGACATTTTCTACCTGACGATGTGTTACCTATTAATTAAGCACAATATAATGGTTGGTAGGTCATTCTGAGGAGGTAGGCCAACTTTTCAGAATGTCTGTATTTGGAGAGGATGCACTGTGCGAGAGGACATGCAGAGGACTGATTAACACGAACCCAATGGCTACGCAGACGGCGTCAGTGTTGGTTCCTTTGGTTCAATACAAGGATGCGTTGTATAATGCAGCCATGATGTATACACAAAGCATGAATTGTCTGTGACACACTAATGCTCGTTGGATTAATCAATTCGCCTAATATCTGTCGGTATCCTACAATATAGTGGATATAGTGGGGCGGCTGTGGCTCAGTTGGTAGAGCGGGTCGTTCAATGATCGAAGGGTCAGCGGTTCGAATCCCAGCTCCGACTGTCCACATGTCGAAGTGTCCTTGAGCAAGACACCTAACCCCAAATTGCTCCCAATGAGCAGGTTAGCACCTTGCATGGCAGCTACCGCCATTGGTGTGTGAATGTGTGTGTGAATGGGTGAATGAGAGGCCATTGTAAAGCGCTTTGAGTGCCGCTAAGGTGGAAAAGCGCTATATAAGTGCAGTCCATTTACCATTTATAGTATACAGACAGCCAGAAAAGCCATGTTATCAAATTATAGCTTGGCTTTGCCAGACCCAATTCACAAAAATGAAAAGGGTCTGGAAACTCACAGTTGCTTTCCGATTCCCAAGGGGCGTTACCAACGGGCGTAGATCAAAATGCCTCTGGACGCAATTGGATAGACTTACAACCAATCAGCGAAAATGTCTCTACGGTGCTTCTGTTCCGTCATCTTATTAAACCCGCCCCATATTAGATAAACGGTTGTGATTGGCACAAACAAATTTCTGTTCAAGCGGATTCCGTTAGAACGGTTGGATATCCAGACTGATCTGCGGAGTGAAATCAAATGTGAACTCGCAAGATCAGGCTGGCGACGCCAGGCTTATCAAATTACCCCTGTACATGAGAAAATGTTGTTCACAGATTGGATTTATATTATGGATAGTCATATTTCATTTGGCTCAATAAAATGTAAAAGACATTCCCATGATGTGTTATGTAGGCTACAAAAACATTGTTTTCATCATAAATTTTCATAAAGTTGATTGTAGACTAATCAACCAGAGGGGCCACCGAGTGCCGAGTTCTCATGCAGCTTTAAAAAGAGGTGATCTTTATTGTAATTTCAACTGGTTTATTTGTTAGGTTGAGATTTATGCATTGTTGCAGTTTTTAAGGTGTTGGTGCAGTGTTTGAATGTCTGTCGACTTTTTCTACAATGTCTGGTTTATTGGAGTTAGGTGTACCCAACAAATGCTAATAGAAGATAATTGTTTATTCACAGGTTATGGTAACCTGTCCCCTAGCACTGTTTCTGGTCAGGTCTTCTGCGTGTTCTATGCATTATGCGGGATCCCTCTCAACCTGTCCTTCCTCAACCAGCTGAGGAAGTGCCTCACCCTCCACCTGAGTCGTCTGGAGAGGGGCGTGGTGTCTGTGGTACCACACAAGGTGTATAAGGATATCCCTTCAAACTCCATTAAGAAAGCAGTGTATAAATTTATATTACCATGAGTTTCCTGTATGGCCTTTTTAAAGTAGCTTACATTAAATGTTTTGCTACAAAAAAGAACAAAATTGACTTGGTATAATTAGGTGGCAGGTTCCATTACACCCAATGACATCAGTCATGAAATATATGAAATGAAGGAAAGCTCCTAATATCCCCTTTACTTGATTGTCTTTCTAGCAATCAGTGGACATTCTAGCTGTGAGCTTGTTTCTCATCATGGGCAGCCTGCTGTTTCTGGTCATCCCTCCTCTAGTGTTTAGCTGTGTGGAGGGCTGGACATATGGAGAGGGTTTCTACTACACCTTCATCACCCTCAGCACCATTGGGTTTGGAGATTATGTTGTGGGTGAGTAGTTTTACTGGAAGTAAAAATGTGTAGAGATGAGACCTTCAGATCTCAGTATTGTGTAAAAGTAAAATGATTTAACAATTTAATTTAAATGTAGTGGAAGACTAGCCTGGTACGACCATCCCGTTCTCGAGAGCTCATTCTGTTTCACTAACGCAGAACGGTCTGGCCTTCGCCTCCTCCAGAGTGATTATGCCAAAATCCAGACCATACCGGGCCAATCAGGGACTGTGTTTTAACTGCTGCCCCGCCGCACAGTGGAAAGCAGCCCCTGATTGGTTCGTGTCCCTGCTGCTCGCTAAACAAACATGGCGGCTCCCGAAGCAAACATTAACGTTAGAAGAATAAACGCAGCTATAAGTGCAGTTATTGCAGAAATAGACTTAATCACACAACACTTAAACAAGAACAAGAGTATGCACTAGCGGAGTTTCTCAGTTTTGCCGTTCTTCCGACTTAGTCTAGGGCCTTTCTCGTTCGCAGTTGTTTTGCCGGTCTAGAGCGGAAGCGCGATGTTGCATCGCATAATCATCCAGTCTGGACCGGAAGAAAAACGGTTGTTGTAATGTTTTTACTGTAGGCTGCACATGGTGAAGTTTCGAGTAGCCTAGATAACATTCGCGATGGCATCGCCAGGCATAACACAGACGAAAATTGTAAAAGAAGATGCGAGGAGAACTACCGGTTAAGGAAAAATAAAGCAAGCTGATGTTGGAGGCGGGCTCTACAGGTTCGAGCCGGATGAGGGGGCGGGCTTAAGGCAGTGAAGTAAATGGACACCAGGCTCTTCTCCCCGAGGAGAGACTGATGACGCGAGGCTACTTCCGACTAGATTTGGCAAAAGTTTGCTGAACGCTCATTGGCTGAAGGTGTTTGTCTGTCAAGGCAAGTACCCCCTCCCACATAATCGTTCTCTATGGGGCGAAGCAGTGAGCTTGCTAGATCGGGATGGTCATACCAGACTAGTGGAAGACTACTTTATATTTACATTTTGGAAACGAAAAATACAAAAACATGATTGTGTTTCCTTAAGTTACATGATGGCAAGTTACAGTACATGTGACAGTGTTCTTGTGTCTTCGCAACTCTCCCAGGAACTGACCCAGACAAGCACTACATATCTGTGTACCGGAGCCTGGCAGGAGTGTGGATCATCTTTGCTCTAGCATGGCTTGCAATCATCCTCAACATGATGTCCAGTTTAATGGAACACACCATTGGGCTAACACATTCAGGCTTCGAGACCCAGGAGGATAAAGAGGTGTCACTTAACAAATAGGATGAGGGATTGGGGCAGAGAGTCATCCTGTCATGGTCTGAGAATGGGAACTGGATACTTGTTATGCAGTTAAAGGAGATATATATTAGGTAAAGACGCACCAGTTTAAATGTACTAAGTTACAAGAGTGATATGTGTGGTATGTGTGGTATGTGGATTGAAGGATGTTTGTGTCATGTGTACAAGATGTACCATATACAATTAAATGCTCACGAGGCCTCCTCACATAGTGATTTTGAGTTTTTTCACATCTTATCATTTGCATTCCATCTCAGCTGTAGGCTACCTGCGTTGTGGTTCACCTTCGCCAACTGACACAAGAAACAACAGAAACAGTTGGTTTAATGAGATACCTAATCATGTCATCTCTCTTCTCCATATTTCCACTGTTACATGCCTATGAATTATTTAGGCCACATTTCGATTTTTAGTACAGTACATAAAATCCATCTGGATTATTTTAACGTGCAGGGGAGAGCTACAGTACAGTACTTGTTCACCTCAAGGACCTTGTCGTCAGTGGAAAGATGTGCTATTTTAATGGCGACAGACTATAAATTAATAAACTTTATAGTTCGTAGTTGTTAGTAGAGAGTTGAATGTTTGTTTCCTGGGTCAAACCATATGTATATAATTATATTAGTAAAATATACTGGAAATGCTGCCTTTATATATATATATTTACTTTACATGTTAATATTCTTCTTTTGCTAACATTTTATACAGTTGATGATTTTTTAAACAAGTTATAATGACTGATTTGCAGAAATTGTAGTAGTTGACCAAGAGGTTTGCAGTATCCTTTTACCTACTGTACTTTTACCTACTGTAATTAGTCTCTGACTGTGTCTTCGTTGTTGTCCTTACTGCTGTATTTCCCCTCTATCTATCTATCTATCTATCTATCTATCTATCTATCTATCTATCTATCTATCTATCTATCTATCTATCTGGCTTCCGATCAAGTCCCGCATCTCCTACAAACTCCTCCTCATCTACAAATCCCTCCATGCCCTTGACTCCAAGTACCTACAGTATATGACCTCCACCAACATACCCCATCCCAGAACCTGCGGTCCTTAGACACGGGTCTGCTCTTCACCCCCCGCACCAGCCTGCAAACCTTTGGGGACAGAGCCTTCAGTGTGGCAGCCCCCACCCTATGGAACTCTCTCCCCATAGACATTTATAACGCCCCAGCCCTCAGCCGTCAAAACCCACCTGTTCACCAAGGCCTTTGGCCTGTAGTTTTAGTATGTTAGTCAGTTCAGCCTTTCTCAACCAATGGGCCGCAGCCCACCGGTGGTCTGCAGAGCTCCATCATGTGGGCCGTGGAGGCAGTGGTAGCCTACTGCCAAATGGTTTGAAAAAAATAAAATGAAAGTTTGGTCATTTACAAAGCTAGTTACTTTTGTATTTAAATGTACTAAAAAATTCACATATAAATAAAAAATGTCAAGTTAAAATGTATAATTTCAATGACTAGTTACGTTTGAATATCACCACGCCATTCACATCCGTTGGTGTTGAGACAAATGTGTTCGGCTAACGTAGCTAGCAAACATTCCCTCAGATCTCATGCATTTGGGAAGGTAGTCCTCAGTCCTCCCAATTTTTTCAGTAATTAAAAGGTTGAGAACCCCAGAGTTAGTTAGTTAGTTACAAGTAATCGGTTAATGTGCCCTTTTTTGTTCTGGTCTGTCTTGTCGGTCTGACTTGTTTCTCACTGTAAAGCATCCTTGGGTCTTTAGAAAGGCACTATATAAATGTAATGTATTAATAATGATGAATTATTATGCATTATTAATTATTGTTTTTTTTATTATTATTATTATTATTAGTATTATGTTTTAATGTCTGTTTACAAAGGAACACATTTACAGGTATGTTAGTGGTAACTAAATCAGACAATGAATGAGCAAGTAATTACAGTTACATTTACAGTACAGTAGCTAGCTGGGTTATAAGCTAACAAACTGATTGCTAACCTTACTGTCTGAGCTGAATCTGAGAGGTGTGTAGCTAGATGCAAGTGCCACACGCATGCTACCTCATTAGTGGACATCATAGCTTGTTGCTTTGTTGAGGACAATTAGGCTGCTTGCTTTGATGATGGTCAAATCCAAAATAGTCAATTAAAAACAATTACCCATGCATCTGTGCTGGCCTGAAACTCCCCAGTCCTTCAGGTGCCGCATCGTCTAAGTCTGTGTATAATTTGTGCTCCTCTTAGCTTTTCAGTAGTAAATCCACTGATAAAGTGCATTACTGTCACATGTTGTGATTTTTTGTTGACTCCTTTAAATGAATGTCATGGATGAGTAGAAGGGCATGCACATTTAATCCTAAAATGTCTTTTCCCTTGTCTGTTCCCATGTCCAGTTCTCAAATAAATGCACAGTATACTCTCAGATGTGCAGATACTGAATTGGAAATATATAAAAGCATATACCAGCCATAAAGAATTAACTAGCCTAGGTAAAGTTTAACACATCACATAATTTAGTCACATCAATATATACAGTATTACGCTACAATTTGGTCGCTCATTTTGGTGGCCAGAGTACGACTGTAGCTCTCCCAACTGCCATGCTGGATTGTTGAGATTGAGCCCACATTGCAGCCCTCTGTATCTCTTTCTTTCAATACAGCCTTCTCTACCTGTGACCCATGCCCATGCCTCATACAGTATCTCTCTCTAAATCTCTCATTCCCATTATAAAAGCTAGGCCTGGGGGTTTTCAGACAAGATAGAATGACCTGACATGTCACTTATAAAGGCCCACAGTTTCTGTCAAGGTCACATAATACAACAAATCGTCAAACCACAGTCTTTACCACTATGTCTCCCTCTCTCAGACCTCCCATTTCTCTAGCCTGTGAGATTTGCATGGCAGGCCACTGGAAATTTCAAACAGGAGTGAGGTTGTAGATTAATTTGCCTGAGAACCCAGACAGGCTAAACCCACACACTTCACCTTCGCCACTAAAGTAAGGTTGCCCTGTTAATCCAGACCATAGTACTGAAATGGGCTTCCTCCAGCAGTGCAGCCTGACTCGGGTGCCCTCCATCCTGATCTTGGGAGCGGTGTATGGGGCCTATGTGTTGATTGGTGGGGTGGTTTTCTGGCAGGTGGAAGGACGACTTGTTCAGGAAGATATAAACCGTATTCTGGAGGAGAAAGGCCAGCTACTGAACACCTACTCCTGCCTGAACCAGGAGGGTATGGAAGCACTGGCTGGGGTGAGAGACAATTGCGGAAGATCTGAAATAGGGAGAATAAGAGATGGGGCAGAGTGTTCTTACTCTTTATATGTTATTCCATGTTCTTTTTTTTACTATCTCTGCTGAATCAAATTAATTTGTCATGTGTTGAATTTGAGTTAATGAGTAAGATTTGTTGTTGTGTAAGTAGGTAAATGTAATATAAACTAGATAAAAGATTTAACTCAGCAGTTGTTGGAAAGCTTGTGATGAGGGGATGATTCTTAAAGCTTCTTTAAGACTTTACCTTTGGTGAATGTCCCTGTACCTTCTACAAAGTATAACATGTACTGTACGTAGGCCAGGTTCTATGCTGTATTAGTGTTGAATTCAGCCTTTAATGTATGGTAAACAAATGCAAAGATATAAACAGCAGCATCTCAGTATTCCATTTAAAAGTAAAAATGTGTTAACTCACTGCTGGAAAGATTACATTTAGGCAACATGGCCATCTCTTTCCATGCAAATCCAATGCCTACTGCCTGTAATTCTGCACTTGCTACAGTACTTGCCTTTGTGTCCTCCTCTGATTGGTCATTCTGAAAACACATTGAAAAAAGGTGTAGTCCAGTCAACATTTCAGTGCACTTGCCCTAACTTAACAAGAATCTGCAAAATGTGTTTCTGCTTTTGACTCCAGGGCGTTGAACCAAGTACTTTGTAAGAGCCGATTCATGGAATTGGTCAAAATGATATATCTTCCTTGGATCCCAAAAGATATTCCCCTAACCCTAACCCGAAAATTGAAGTTGCAAAGAACCCACTCAATATAACAAGCAACAGCTTTAGGATCACTAAATAGTCATATTTTGTCCATGTCCTGTAAGACGTGCGAACAGCTTTGAATCATTGAAGCCTTCTCTGTTTAGTGATTTCAGGTGTACCAACATTCATGAAAGCATATCTTCTTCAAATATTTGCAGATTTCAATGTATGGCACATCATTTGAAAGCTTTCAAACCCCATTAAATTTTGGACACTGTCAGAATTTGTAAAAAAAATAAAAATAAAAAACCTCCAGTGGTGGTCGCTGAATAGACCAATCCACACCTACCTGAAATTGAGGTCTAGTTCATAGGATATGGAAAACAATAGCTCTAGTTGCTGAAGTTTTGTGAAAAAATTCTAAAGAACTGAGTTATCAGCCTTAAAATATAAATCTTTCGGCTATATGATACTATATTTACCTCCGCCCCAGCGACAGCGCAGGGAGAGACGTAATTTTTTGGTGCTGAGCGTGTGTGTTTGTTTATTTATTTTTAGCAGAATTACGCAAATACTACTGAACTGATTTTCACGAAACTCAGTGGAAGGGTGTAGCATGGTCCAACTTAGAACCCATTCAATTTTGGTGCAGATCTGACGCATGGGTCGGGTCCACGGCCTGCCCAAACACGGCTGGCCATTCACCTCCATTCATTTTTTGAACCAGGACTATGCAAAAACTGCCAAACTGATTTTCATGACACTCAGCCGAGGGGTGTAGCATGGGCCAACTTACAACCTCTTAAATTTTGGAGTGGATCTGAATCACAGGTCGGGTCCACAGGCCGCCCAAACGCAGCCAGACTGCCCATTCACTTCCATTCATTTTTTGCACTATGATTACGCAAAAACTACCAAACCGATTTTGATGAAACTCGGTGAACGGGTGTATCATGGGCCACCTTAGAACCCATTACATTTTCAAGCAGATCCGAATCACAGGCTGGATCCACAAATGAAATCAAAACTTAACTGTGTGGGGGAGCTAGAACTATCCATTCACTACTCCACCTCCAGTCATTTTTTGGACTAGGATTATACAAAATGAAAACAAAAACTTAGAACGAATCCAGCTACCTGTGTGAGGGTGCTAGAGATATTGTGTTTGGGCTGGGTGTGCAGGGGGAGAGCCAGGAGTGCACCACACTGTCCCCGCTGGCTGTGACCCGAGGGGGGCGCCACAGAACCAGCCAAATACAGCCACCCATTCACCTCCAGTCATTTTTAACTCCGCCCCAGTGAATCCCGAGCCGCCCAAACACGGCCCAGATGGCCATTCACCTCCAACTCGGTGGAGGGGTGTAGCATGGGCCAATTTAGAACCCATTCAATTTTGGCATGCACAGAGCCACAAAATGCATTCAGGGGCGGTGGTCTGTGCTCGCAGAGCACCATTTCTAGTATATAATTTGGCTATTATACAATATTATGTTGGTTGTTTTCCATCCACCACTTCTCATGCCATTTATTAATCTTCTGATTACAGATACTTTAACTTTTTTTTTGCCAATTCATTAATTTACTCATTTGTTCATCCATTCTTTTATTGAAAGCCTATCTTGCAGAAAGAATGTACATATTTGTGCAGACAGAAATGATGGTGCTCCGCTGAGAAATATCATTCCATCAATTTCCCTCTATTCAATCTTCTCTCTTTTGCCCATTTGAGATTGATTTCATCAGAACCTTAAGATTGTGTGCTTTATAGATAAAATGTATTATTATTATTATTATTATTTACATTTGATTGGCTTATGTGTGTTTGTGGGTTTTGGTCATACAGTACATCTGGCAAAGCATGCACATGTGTATCCTCCATGTTTGTTCCTTCTGGAGGTGTTTGAAGGTACCATCGGTCACCTCTAGTATTAGGACAAGTAATATGAGTATGCATATCAACAATCATACATTTTCATATGCATAATGGTAGGAGACAAGTCGGTAGCAATCCAGGGACTGAGGGGAGGATACATTTTTGGACAAATAGGACATACTCCTTGGTTCATTAATGCACCACTGCTCTCTTGGTCAGTTTGGCTTAAACAAGAGTGCCCTCTTCAGGGCATATGGGAACTGAAAAACCTGTCAAATGGCATCAAAATGTCAGTATACTGTACATAGTTAGCACTTACAAATAAGTCTATTACTTATTAATGTTGAAATTGAAAGTGGAGTAAACTGTTTAGAATTTAATTACTATTGGTGTTATTATGATTGTATAGACTGGTATATAATGGAAATAGCATACACCACATACTGTATGATATAACATAGATTTTCACCTCTAGCCTAAGAAATATCACGCCTGTCTAACCCCAAGCCCTTGCATAACTTTGTGCAAGTGAGTTTAAGCTTTCTCTTCTGGGATGAACCATGCCAAGACTATTATGCAATGGGCTGTGTCAATACTTCCATTCTGACACAGGTGTGTGACATAACTAACTTTGACATCTTATGACAACTGTGTGCCATTGACCTAAATGCCCAGATTGTGCTCATATGATCATTAGAATATGGGGCACTTGGTACAGTATGTCCACACAGCAGGCCAAATGTTATATAATAGCTATGTTTGAGAGGTACTGTAGGCTATAGTTGTGTTTTTTTTTTTTACCAGGTTGTGGTTATGAGATCCTGCTTGTTAATTGCATTCGGACAGTTTTAAGAAGCTATAAAGAGCAAAATGCTATAGAGGACTACAGCTACAGTACTGTAGATTATCAAATAATGCCCAATTTGGATGAATATTTTCAAAGCAAGTTAACATTTTTAAAGCCACTGTACTTACCCTATTCAGAGTGATTATTAACAATGAAGTGGTCCTTCTTGTGGATTTCAGATGGTTCTGAAAGCCTCGAAGGTTGGGCTTAGTGTGAATAGCAACAAAACGATGGATGGCTTCTGGAAGTTCACTAGCTCTGCTGTGTTTGCTGCTACGGTGGTCACCACCATAGGTAAGACTTCAAGGAACTTTTGATAAAAAATTTATCTCATAGTATATCTAATTCATCTCGGTTTTCCAGGCACAGATTTAGCTCAGTAAAATTATATTTTTCTGTACCTACAGTAAATGTACCTGGACATTAAATGTCCACAAATGGACATTTAATAAATAATAATCTGCAATTATATTATAGTTATGAATAATTGCTTGAATCTGTTTGTGATCTACTTCTGTGTACCAGGTTATGGGAACATGAGTCCTCGCACCATGACTGGCCAGATCTTCTGTGTGTTCTTTGCTCTGTTCGGGATTCCCCTTAACGTGGTGGTCCTTAACAGGGTGGGCAAGTACATGCTGGTCATAGAGAGAAAAACCTGTGACTTCCTCCAGGGAAAGACCAGCCACAGGGTGAGAACTCCATTTATAGCACAGAAACTTGACTGAAATTAAAAATGTACATAGATTGAGTTCAAGGGTATGCTATGACATGACAAGAGTGTATTCGCTGCACAGCAATACTTACTAAAAAATGGTGCTCAGAAAGCACAGACCTCCGCCCATGAATGTATTTTGTGTCTGTGTGTGTGCCAAAATTGAATAAGTTCTAAATTGCCCCTCCACCGAGTTTCATGAAAAGCGGTCTGGTAATTTTTGCGTAATCCTAGTCCAAAAAATGAGAGGTCCAGCCGTGTTTGGGCGGCTTGTGGAGTTTCATGAAAATCAGTCTGGTAGTTTTAGTGTATACCTGGTCTAAAAATTGAATGGAGGTGATTGGCCGCCTGGGCATGGGCGCCTCATGGACATGCCCCGTGATTCGGATCTGCTCCAAAATGTAATGGGTTCTGGGTTGGCCCATGCTGGGTGTCCAATGAATTTCCTGAAAATCTGTCTGGTAGATTTTGTGGTAGATTTTGTGTAATCCTAGTCCAAAAAATTAATGGACGTGAATGGACAAACAAGGAAACAACTTGTGGACCCGCCCTGCGATTCGGATCGGCTCCAAAATTGAATGGTTTAAGTTGGCCCATGCTACGAACACAAAGAACACACGAACAAACACACGCAACTTTACCTCTTGCCCTGCTTTGTCGCTGTTCTTTATCTTCAAAGCAATCAATATTGTTTATTGAGAATATGCCTTTTTATGACTCACCAGTAGTCTCTTATTTTCTGTTACACACTTTTTTGTGTCCTCTCGTCCACCTTGGTTAGAGGTGCACTAGGTTCATGGTTCACCTGGTGTCCTACCTTTGTGGAGTAGCATTGTTCTTTGTGATGCCCATGATGGTGTTTGAACAGCAAGAGGGCTGGACCTACCCCAAGGGCATCTACTATTGTTTCATCACACTCAGCACCATTGGCTTTGGGGACTACGTTGCAGGTATAGCATACCATCAGCTTTGGGGACTATGTATATATAGGTATACAGTGGCATACCATGGCTGGGGTTGGACAACTCATCACCCTAAAAGGCCTGACAACAGGTCCAAATTTGCAAATGACATGACTTTTTTTTCTCTTAAGTTAACTTTAGTAATTAGCACCTCAACAGGTGAAATCATGCTTAAGGAATCAATATAATACTTCCACAGTATTCTGAGAATTATGGTACATATTTGATCATTTGGTCCAGCTTAGCTAATATATATTTTGCCGAGATAAAAGTGGGAAAACATGCATTGCATTATCATAGGGACATGGTGTGACCTGTTGTACTAATTATACAGGTTTCACTCACTGTGGTGCTCGTCATCAGTTCCCTTCCTCACAAGCTATTACCTGGCCTTGATCTTGGTCCTCTGACTTACAAACACACATGATGTGACCAGATCCTGAATTCATGCTTTGTACAGCTGCTACATCGGAAAGATGGCAATTTGCAGGCGTAGGTGGCGGTAATTAAAGAGTGAATTTAACTAATTTAACTTGTTATACTGAACACTAAACTGCATAGCGACCCCAGCCATCGAGCTGGACTCAACTGTAGATCTGAGTCCACTGTTACAGGTGTCACTATCTTGGTCAACAATATTGTTTTCAACTGTAGATCTGAGTCCACTGTTACAGGTGTCACTATCTTGGTCAACAATATTGTTTTCGCCCTCACAAGACATAAACTGTGACCTGGTCTCGATGTCTAACCTTCTGACATTAACACACATCACCACCTTCCAAAAGCAACACTTTAGCTAACTGCATCACAGAGCAGCTGGAATTTTGATGCAGTGTTTCAAATGAGTACACTGGTAATATACATGTACAGTATATGGAGAATGTTTGAATAATGTCCTACAGTAGCTACACATTTTGTGTTTCTTTATAGGGTGTAAATAGAAGTTGTAGAATTCAATAAAGAATTTCTCATTGTTCTCTCCCTCCAACTCTCCGCACGCTTAGACTGGAACCCTGACCGAGTCTACCCAGAGTGGTATAGTGTTCTCACGGCCTCCTGGATCTTCTTTGGCCTGGCGTGGTTGGCCCTCGTCATAAACCACTCCATCGATATTCTAGAGAGGCTCAACGCCCATCTCAAACGTTGGTGGAGTGGCACAGATGACTGCCAGGATGAAGAACCTGGAACCGCATCCACAGAGGTGGAGGAGGTCAAGGAGGCTCCAGTGAATGGGTGATACACGGGTGATTTGATTTTGTATAGAGGAATAGAGAGGTGACTGCTCACAGTTTCTAGGCAGTACAAGTCTGAGCTTGGATAAAGGGCAGTGACCTGGCACCTCCATAGTACGGTACTACTTTGGAGGGATAAGTGGTTCTTCTGCTATACAGTGACATTTGCTTGAGTTGTTTCTTAGAATTTATCACACTTTATCACACATCAATGAATGAGCCAATAAACATGGCGCTTACTGTAGGTAACCCCAAGGCCTAATAATATCCAAACTACACAGGGAGCATCACATCACCCTGCAGAGAACAAAAAGCTGTTGTCAGTCAGCTACCGTTGAAAGAACTCACTGTGTCTCTCAGATAACCTCAATCACCATACAAATTGTGAGAAAATAGCTCACATAATCCACTACACTATCAAATGTTCAGCATTGAATGTTAGGCCTCTCAAAACAACAACAAAAATGTCTAAGTAAGGCAGGTACTTCTATACCCAATGAAAGTAAATACAGTGCCTATGAAAGATATTCACCCCCTTGGACTTTTTCCACATTTTATTGTAAATGAATATGGAATAAAAATTGATTTAATTTAATAATTAGGAGTAGTAAAGGGAAAATCATGTTTAGCCCTGTTTAAGGTTACTTATGATCATATACAATGGTTCAGATCAAAAAGTTGACAAAACTAGCACTTTTGAGAAAGTCTGATAATTGCTCTACCACCGTTTTGGTCATACAATGGATGTGGGTTGGCAACGTGAAAAATCATAAAAAAAACACTTTGACATTATACAGTACTTTGTGTTCATCAGTGACAGAAAAATCTAAATTAAATACATTTTTATTCCATGTTGTAACACAATAAAATGTGAAAAAGTCAAAGGTAGGTGAATACTTTCCATACTGTAGGCACTTTACTGTATATCACAGATTCCAAAAATTTAAACAACGCTTAACAAATATATCCTACAATTCTACATTGTGATGGGAATTATTGATCATGTCACTTACCCCTATATTGAGTATTTGTTGATCTGTGTATAAGGACCCACAGCTCCCAATGTGCAAAGACTATAACAAGAGGGACAATTTATGGAACACCACTGACCTGGTTGTAGGTGACCTAGGTGACTTTTTACGCTATATCCATAAAAGCCTACGCCTGTCATGCCCACACACATTTATCACCATTATTTATTGTAGCTTAGGAATGGCTAGCTATTTTTCTTTTTCACATATTAACATTAACTCCCTTTCCACCACAAAACAAACTTACAAATGGCTGCTTGAGGTAAAATGTATCCTGAAAACCCTTTTGATGATACAATTAAGTTATGCTGTAGGGATAGGCTCTGTGTATATTATGCATTAGCACCCTCTTTGAGTTTTGTATGATACATTTAGCTAAAGTTACTTATCACTGGGGAGTTGTTCTGTCAATATGCTCATTTAGCAGTCAAGAAACTATGATACAATCATTAGGGCCCGAACACTGGCGGTGCGAGGCCCTATTGAAATTCTAAGGATTATTATTCTCCTTCTCCTACCTTCTTCTTCTTCTCCCCAAACAAATGCCTTTTTGGCAGCCTAAACATCGATGAAAACGCATTAAACTTTGCAGATGCATCAGTCCCGGTGAAAATTTTGATATTTCATAGGTGCCGGAAGTGGGCGTGGCAAAACGGCTCAAGAGCACACCCTGGAAAATTTACAATGGCGAGCCCCACCTTTCAGTTTGATGTAGGCGAACGAAATTCGGTGGGCATATCTAGTTCATCGAGACACACTAAAATGTCTCTTGGAGCTATACCCAACATCCAACAGGAAGTCAGCCATTTTGCTCTTAAAGGAGTAGTAAAGGGAAAATGCATGTTTAGCCCTGTTTTAAGGGCATATACAATGGTTCAGATCAAAACATTGACAAAACTAGCACTTTTGAGAAAGTCTGATAATTGCTCTACCACCGTTTAGGTCATACAATGGATGTGGATGGGCATCTTGAAAAATCATTCAAAAACATGTTAAACTCTTGATTTCAAAGACAAGAAGCTCAAAAGTGCTAGTTTTGTAAACGTTTTGATCTGAACCATTGTATATGATCATAAGTAACCTTAAAACAGGGCTAAACATGCATTTTCCCTGAGACTCCAAAGCCCATTGAACAATATTGGATCAGTGCTTGTTTTGGTGAAAAGTTCACTGGTTCCTCATTTATTTGGGTCAACCTGACACTTGCTATTTGTTGTTATAGTATGTCATTGTTTTTATTTGCTGTTATAGTACATACAGTAGTTGTGTAGTTGTTAGTAGTTGTAGTTGTTGAAAACGATCAATATACTGTACTATTATATATATATATATATAATTGTAACAACACGCTTTTGTCTTTATGTATTATTATTATCATTGTTATTATTATTATTATTATTAGTAGTAGTAGTAGTAGTATTGTATCTATGTTGTACTCTTCTATGTATATTTATTACTCTGATCTATTCCTCCTTGCTGCTGTCACCCCTCCCTGGAGATTATTAAAATTCATCTTATCTTATTAAGTATTCATTAAAAATTATAGATCCCATGTAAAATGGTGGCAAAGATCCATGTCCGACTAAAGAGCTCTGTAAATCTGGCATAAGAGGGAGTGAACTCCATGAAATTAAAATTGGCTAATCTCATAACTGCCAGGCTTCAAATCCAGGCAAAACCTTAGCAATGCAGATACACCAAGTTAATTTATAGCCAAAGGCATGTTAAGTCATGTATATCACTGACATAAGCGTTTTAAGTACAGATACATAACCCTTAACATCCTTATCTACAAAATTGTATTTTTATGGAATGCATTGTAATTCTAAATATCGGGGTCCAAGCGCTTTGCAATGAAGTGTCAAAAATAGGATTTGGAGAAGGAGTAGAAGACCAGTGAAGCAAAGATGCAGATGACTTGATTGGAATGAAGGAATGTCTAGCCCAAGAAATTGTAAAATAAAATAGTTTTTTAAGTTGACCACATGTGGACGTGTCCTTGAGCAAGACACTGAACCCCAAATTGTTCCTAATGAGTAGGCTGGCATTTTTTATGGATATAGTACAGTATGTCAACTTTTAAAGCACACGAGTTCACAACAGATGGGCAGAAACAGGAGGGTGCATCTACCCAAGGGGGCGTGGCAACCTGGGGACTTGAACCGTTAACCTCTGAATCCCCCAAGAAGGTGAATTACCACTGTGCCACACAGCACAACTTGAGGCAATGATATTACATGTGAAAAACTGGGTTTTTAAAATGAAAATCATTATAACAGTCAAAATGTTGGAGACAGCATTTTGTGGAAAAAAATATTCTGGTTACCAAACCAGAATAACCAACCAAACCATTATCCTGGTTTCGGGTTTATTGTCAAATATATTGGTGACATTTGTAAAAAAAAAATATATATATATATATATATATATATATATGTGCATACAGTACAAATTACAGCAAGATATTGAACATTGCTGAGTACTCATCATTTGACTGATGTGAACACTTCCTGTTATTCAAACACTTGATATGTAGTATCTGAAGAATGTTGTTCTGGTTCATAGCATATGAATGAAGACATTTGGAGATGTAGACTGATTTTGCATACATGTATTTTTAAAAAGAAAAAAAGAAAGAAATAAAAGCAATATAGGGACAGTGCATGTTAATGAGCATTTTAAATCAAATGTAAACATGCCAGATTTAGCCACCAAATATTTTGTAATCTGTTGTATCTTGGCAGCTTGATGGCAATAAAGAATAAAAAAAATATAAAAAAAACAAAAAAAAAACACAGGTTGATCCCACAGAAGTCAACATCCATCATCCACAGTGACCTGAAACTCATGCTACATTCTACTCTCACTCATTAGGCCATGAGTCAATGAGTACTCACTATGTGTAAGATCAGTGCTTTTCTCTGTGTTTTGTGTCATCTGAACAAATTTATTGTTATTTTTGGAGCTGAATTTAACACCTTCAGAATTTAGAATTGGTGTCACAGGATTTATAACTGTATTTAAAAAAATAATAATAATAAATTAAAGCGAAAGCGAAAGATGGAATCCAACCATCTTAGCACTAGACCAAAAGGTACATTACTCAAATCTGAGTGCTTAAGTTTGGCTTTTCTTGTCGCAGGCAGAGTTTCTCTCCTATACTTGCTTTCAGTGAAGCTTGATGAGGTAGATTCTACATTTACATTTTAGTCATTTAGCACACACTTCTATCCAACGCAACTTATGCTGTGTTCACACCAGAGCGGCAACCGGCAGGTTGCGCCTCGGGGTTCACCCTGATCTCGACGCAGAATTCGCCGGTACCGGCGGTGAGCGGTACCGCTGGAATTTCATCGCAGATCAGCGCACGCATATTGAAATGTGGCGGTCACCGCACGAATCCACCGCAAAAGTTGAGAAAATCCAACTCTGGCGTTTCGCCGCCGGCGGTGGTTCGCCCGTGCCACGCCGCCTGATTTGCTCCTACCGCGCCGCCCGGCTAGGCAGCTGTGGCGTGCCGCCCAATTCGCGCAAATTGTATTGACTTTCAATGTAAACTCGCCGCAAGAATCGCCGGTGAATCACGTAGGTGTTAACGTAGCATAATGCAAACATTACAAGGAGTACTGTACATTTAAGAGTAAATTAACTGACAGTATCCCAGTCATCATCAGTAAAGCTTTCTACTGTATTAGAACCAGTAGTCAGTCACAGTGGTAGAACAAGGACAATATTTTTTCATTTTCACACACATAAACTTAATTTCTGCATGGGGGGTGGCCCAATGCAAACCTGGTTTAGGGTAAAGGAGGTGGTTTTCATACACACATACATGTACCAATAGTTACATAAGTAAGAGGGTAATGGTGAGAAACTGTAGGGTACAGTACAAGGTGGAGAGGCCAGTGGGATTATTGATATATAAAATGAAATTCTACTTCCTGTTATTCCAATAATTCATTCTGGAAGTGTTTAGTTAATTGGAATGTCCCTGCCATTCTCAACTCAATTCAGAATTGGCTCTACCCTATGGTGATGAAAACTGCTTCTTTAACTTTTCTCACAGTAGCAGTCTTAGAGTCATTTAGAGTCTTAAAGCTTTGGAGTCATACTACATATACCATGTACAGTACAGATGTACAGTGCAGTGTCTTATCTCTTATCTCCTATATCAGTGGCTTTCCCTATCTACAGTACGGTATGTTATGATAAGCATATACTGTAGCTTCAACAGGAGAATATTAGATATTAATCATTAAAAAGCTTATCAACCATGTCATCAAAAGTAATAAGCTCAAGTTATTACTTAAGTTATTTATATTTATATTGAAGTTTATATACTGTATCATTATAATGAACAATAATCTATAAAATAATCTGTTGAAGTCTGATAAAGGACAGTCATTTTAGGAGATAACTACAGGTAAAAAAAAGATTCAACCCTGATAAACAGAACCTGAAGGCCACATAACCAGATTGGGGGACTTTGCACCATACACTTTCCCCCCTCCCTCTAGCCTTCCATTCCTCCTTCCCCATCCCAGTACTTAGACGAGCACTCATTGGATTAGGTTTGAGCCAATAGGTGCCACTACTAGCTTTCTCTGTCTTTCCATCCCACATATTCTCTCTCTGTGTTAACCTCTCTACCCCCCCATGATTGCACTGTCCAAACCAGCATGACCAAACTTCTGCTTTGTGATTGAACCTGAAAAACCTCTAACTGGCACAAAGTGCCTTCGATCTGGATTAAATTAATATGTAAGAGCACTGGTGTCTGACGTCACACTGTAGTCCGCACTTTCCTACCAGTTCTAAGCATTTTTGTCTGAGGAAAATAAATGGGCTTCCGACATGATAGTGTCAGTCTGTGGTTAACACAGGATTTGTAAACTTGGACGTTTTGGACGAAGTAAATTTCACATTTTCAATCACCTTTGAATTACTATATGATGCAGTTATGTGGTTTAAGTGAAAATGAATGAATAAATCAAAGCAGCAAAAAATATAAAAAATTGGTCAAAGCTATATTTGTTCATACGCAGACAAATGTACAGTACAAGGGATGTAAACCATACTGTAGTTAAACGTCTATTTTTAAGAACCATGGAATACTTAAAGAAGATGGACTATACACTGATGTCAGCTGAACTTACCTTAGAGGAGCCACTCCCCCACCTCGAGGACATCTACACCAAGAGATGCAAGCCAAAGGCCAACAGAATCCTGAAAGACCCCTGCCACACAGACAATGGACTGTTCTCTCTGCTTCGGTCAGGGAAAAGGTACCACACACACGGCGAACACGGAGAGACTCAGAAGGAGCTTCTTTACGCAGGCTATCTGGCACCTGAATAACCCTATCTAGTGTAGTGTCACCATATCTAGTGTCCACACATGTCAAGTATTTTCACTTATCTATAGATACAGTCTCTATACAGTACAAAATACACCCATGTCATAGACCCATGCCCCCCCCGGGCTGTTTATTTATTTCCATATTTATACAGTAGCATATACATAATGTATATTGTAATTACCTGTAACTTTTGAGCACATCACAGAGCCAGCAGTAGCATTTCACAGTGATTGTACACTGTACCGTTTGCATGTGACAAATAAAGATCTGAATCTGCTCTACCCTGCCACATTGAGGGTTATGGTCAAAGGAATGCCCAAGAGATTCGACATACCTGAGAAAGCTACTAAATTTATTAACACTTTCAGGTAGCTTGGAGAACCACCAGCATTGTTTTGTTGTTTTTCTTGTGTATAATAGGAGGTTGTATACCATCCTTCTTTAGCAACAAGGAAAAACATTCTGCTGTAATAAGTGACAAGGTGTTACAAAGTATTGTTTGACTTGGGGCCACACTCGAAAACAGAACAGTTCTGGTGTACTGTACCTTTTCTGAATTACATAGGACCGGAATGTCAGCTGCAAGGAGTCTCCAAAACTAGCTAATGGCTGCCATTGTTGAACAAATGTGTCATCATTATGAGGTAAACCATAATGACGTACCCAGAAGTCACCTTCACCTCTGTTCTTACTAACAAAACATACAACGTTTCTGTTAATATTTACCACTCCAGTAACATTCAGCTTCTCTCTCTCTCTCTCTCACTCTCATTCGCACGTACACACACATGCACACACACACACACACACACACACATACACAGACACACATACACTCATGAATGGGTTGGTGTCCACCTGCCTGTCTGTGGACCCACAGTACTCCTTGCATCCGCACTGTCCCTTCATTTGACAGGGGTATCGGATTTCTTTCTGGTCCACTTAAGCTCTGATAGGGTCTCACTGGTTAAAGGAGTGGAATCAATGCAATTACCCTACACAATTGGTATTTGGCAATGTAGATAGATAGACAGACAGACACACACACACAGGCAGATATATAGTGAACATATCCACTGCACACAAGAAGAGGTCCTCTGATTTACAAACACGTGACCTCTGAAAAGCAGTGCTTCTCTCAGCTAGGGTAGACCACCAGAACCTTAGCAGTATATTTGGTAGGACAGTAATTAACATTCAGGATTCAATGCCTTGGGTCATTGGCATTTATGGATTGAAGGGCAATCCATAAATGACCCTATCTTGAGCAGACCCAACAGCTCTTCTTGTGTTACGTTATATTATGCAATATCATGACACAAGTCTTCAGTGAAAATTGATGGTCTCTGCTATGAACTCACTACTGTCCATGAATGCAAAAATCTGTTAAACATCAAACGTAGCAGAGCCCACCACTAGGTGTGCTACCCACAGTTCATTTTTCCATTGCCAATACATATTGCTTTGTGCACAAAGAACTTTGTGTCTGTCCATTCTATTCAGGGGCCCTTCTCAAATCCACATTGTTTACAGTAGAAGTTAAGGTTTAGTGTTTAGTTAGACCTTGTTCTACATGTTAGGATTCTCATAGGTCAGTATGGAGGTTAGGTGCATTGTGGGTATTAGTGGATATGGTCGTTATATTTCACAACATAGATCAGACTCTTGTTTAGGTAGTTTGATCATTTTGTATAGTTTAGATTTGTTTCCCAAATGCGCGCTTAGAAGCATGCACTCAAGACGGTACCAGCATCTTTGAGAAGCACAGGCGAATGAAATACAATGCTCAGAGAGACTACATACAGTATGTACCACTACACTAAACCCTTTGACACATACAAACAAACTGGTATGATTTCACCAGAGTCACTGTGATCCCCGAAGCGTACCGTCGAACAGGTGCAATTTCGAACACTTAATTAGATAAATGCCTATTTACAAATGAGGCTATAATCAACATTTGCACCAAGCACTTTTATCCACATTAACATTTTGCGCAAAATAAGTCTTTACAGCTGTTCTTGTGTTCTCAATATGAACAGTTTGTTTTAGGAAACACAGAACATTATTCTATGACCTTATGGGTACACAAACCCACAAACGAGATTGAAGCTAACAAAGCTAACTTGAATTTAACTTGGCAGACAGAATTTTCCCTTATTGCTAGCTCACAACAGGTATATAGCGAAGACGTTACATACTGCAGCTTTAAGGGTACTTGTTAGCTTAGTAAAAATGTTTTTCTTTACTGTAAACAGAGCTAAATGCTGCTTTTTGATTCCTTCAAAGTTGACCATGTACAGTACACACCCCATTAAAAGTTATTGTGCCACAGCTAAAAGGTCCTCTTAGTTCACAATTTGAAAAGATGACATCCCTGAGGACAGGCTAAAACACAGTGTGATTCAACAAATTGCTGATTCAGTCCCTCTCTCCGTCCCTATGTATGTGCATGTATGTATGTGTATTGTAAAAAGTCTATGAAAGAGTCTATGACATATTATCTGCCTTCCAGCTTGTAAAAGACAACTTGACTGACTTTGGCCCCTGGGAATCCTCTGAGTTCATAGTATCCTTGTATTTTCACTGAACAAAGATAGGCTAACACATTGTAGTCATGAGAACCATTGAGTTCAAAGCTGAATCACCCCCAGTTATGGAGTACATGGTGTGATTATACACTGTACTGTAGGTTTTACTGCACTGATGGAAATTACAAAACTTGCATGGCAAAAGGATTGCTCTATGGACTTATCGATGTTCAGAGAAGACACTCCAGAGCTGGGAATGTGAGATTTGTTTCAGGAACAGTCAATGATGTACCAAGCTAACAGAGCCCATTCCCATGAGCCAATGAGATGGTTTAGTTCCTGATAGTAGCCTATTTGCAAAGACATGTCCTTACACAAGCTATGGGCACTAACAAAAACAGCCTCTGTTGTCAAAATACATAGGCCTGTAATAGTTATTACATAATTGTCAAACCGCAATTATTTGACGTGATCGCAGTTATTTTGTTGAACCATGATTATGCTTTATTCTTACACTAACTTTTAGATGGAGCCCTACAGTGTAGTATTTCATAACGATTGCAGTTCCAGACAGTGGCTGTTGTGTACGATAGCTTCTAGAGGCAAGCTAGCTAACTAACGGTAAGCTAGCTAACTAACGAAATTACAGTAGGAATGTGCACTGATAGCCGTGTATATGACTATACGGTGCAGCTTCTGCTAATTGGTTAGGAAATACTAGTCCATTAAACTATAAATATAATTTGTACAAAGTCAACCCACACACATCAGTCTTGACTGGACTAAACATAACTGTAGGAGCCGCGTTTAGGTTTATGTTTATGTCCAGACTTGAGGCTTATTTGCGTGTGTCAGTGTGCCCCCCCCTGTAGGTGGTGAGCGCTCCCGCATATAGGGGTGCATGCAACGCGCAGCATGGAGAAGGCGGATACAGCAGATACCGTCATTGACCTCAGCCTTAGTAGCAGGCACGGCCTCATGCCGAACATTTAAGATTTTCTATTTGTTATATTTATTTTTGTGAATAAACGTCACCAAAGAGCAACAGTGGACTCATCTCTGGCTCAATGGATTAATGGATGGATTTATTGAGGAATGGAGACAATGTTGACATAAGGAGAAAGGCTGTGAGTCTGACAACTGAACCCGCACTCCGAACGTGGTACAAACAATGGAACATTGGGGTTATAGGAAAAAACAATCTTTAGTTTTTGCCACTTCACATAGTCAATGACGTGCTGAGGAGTCGCTTTGGAATGATATTTGCAACTTTGCGCACCAAAACGCTGGGGGAAAAGAAACGCCATAGGAGCGCCTGGTGCGCGGAGAACAAAGACTGTTGACTTTGGATTAGGTTCGTGCCAAAGGTTAGGTTAGGTTAGGTTCGCAAACTTTTGTGTTATTGGTCCACGATCGTTTATTTTGTAACTTTTATACGACGTGTTCAAGGAAATGAAAGCGCGCGCGGATTGAATGCATGGCATTGAACTTGGACCAAAACGGAATGTGAAATAACGTAAAAGTTAAGGATTGTTTTGGAAACCTTTTGTGCTTGATCAAAAGTAGAGAATTGTATAAGTGTTTGGTTAAGTTTATTTTTGTGAAAATATGTAACGAGCATGACCTCGGAAAAGGATTTGAAGAGTTCAGACGGAGAGGCATTTACTCCGAAAGGCATGGCAGAGGAGGCTGTGCGTTTGCGCTCCGCCCGGTCAGGGAAGATGTCCCACTTAACACGGAGAATGAAGATTGTGAATAACTTGATGGCCGATAAAGACTTTCTAGAGGAAGTGAAAGGAAACATGACAAAGTTTACTGCTTTTTACGATGAATTTAAAGTTTTGCATGACTCATATGTTGAACATATAGACGAAGACGCACGAATGGATGACGATGAAAAATGGTATCGGCCCAAACTCACGCAAGTGGACGCTTTCTTCTCCAATGTGTCACGATGGATATCACTTGTTGAAAGCCCCCCACTTCAGAAAACCCCTGACACCCCTGTCACTGTCCCTCAGCAAGAGGATTTAAGAGATGCAAGTTTATTCCAACAAACTGGTCACATTGACACTGATTCAGAATCAATCCGTAGCAGACGGTCATCAATCAAATCAGTCAGTACCAGACAGTCGTCAGTCAAATCAACCTCTTCATCTTCATCTTTGCGCATTAGTGCAGAGGCAGAGAAGGCAGCTTTGATTGCCAAGGCAGCTAGGCTGCAAGAAAAACATGCTTTAAAAGAGCAGGAACAGCTATTTAGAAAAAGAAGAGAAGCTTTAGAATTAAGCACAGAGATAGAAGCAGCGAATGCAAAAAATCAACTACCTGAAGGAGCAGGAAGGTTTGGTGTATAGTCTTGTACAGGCTGGTGCAGACTCAGAGCAGGGACCGGTGTTAGGTGCAGAGGCAGCGGCTGGTGCATCACAGCAGGATAGGGTGGAAAGTTCACTTTCTGATCCAGCAGTAGGAGACCTAGTCGTTAGGCCCAAGGCAGGTGTTCAGATACAGTTTCCCACTACTGGTCTAGGTACAGCTATGAGTCAAAGTCAGTTGGCTGCCCATCCTACACCCACCAGTGCAGCTCAGCCTCAACCTCAGCAGGCCACAGCTCGCAGTGCTCCACCAGCCATCCTCCAGCCTCAACCCCAACCCCAGCCTCATCAGGCCACAGCTCACAGTCTGCCTGCTACCTTCCAACCTCAACTTTGGCGGGCCTCAGCTCACAGTTCGCCTGCCATTCGCCAGCTGCAACCTCAACAAACCTCTGTTCACCATGCTCTCCCAGTTGCTTCCCAGTTTCAACCTCAGCAGACCTCACCTCAGACTGCTCCCCCAATCAGCTCCCAGTCACCTGGAGCACAGTCACAATGGCAAGTTCCATCCACACCCAGCTCAACACAGGACAATCACCTGACCAAAATTCTGGAGACTCAAAACGACTTGACAAGGATTCTTGTGAAACAGCAACTTCTGTCTACTCTACCACAAGCAACCATTCCACTCTTTGATGGACAAATCCTGGAGTACAAGTCATTCACCCACTCCTTTGAGCACATGATTGAGTGTTAAACAGACAATGACAGAGACAGGTTGCAATTTCTCATCCAGTATACAAGGGGCCAAGCTCAAAAGCTAGTCAAAAGCTGTGTAGCAGCAGGTAGGGGGTACCAGAAAGCAAAAAAGTTACTGAAGGACAACTTTGGCCATGATTACCAGATCTCGTGTGCATACCTGCACAAGGCACTGTCCTGGCCCCATATTAGAGCAGAGGATTCAAAGTCGCTGCAGGATTATGCCATGTTCCTCCGGAGCTGCTGAAATGCGATGGAGGAGATGGAGTACCTGGAGGAACTGGACACAGTGTCCAACATGAGAAGCATCGTGCTTAAGTTACCATTTAAGCTCAGGGAGAAATGGCGCAACAGAGCCTATGTGCAGCAGGAAGAGCACAACCGCAGGGTGAGGGTTGTAGACCTGGTCAGCTTTATAGAAAAGCAAGCTCACATGGCAGCCCATCCAGTCTTTGGAGACCTTCAGGACTATTCAGCCAGCAAAGGAAAGGCTAGACCCCCTGTAAAGTCACAGGTCTCAAAGTCAGCAGGCAGCAGTTTTGCCACAAGTGTTGCCATTGCCCCTAAAGAGTCCAGGTTTGGGCTATCTTGTCCCTTTTGTAGAGGTAGGCACGCTTTAGAGATGTGTGAACAATTCACCAGGAAAACACACAGAGACAAGCTCAGCTTCATAAAGAGCAAGGGTATGTGTTTTGGTTGTCTCACCGTAGGCCACATGAGTTCAGATTGCACAAGGCGTCTCACCTGTAGTCTATGTAAGCAAGCTCACCCAAGTCTCCTACATATTGACAGGAAAGATAGGAAAGATAAAGTGTTTAGGGAGGCAGAGGGACCCTCTAGTGTTGTAGGCCATACAGCAGCAGGGCTATGTGGCCATATAGGGGCCGGAGACCAAAACAGTGTGCTGTCCATTGTTCCAGTCAATGTTAAGGCAGGAAAGGGCAGTGAGGTCTTGTCGGTGTATGCTCTCCTGGATCCTGGGTCCTCTGCCACCTTCTGCTCTGAAGATCTCATGTCCCAGCTCAATCTAAAAGGAGGAAAATCACACATCCTACTTCGCACAATGAACCAGGAAAAATCTGTTCCAACTCATGTCATAACTGGACTGGAAGTTTCAGCACTGGACAGCGAGAACTTCCTACCACTTCCTGATGTCTTCACTCAGAAAGAAATGCCAGTTACCACAAGCAGCATCCCCAGACAGGAAGATGTGGCACAATGGCCGTACCTAGGTAAGGTCAAACTTCCCAGCATCAATTCTAAGGTGGAGTTGTTGATAGGCACGAATGCTCCAAAATTGTTAGAGCCATGGGAGGTGATCAATAGCCGAGGTGAGGGCCCCTACGCAGTCCGAACACTATTGGGGTGGGTTGTAAATGGGCCACTTAGAGGGGGGGGTGGCAGCGCAATGAGTGCAACAGTGAACAGAATTTCGGTTGCTAATCTGGAAGAGCTTCTGGTTTTGCAGTACAACCAGGATTTCAGTGAGCTAGCGTCAGAGGAAAAGACAGAGATGTCAGTAGAAGACAAGCGGTTTATAGGGATAGCCAATGAGGCAGTCCTACAGGACGGACACTACAGTCTGAAATTACCCTTCAGGAAAACCACAGTCAACCTGCCCAACAACCGCCCAATGGCAGAACAGCGCCTCCAAAGCCAAAAAAGGAAAATGGAAAAGAACGAGCAGTTCAAACCGGAGTATGTTGCCTTCCTCAATGACATCCTGGAGAACAACTATGCTGAGGAGGTCCCAGAGAAGGAACTGAGCCAGCCAAAGGTTTGGTATGTACCACACCACAGGGTGTACCATCCCAAAAGAAGAAGCTCAGGGTGGTCTTTGACTGTGCCGCTTCCTACAAAGGTGTGTCCCTCAACACGGAGCTACTGCAGGGTCCTGACCTGACGAACTCTCTAATAGGTGTCCTTTTGAGGTTTAGGAAAGAACCCATTGGGCTCATGGCGGACATCATGTCAATGTTCTACCAGGTCAGGGTAGACAGGTCCCAGGTAGACTATTTGCGCTTCTTGTGGTGGCCACAAGGAGATATCAGTCAGCGCCCAAGGGAGTATCGTATGCTAGTGCACATATTTGATGCAGTGTCCTCCCCAAGTTGTGCAAGCTACGCCTTAAGAAAAACCGCCGACGACCATCAATGTAGTTTCCTCCCTCACCTAGCTCAGACAATCAGACACAACTTCTATGTAGATGACTGTGTAACGTCAGTGGCCACAGAACTAGAAGCTAGACAGCTAGTGAAAGACCTCCGTGCCCTATGCAGTAAAGGAGGTTTTCAGCTCACTCAGTGGGTTAGCAATATCCGGGCTGTTCTAGCCTCCATCCCGCAAGAGCAGAAGGCAAAGGGAGTTAAAACTTTAGATCTTGACAAGGATAGCCTCCCCATTGAAAGAGCTTTGGGGCTACAGTGGTGTGTCGACTCTGACTCCTTCCAGTTCAACATCAAGCTCATGCAGAAGCTTCTGCAATTATAATATGAGGCTTTTGGGTTTCACGGACTCACGACTGGTCCTGGTGAATTCGGCGGAGCCAACTATCTACCTCCCCGGCCTCCATTCTCCTCCTGTCGCATCAACCTTTGGTGCCGACACCGCTGCCTTGTGTGCTAGCTAATTAACGTTATAACGTTAGCTAGGTAACGTAAGCAATAGGAAAATACACTGCTACATTAATCTACAAAATATGTGTCTTGACATTTATGTGGTAATGTCAGCTATGATGAATTATATGTAATCTTAGGAGGAATTATAGCTAACATTAGCTATGTAGTTTGTTGCAGATGGGAGTGTGTGTCTAGCTAACATAGCTAGCAGCACCGACCAGGCGACCACCCACCAAATAACGTTACGGATGATATATTATGACTATAAGCGTTAACTATACAGAAACTGCCTGCCATATTTGTGGCTGATGTGCGTATGGGTTCACCGGTAATGGTTACAGTATATTTCTCCAGCGGGAGACCGGGAGGCGGGAGCGAGGGGGATGGTTAGGTAGACCAGCTGCAGCTGGAGAAAGACGCACCTTCTCCCAGTGAAGCGGTGCTCGGCGGCTACTGGCTGAACATTCCAGTTCTGTTGGATATGTTGCGGGAAAGTTGAAGCCGAGTGCTCGTTATTCTCACACATAACATTGCCAACGAGAGTGGATGAGTCTGTCCCGATTATCAACTGCGGTAGTGTACGCTTCTTCGCGCTATCAGCGCTGTTCAAGCCAGTGACTAAAAGGTACATTTTAAACAACTTTTTCCATTGATCCCAAGGGACGACAGGATCGCCTGGGAGGGATAGGAATGGGTCCGGAGGTGGCAGGGAGAAAATAGGGACAGACTCATACATTCCTCGTTGCCTGTTTTTGTATTTTGCATCTAAGGGCAGTAACACTGGCGCGTTGGTATAGAGTAGCTACAGTTTTACCTGTGTTGTTTGTCAGGAGGTAGGTTAGGAGGAAGCATCTGTGCGTTTGACTCATTAGACAAGTGTAATTTCAACTCCTCTCTGTTTTCACAAAGCTGTGCCTTCCTACCACAAAAGAGACAGCGTGCCAGTGTGACAATATGCAGACCAGAGAACGGTACTATTTGACAGGTTCTTCCACACCCTCCCCCCCACGCAATTGGGTGTGGCTTCGGTGCCTTCAGCAGACACGCCCCCACAGTCTCAGACCAGAGAATGCTGCTGATTTTTAACCGATTTTGAAGCCGTATTTTATATACTTAGCGACATTTTTAATCACTCAGATTTGGCTGGGTGGTTAATGACATGTTTTCATGTGGTGTGTGAAGCTCATAACAAAAATTTGAACTGGGTTAACCTGGACTTTAACTGTTTTCAGTTCTGAGGGCACAGTTCTTCACCAGGTTGTTTTTGGCCTCTTTTGTTTCCTTTTTCCAGGTGGAGTATAGCCTAACTGATATTGCTATTCTACGACAGGTAACCACATACCACTGTCCGAAATAATCATTAGCAAATGACAAAAAATTAAATATAAACCAGGCCAGGTCCAGCCTGGCTTATGTGCGTGGCTGGCTTGTTTCTGTTCAGGACTGGTAGGACGGAAGCTAATCATGCCACTGAAATAGCTGTAAATTGAAATGACATGAAATATTATCTGATAAATTAAGATAGGTCTTGTTGCCTGGACACATCAGTTCCAATGCTTCCAATGCTAATCCAGCACAATAAGAGCGGGATAGCCAGTTAGCTCATGAGCTCACAACAACTAGCAGCAGCTTCCATAACATTAATGCTAGCGGTCAGTGGCTAAAGCACTGATGATTCCTGTAATGTTAGCTATTTTGCTGCAATTGGTTCAACTTCTATTTCTGGACAAAGGTAAGGGATAAACCCAGAAAACACAAGGCTAGCAGACCTACAGCGGGTCCTCAAGTTAAAATTCAAACAGAATTTAAACTTGATTTAATTGAAAAAGCAAATTTGCAACTCTTATGTTGAATGTTATTGAACAGGCTTTTTGACTAGAATGACTATGAATTACAACATAATGAAGAGTAGAATCCTCTGCGTACATAGTCAGGGATGCTTCTCTAATAGTAGATGGCAATTTTGTGAATATGTAATAAAGGAGTGGGCAAAGGCAGCTCCCCTGTGGAACACCGCAGTTTAAATCTACTGTTTGATAGAGTGCCATTAAAATAGCATATGTGTGACCTGGACGACAGGTAGCTCCATTTTCACGTACATGAAAATGTTATTCTGTGTACTACCCTGTTCTTTAAAAAAAATCATCACCTATTTAAGTTATGGTGCTGAGGTGTGGTGAAACACCAACAATTTTTATCTAACATTATTTCATTAAAGAGGGCATATGACTTTGGCATAGGGGTCTGGTGAGGAGAGAGACTGGGATAGAGGCTGGTGGCCTTAGACTTTGCAGGATTGCCTGTGAATGACAAAGAATGTGAGACAACAGAATACAGTGTATGGCCTCTGACATGCTCAGAAAAGATACTTTAGTCACCCACAAACATACTGTCTCATACACTCACCTCAAAAGAGAGGTGACAGGACTTGGAATGTCTGAGGCAGTCTGGTGAGGAGAGGCTTGGGGCAGTCTGGTGATGGAGAGAGCCTGGGACAGATGATGTTGATGGAGAGAGCTTGGGAGCCTGGTTCAGAGGGATGGTCATGGAGAGAGCTTGGGAGCCTGGTTCAGAGGATGTTGATGGAGAGAGCTTGGGAGCCTGGTTCAGATGATGTTGATTGAGAGAGCTTGGGAGCCTGGTTCAGAGGGATGGTCATGGAGAGAGCTTGGGAGCCTGGTTCAGATGATGTTGATGGAGAGAGCTTGGGAGCCTGGTTCAGATGATGTTGATTGAGAGAGCTTGGGAGCCTGGTTCAGAGGGATGGTCATGGAGAGAGCTTGGGAGCCTGGTTCAGATGATGTTGATGGAGAGAGCTTGGGAGCCTGGTTCAGAGGGATGGTCATGGAGAGAGCTTGGGAGCCTGGTTCAGAGGATGTTGATGGAGAGAGCTTGGGAGCCTGGTTCAGATGATGTTGATTGAGAGAGCTTGGGAGCCTGGTTCAGAGGGATGGTCATGGAGAGCTTGGGAGCCTGGTTCAGAGGATGTTGATGGAGAGCATTTTTGGTCATTTTAGCAAGCCAACTAGTTGCTATTAATGCAAGTGAATCCTATCATGTTAGATTATGGAGCTAACTTTATAGCAGACGTAAAACATTACCTACTATGTGCTGCACTACTACTAACGTTAGCTAGTCACCTGCTTGCTAGCCATCTATTTATTAAGGATGGAGATCATACCTAACAAAAAACCTTCTGATCTTTATGGCAATTACAACTAATCGTATACTAGCTAACGTGTTGCACTAACGTTAGCTAGCATAGCTAATGTTACAAGCTAGCACTTGTTAACTAATGTGAGCAAGCATCACCTGCTTATCCATTTATCAGACATGGAGATCATAATAAAGAACCTTACATTTTTTATGAAATTAAGCTACACTAATCTTAGAAAACGTAGCTAGCTAACATTATTTTACAATGACAAGTACTATTTCATCATCATTGCTAATAGTGAGACGGCATCAAGCAGCCTCAACTTACCGTGTTTGAGGGCGCAATGAGACAGAACGCAGTCCAGCTTGGGGAAATTATTTCTTGATTGGCTAGGGGCGACAATATCTTCAGCCCCATGAGATATTTTTGATTGGCTAACTGTTACTATCGTGTTGTTATGTTCTCGCTTTGTTGAATGCACTGGAAAGGGCTGAGAATCTATCACCCCTGGGCTAAGGTCTCATTCACAGAAGAGAGATATAAACAAATGTAATGGTGTGGTGTTTACATACTGTAATTCACCTACGGGACTTTGAGTCAAGTTAGATGGTTCCGCACGGACAAATGTTTTTGACATACTGCCAAGATTGTTGTTGTTGTGGCTCTCCTAGCGAGTTTACTTCCCAGTAAGGTAGCGATTAGGTTAATGTCATTGACCAAAGTAAAGCTAGCTCCTTTGTTTGACACTCCAACTCCGACTCCAATTCTTCGGCACTACACTGGTGACCCTGACGTCAGTCCCGAAGATTCCGGGACTGAACTGAACATGGCAAATACCGCCGTTCTCAAATTGCCGGAGTTTTGGGAGACATCCGCGGCAGCGTGGTTCACGCAGACGGAGGCTCAATTCGCCCTCTGTGGGATCACAGCGCACGCTATTACCACGTCGTCTCGGTGCTCAGGAGCTCCACTGCGGCCAGGGCAGTAAGTTTCATCACATCTCCCCCTGCCCAGGATAAATATGCAGGGCTCAAGGCTAATCTCCTTAAGATCTTCGAGCTGTCACGGTGAGAGTGAGCCCGGCGTCTTTTTGCTATTAATGGCCTGGGGGACAACAAACCTTCCGAACACATGGAAATGATGCTTAACCTGCTGGGTACAGAATAATAACCCAATTTTCTCTTCATAGAGCTGTTTCTTCGACACATGCCGCCGCACATACAGACAGCGCTCACTAATACTACTATTACTAGCAGAGGAGGCCAACCGTTTCTTCCTGGCCATCCAGCGTTTTGCCCCTAAAGGTGCTAGCCCCAATGCGCAGTTACACGCCCCCGGGCACTGGTGCGCCCTCTAGCAAGGCCCCCATCGCCACCAACGGCCGCGCTAGCACAGGCTTGTGTTACTTCCACGCCCGCTTTGCCACAAAAGCGAAGAGGTGCCGCTCCCCTTGCAGCTACAACGCGGCAGGAAACGCCAAAGCCTGCGCTCCGTAGCGGCCGTGAGCGTGGGCGTGACAAACCGGCTGCTTTTCATCAAAGACACCCTCTCCAGGTGCAAATTCCTCTGCGACACCGGCGCCCAGAGGAGCGTCCTGCCGGCTACAGCAGACGACACTGCCGGTGGGGCTCAGGGCCCGCCCTTAACGTCCGCAAACGACACCCCTATCCGCACGTATGGCACAAGGACTGTGGACTTGTGTTTCGGGGGTCAGCGATTCGCGTGGGACTTCGTCACTGCCGACATCTCCTTTCCCCTCCTCAGCGCAGATTTTTTGTGCGTCCACGAACGGCCGCCTGGTGGACGCACTGACTTTCTCCTCGTTCGCTTGTGTCATGGACCACTGTAATGCCCTCGCGGACCATCAGGGGGCCGCAGACCACCAGTTGAAAACACCGGCTCTAAATCATGTGATTCCCCAGTTAAAAGCTGCATGACATTAACCATCCATCTCAGTACATTGTTCTTTGAATTGAAATTTCCAACATGAATATGGAAATTGTGAGGTGCAGAAATGTGTGCTGTAATTCTTAAGTAAATACTTTACATCATAAAACAAGAATCACAGGCAGTAATGTAGTTCGCATGACCACAAAATGAAATGATTTCAACAAGTTGAACAGAAATGTTTTGAAGGTAACAGAGGGTTGTGATAGCCTAATGTAAAGGGGATTTGTATGTAGCGCTGCATATGTAATTTCACAGTGAGTCATCATGAGCAAGAGGAAGGGTGGCAGTGACATTCAACAGTTTTTGGGCTACCTCAGAAAAGAAAAAAAGTAAGTTAAGAGCAGTGAGAAAATGAGTAACGTTACCAGTCAGATGATAATATACGTAGTACTGTACGTATAGTATATGGTAGTACAAAAGATGAGTCAATGTTTCTTGATATAATAAGCATTGCCATTCAGATCAGAAATGGTTGAGCAAGAAAAAACACTTGTTTACTGATAATAAAGTATATATTTTACTTTAGAATGGCAGGAAATGGGTTTCAAATTGTGATTTTTTCCCAGGGGAGGGGGGTGGGGGGCCAGATTTGATCCCCTCACCAATGTTGACTCCATGGTTACGGCCTTCGCCTTGGGCTAGTCCTACAGTATAATATTATCACAGCACTGTGTAAAAAGAAAAAAAGTTTTGCCTAACGCATTTTCAACCCAGATTGGGGTCGATGTTTTCAGATAGGAGCGTTTATGCCTATCTGCCCATCTGATCACAGTAGTATCTGAATAATTAGATAATAATAATTCTAACTTTTTATATAACGTGATATGAAAACAAACACCAAGATGGTTCAAATGACAGGAAGCAGCATGTGAAACTGGGCGAGCATGTCTCTGACTCCATACAGGACCAGCAGCACAGGCTCCCCCCAAGACTTTGTTCTTTCCCCTCTACACTTCTCCCTGTACACAAACAGCTGCACGCAGCCACTAGTCGGTCCTGAAGTTTGCAGACGACACCACCGTCATCGGTCTCATCTCCAGGGGCAACGAGTCCACCGGCTAAAACAATCTGGAGCTCAACACTCTCAAGACAGTGTAGATGAATGTAGACTTTAAAAAGAATCCAGCCCCCTCACCCCCATCACACAGAATGACACCCCAGTGACCACTGTTGAATCCTTCCACCTCCTGGGCACCACCATCTCCTGGGACCTCAAGTGGGAGCTGTACATCAGCTCCATCACCAAAAAAAGCACAGCAGAGGATGTACTTCCTGAGGCAGCTAAGGAAATTCAACATGCCAAAGGCAATGATGGTACTCTTCTACACCTCCATCATTGAGTCCATCCTCACCTCCTCCATCACCGTCTGGTTCTCAGGCGCAACAGAGGCAAGGGCAGACTGCAGCACATCATCCACTCCGCTGAGAGGGTGATCGGCTATAGACTGCCATCCCTCCAGCACCTGCATGCCTCCAGGACCCTAAAACGGGCCAATAAGATTGTGGCCAACTCCTTCCATCCCAGCCACGGTCTCTTTGACCCACTCCCTTCTGGCAGGAGACTGCGGGCCAGCGGGACCGGGTCCTCACGCCACAAAAACACCTTCATTCCCACAGCCATTAGACTCATTAACAAGGTTTGTGTCCCCCAACAACACCCCCCCCCATACTGACTCTATATGCCCCTGCACCACTTGCACACGACCTCTGATTGTTCCACATACTACCTCAACGGCACATACATTGCACACACTGTACATAACACTGCTCATCCACCACACTACACTATACACTCTGCACATTCACTGTACATACACTGAACTTCTCACCCGATCTCTCAGGGAGACCCCAGCCACCCTCTGGAGAGAACTCATTTCGGCCGCTTGTATCCGTGATCTCGTTCTTTCGGTCATGACCCATCCTTCATGACCATAGGTGAACTTTCCCTGGGAGGCTGAGTAATGTGATGCCTCTATAATTGGAACACACCTTCTGGTCCCCTTTTTGAATATTGGGACCACCACCCCAGTCTGCCACTCCTTTGGCACTGACCCAGACTTCCACGCAATGTTAAAGAGGCGTGTCAAACGGCGTGTCCAACGCTCAACAACCTCCTCAGTTGAGGTCAGCAGTGTGTATACAGCTTGGATGGTCCCCCTCTTTCCCTTCCTGAGGTGTCTGATGGTCTTCCAGAAACACTTTGGTGCCGACCGAAAGTCCTTCTCCATGGTTTCTCCGAACTCCTCCCACATCCGCTGCTTTGCCTTGGTCACGGCCGAAGCCGCAGCCCTCCGGGCCAGTCGATACCATGCAACTGCTTCTGGGGTCTCCCGGGCTAACATATCCCGGAAGGCCACCTTCTTCAGTCGGACGGCTTCCCTGACCACCGCTGTCCGAGGGTTACCGCCCCTTGAGGTACCTATGGCCCTCAGGCCACAGCTCCCAGCCGCAGCTTCAGCAATGGAGGCTTTGAACACCGACCACTCATGCTCGATGTCCCCAATCTCCACAGGGATGCCTGAGAAGCTCCGCCGGAGGTGGTAATTGAAATCACTCCGGACAGGCTCTTCCTCCAGACGTTCCAAGTTCACCCTCACTACCCGCTTGGGTTTTCCAGGTCTGTCGAGAAGCTTCCCCCGCCATCGAAACCAGCTCACCACCAGATGGTGTTCAGTGGACAGCTCTGCCCCTCTCTTTACCCGAGTGTCCAAAACACATGGCCTCAGATCAGATGATACAATAACGAAATCGATCATCGACCTTCGGCCTAAGGTGTTCTGATGCCAGGTGTACTTGTGGGCATCCTTGTGTTCGAACATGGTGTTTGTTATGGACAAACCGTGACTAGCACAGAAGTCCAACAACAAAACACCACTCGGGTTCAGACCGTGGTGGCCATGCCTCCCAATCACGCCCCTCCAAGTTTCTCCATCATTGCTTACGTGTGCGTTGAACTCCCCCAGTAGGACAGTGGAGTCCCGTGCAGGAGCCCCAAATAGGACTCCACTTAGGGTCTGCAGGAAGGCTGAGTACTCTGAACTGCTGTTCGGTGCATAAGCACAAACCACAGTCAGAGTCCCCCCCTTCCCGCGGGTGGTGGGTCCAAGGGACGATGGAGGATGAGATGGTGTTGCCACATTGCTTGTTCGGGCTGGGCCCGGCCGGGCTCCATGGTAAGCCCGGCCACCAGGCGCTCGCATGCGGGCCCTCCGTCTGGGCCTGGCTCCAGACGAGGGCCCCGGGCTTCCTCCGGGCCGGGTCTCTCTTCCTTTTAGTCATAAGGGTTTTTTACCTGTAACCCCAGGTAGGGGGGCTAGGGGGTACTACCACTTGCCCAAGGTGGACCCCCAGACTAGTAGAGGGAAGGAGGCGTCTTCCATTCTAGTTTTGCACAGAAAACTAGCCACTGCCCATCCCCTTTTTTAGTGCATCGTAATTTACACATTGCACTGTATTTTGTTTGCACTGTTTCTGTATTTGCACTGTTTGTGCGTGGCTGACCAGCCGCACAGCTAGTATAGCGTTTGTCAGATCCCCCCCTCCCTCCCTTACTCCCGACAATGTTGGCCTGCATCTCTCTGTTGGCTCCACAAGAGGCAGTATTCCCAGCACAAAATCAAGGACACCAAAATCAACCCGCCATCTCCACTCCACAAGTAGAGTAGTGGTCAGAGCATTGGACTCCCACCTGGGAGACCAGGGTTCAAGACCCGGTGGGGATGACTTTATGGGACTATACCCCAAACCTCCACACGTTCATACTTTCACTCCAACCTTTTTATCCCTTACCTAAATTCCACAAGTAGAGTAGTGGTCAGGCTCCTTTCGTCGAAAGGAGCCAGTTGAGGTGGTTCGGGCATCTAGTGAGGATGCCTCCTGGGCGCCTCCCTAGGGAGGTGTTCCAGGCGTGTCCGGCTGGGAGGTAGACCCAGGACTAGGTGGCGGGACTACATCTCCGCACTGGCCTGTGAGCGGCTAAAGATTCCCCAGGCAGAGCTGGTTGATGCTGCTAGGGAAAGGGATGTCTGGGGCCCCTTGCTGGAGCTGCTGCCTCCGCGACCCGACCCCGGATAAGCGGATGAAGATGGATGGATGGATGGATGGATGGAGTAGTGGTCAGAGCATTGGACTCTCACACGGAACATTCTCAGAGATTACCGTCTATGCTGAGCGAAACTCCTCTAGTCTATATGTAGCTAAAAAAACGCTGTTGTTTATGTTTTATACATCTGGTGGACTACCATTTCCCCCTTAATGAAACAAGCCAGCCACGCACATAAGCCAGGCTGGACCTGGTCTTGTTTTTGTACAGTTTTGCACTGTCATGTCTTTGCGCTGTCCTGTCCTGCACCCTTGTCCTGTGTCGTCTGCAACACCGTATGCCTTAACCCTAGTCAAATTCCTAGTATTTGTGAACCATATACATGGTTAATAAACAGATCTTGAATCTTGACATGAAATATAAAAACACAATTTAAGTCACAATGAAAGTGTATTGTGTTAAGTCATAATAGTAGCCTAACACTAGCACAATCGAACTCCTTGAATTATCTTCCCTTCTTCAGTAGACACAAATTGGCGATAGGCCTACATCATGGGGGACAACATGTTTAGGCTTACATACATTTAAGCAGGCTCCATTTTTACACACTTGCAACAAGATGCAATTCAAATACCAGGGGGTGCTGCAGCACCCGCAACACTCTACTTCTCCCGCCTATGGAAAAGTGTAATTTTTGCACACTTCATCGGATTTCTCCGCCCTCGCCTTCAACTCCCGCATGGAGGCAAATCGAGTCCGCCAAGTTTTCGGGCTTGGTGGACTCTCTGGCAAAGCCAGGCTATGTAAAACGTGCAATCAAATGCAAATCAGGTCTATCCGGCTATGACAGGGACTCTGTCCGGTTTCATACTGCCCCCCAATTAGATATAGTGCAATAATGCAAGTTCATTGAAAAAAAAAAGAAGCTTACTAATAAAAAGATTTGAAAATGTGCCCATTTGCCGCAGATTGACGATAAAATGCTACTTCTTACCTACTTTGAGCAACTTTAGAAGTTGCTTAAAAACGGTTGACTATTGCTTAACACAACATCAAAGAAATCGGAATTAGTTCTAAAGAAATTGCGAAAATATTACACTTCCAGCATGTTGAGAGCCCTTAGGCATAAACTCAGCACACATTGAGCGGCGTCTGTTTATGTAGGCTAATAGGCAAGATGCAGTTCAGTTTACCTGTCGCGCAGCAAATTATTTCTCGCGTGGATAGATCTTTGCTCTTCTCCGTTCCTTTGCAAAGTTTAGGTAGAGGCTGCTACACAGGAGGCTGCACGCTATCACACTGTATGCGCACGTGGAGAGTAAACAACTGGGTCGCAGCGAGACCTCTCACTTTATCGGACCTTTGGCACAAGGATAACATGCGAGCGGTCCTGTTAACTTTATGAACAATTTTGCACAGTTTTACACTAAAGAAGCTGATGTTACATGGGATTATTCCGAAAAGGTTTTTATGAAAGTAGTGCGGAAGAAATAAGTAACCTACTCCAAAGATAGTGTTGAACATGAGCTTGATAGGCTATAGCTCTACATTTTAGGCTATTCGGGGCCCCTCTCCTGCTATTTTAAAGTTGTAGTCATTGTGCATAAGTATGGTAGATAAAGGTCCATTGTTGACTTCGGCAATCATTTTTTATCTGTCCATTGGGGCAGCGATATTCCAAGTTCTCGAGGAACCCAATTGGGAACACGCCGCAAAACAATACAGTGCTCGAAAGAATAAAATACTCGAGGACTATCCCTGTCTCACGAAGGATGACTTGGACAAAATATTGGAGGTAAGAAAATCCACTATAACATGGTCACTTTGTAAAGCAAACTCTTACAATCAGGAGACCATGCACGCGAGCAATGTGTCCACATTTTGCTCGTAGCGGTAGAAATAGCATAGACTGAAAGAAAATACTAACTCCATGTGTCACAGAAAGGCAAACTCATTAGGCTATTTGTCATAGATCGATTTTAGTTCAACAAACATTTGATCGCGTTATATATATTTCACTCTGAGTTTGCGGATGAGTCAAATATCAACGATTCACTTGGGGGTCAAAACAGAGCCCCATATGTCTGTATTCACTCAGTTATACTTCAGTGTGATGCAGTCACTTCTAAATACAGATTAGGAGTCATTCAAACTCCAAAACCCCCAAATCCCTGCTCTAGGAAACGAGCCTTATCTGACCTAACTCCATAACTCCTAACACTGGTTGATAATGCTGGGACTATTATACACTTTTAATTGCAGGAATATTTGTCTGTTGTGATATGCTATAATAGCCTACCAAGAGTTTACTGTGAGTCTGTCTTTAACGTTCTTGAACAGTCTTTCTTTAAACGTTTCACAATGTTCAATGGTTAAGATTTTATGTCCCGTAAAAATGATACTAAAAATGGGTGTAGCAGTATCATTGACCTCTGTAGTGTCAGCAGTCTGCTCACACTCCTGGGGGTATTCCAGAAAGCGTGTTTTTAGTGAAAACTCTTAAGTTTGCTAACCATTGAATTACATATCACAAAAGCTTGGCCCAATGAAAGTATCAATTCACTTAACATATATATTTGGCACTGTCTATTTTGGAATATTTTACGATTCTGTCAGATACTGTAGATTATGTAAGTGGAAAGATTCTCTTTTCTTTGTTCTGCTTGTGGAGACAGTAGTAGACTACCATGTGAAAACAAACGTGTAGAACATCACAGTTATTTCAACAGAAATGTCCTGGTACAATATGGAACATAGAATAACCACAATACCTACATTTATCTAAATGAATTGGCAGTTAGGAGCATGGCATCAAGTTAGGAGCATGGCATCAAAACAAAGATTGAACAGCCTCTGCAAACACTATTATCTACCCTATCTCAACACTTTTATAATAACATAACTCTTGGTTTACAATGTTGTCTTTTAGAAGACATGGATTTGGGCTCTCTTGTGTATCTGACCAAAAACTGAACATGTCTTAACATGTGCCCTCTCTGCCCCAAATGTTGAGACCTTGAGAAGATTTATGACCCACTACCCCCATTCCATTCAGGGTTTGGGAGTGAAATGGTATACATATGTGCCATGCCTTTTCCTCCTTCAGGTGAGGCACCTGTTAGTTTCAGGTCTCTTTATTTGTGTGTAGTTGAATAGAGGGTAGAAATAGGGGGTGAGACGCATTTAAATATGGCACAGTTAGTGCTGTGTAGCAGTTGTTAGCTGTGGTCCTGATAGCTTGTTGATGGGCCAGTTAGACTTCTAGGGTGTGCTCTTTAAAAGAAATAATGCACGGTAAACATGTTGTCTTCCACCAACAAAGTATTGCCCCTTTGTGTCAGTGAAGCAGTGGGAAAAAAGTGTATACATTTTGTTTTATTTGCAGGTTTATTCTGCCGATAGTACATCGATGCACATTCAACAGGAGCGCACAACAAAAAATCCCACAATGCTTTGTGAACGTGATGCATTGACATCCAAAATGAGGCTAACATTTTTTAAACAATGGCGGACAAAAATATAGCTGATACGAGAAAAAACAAAACCATCACTCACTGCATGTTTTACATTTGTCACATCAGTATCTGTACACTAATATCACTGACCCCAAACAATTTAGAAAGTAAAATCAAGCTCGCACAACAGCTGCTCACAGTGCAACATCGTTGATGTTCATGAGCAATTGGATTTGACACAGCTGGCGTTAGCTGATCGGCTAATCGTTGCTAGCTTCATGACAGCATCCCAATAAATATATCTTCTTAAAATGCTTAGAATGCTTAACATCAAATATGATTATATAAAAACAAATAAAGTGAGAAGAAATTAAGATATAGTGAATACAAAGCAGACTCCAGCTAGCTGTCCATGCACATCACTGTTTTAGCTGACGTGAGGAGGGCAGAAGGACAGTAAGCTATTCAAAATGTCCAAACAACCGCCTATAAGTTTATATTACCCAAGTCTATACATTTTCCAATGACCAACTATAACATTAGAGACCACTGAAATCCTGTTCAGGAGGTGAGTATTCGCTTAAAGGTCCAAGGGCAAACCTTGAGTTTATTGTCCTTCAGTTGTTGTGGTGGTATCTTATCGTATTTGTACTTGCCTGCTACAGATTACTTAATGCACTTGAAGGTCCAAGGGGCAGTCTGGTACACGGCTTCTTGTTTTGGAAGACATAGTTGCAGACTTTCAAATTACAAATTAACCAACTAGTACATGTCTGTGCCCTTCAAGGAGGACCTTAGTTTGTCATTAACTCAGACAGGTTGACTTGAACTATTTGATGATCGCTGTTATATGTAATAAATCCAAAGATGAGTAGCAAGAATTGACATGTTACACTATGTATTATTGAAGATGTCACAAGGCCCTACTGTGAATGTTTTGTCTTGCTCTGACTTGAATGCTTTAGACAGGAAAATGTATTAATTATATATATAAATAATTTAAAATTAACTGAAGCAAAGTCAGAAACTTGAAACAAAATTGAAGCAAAGCTGTCATGTTCCAGATGTTGTTTTACTAATAATAGTAAACTTGGTCATTACAACAATTTATGTTAAAAATGTTTTTTAGTGTTATCTCCACTCTTTGGCAGATATATGTTTAGTCATCCTTGATATATTAGCATTAGCCAACCACATTGTCAACACAATGTTATAGACACAATAGCTATGGCAATGCTGGAAAGCTGATGGTTGTAGTGGAGCAGGGCTGTGAATCGTGACAGTATTCATGGTTGTAGTGGAGCAGGGCTGTGAGTTGTGACAGTATTGATGATGGTTGTAGTGGAGCAGGGCTGTGAGTCATGATATTACTGATGGTTGTAGTGGAGCAGGGCTGTGAGACGTGACAGTACTGATGGTTGTAGTGGAGCAGGGCTGTGAGTTGTGAGAGTATTGATGATGATTGTAGTGGAGCAGGGCTGTGAGTCGTGAGAGTATTGATGATGGTTGTAGTGGAGCAGGGCTGTGAGTCGTGACAGTATTGATGATGGTTGTAGTGGAGCAGGGTTGAGTCGTGACAGTATTGATGATGGTTGTAGTGGAGCAGGGCTGTGAGTCGTGACAGTATTGATGATGGTTGTAGTGGAGCAGGGCTGTGAGTCGTGACAGTACTGATGGTTGTAGTGGAGCAGGGCTGTGAGTACTGTCTGGCACTGCTGCAGTATTGGTGTAGTAGTAGCAGGTCTAGACCCTGAGATGGGACAATACCTGCTTGCCTGGAGCTTCAACAAACAAATCAATGTTTTCTTGCTATTGGAAATAAAATGTATACCTTGAACTTACATACCTGGTATGCAGGGATTGGGATTTGTTAATTTGTTATGTGGGGGGGGGGCTGTTTTAGTACGGTTGGCATGGGTGCGTGCAGTGGCAGCAGTGATGGTGGCACTTAATACTGCTTCATAAATAGCAAATATCAAGCCTTTAATGATCTGTCTTTGAGATGAAATGGCCTGCATGCCGGTCTTCCATTGGACAGGCTGAGCCCCAGATAGCCCTGGCCCAATTTAACCCCTGATGGTATGACATAGCCTAAACACGAACTGAAAAATTCCAAAGGGGGGCTAATTAAAGACTGAATAGTAAAAATCTGTCTGTAAGAGTAGGGATGAAATTTGGTTTACTCATTTCATGTTTGAAGTAGCAGTAGAAGTATTTGCCAGACATTGTAAACAAGTGAAATCCTCAGAAGCTGATGAGTTTGATAGCTGCAGTCTTCTCTGCATTTTGTGCAGCTGACTCTATAATGACTAATCGTTTTTGAGCAAGCAAATTAGAGAAAAACCTTTGAATGTCGACTGTTTGCAAACACCGTTTTCAGCTGAGTGTGAGGTGCTTCTTAGGAATGCAAACAGTGAAGTGATAAGTGAAAACAGCAGAGACGGTGTGACGTGATATAGCCACTCTGTCAGAGAAGGCTTGACATGCTCCTTTATTTGTCTTGGGAGAGAATTAAGTATAGATGCAAAATTAACATGGCAGCATGTTGGACTTCTGTGACCAACATCTGATGCAGATTCCACAACTTAAAATGGCCAAAAAGTGAGTCTAACCTCTCTGGTTCAGCGGCGGCCAACGAGGTATTCTCACCAATTCACACCAAACCAAGGTGGCCCGCCAGTTAGAACACCCACTGTTTTGGACTGACAGACTAGGGTTAATTGGGCTTTAAAGGTTTGGTGAAGTGTGTCCCAAACCAATAAAAATGCATAACTCAGAGAGCACAGACCTCTGCCCATCAATGCATTTCAGGGCAGGACATGTTTGATATTGCTGTATTCATTAGGTTGAGAGCTTTATGCCTGTCCAAACCCAGCCTGGTCTCACTTGGCAGACTTCAGAATTCAACGTTTGTCCATCGCCTCCATATGTCATTTCTAGACGGCATCATACAGTTATAAACGTCGGCAGACGACGTGGGATAGGCCTAAGTTTTTGATTGGTTGTTCTCAGAGTTTTGTGGTTGGTTGTTCACATTGGAACACGTGATAGAAGAGGGGTATAAATTTGCAAGCGCTTTTGAGGAGGGTGGGTTGGGTGGGTCAAACAACTTTGGGTTGGGTGGGTCAACAACGATTTACAAGCAACTAGCAAACAACCTTACTAGCTAGCCAACTAGCTCACATTCTTACTGTCATTATTATTAGCTAGCATTAGGTACTGTTCTTATAGCTACTGTTCGCGTTAGCTAGCTCGTATTCTAACACTAGCTAATGCTTGGATGCTAGCTAGCTAACTATTCACAGTGTACACAAGCACCATCTACATCAACACAGAGGATAGACATGGACACAGGGATCAGGCTAATTTACGAAACTGGACCCAAGAGTGGAGCTACTCGGACGGTGCTTAGTGGGCGCGCTCCACATATCGCAATACCCCTGCACGGGCGCGCAGGGGAATTGCTCAATGCTCGCTGCCCGAGCGCCTCCACGGATATTTGTATGATGCCGTCTAGAAATGACGTTTGGAGGCTGTCTAGAAGTGACGTTTGGAGGCGATGGACAAACTCTGAAGTCTGCCAAGTGAGACCAGGTTGCCAAACCCCAAGTCTCTGTGACCTTCCCATGTTGAGATATGGCTGTTTCAATCCCCCCATTAACAATGAATGGGGTGAATTTTTCATTCCTGAGCCTACATGCAAGTCCCCCAAAAATGAATGGAGGTGAATGGCTGGCCCAGCTGTGTTTGGACGGCTCGAGGACCCGTCCTGTTATTCAGATCCACTCCAAAATGTGTTGGTTTCTAAGTTGGCACATGCTACACCCCTCCACTGAGCTTCATGAAAATCGGTCTGGTAGTTTTTGCATAATCCTAGTCCAAAAAATGAAAGGTGAATGGCTGTTTCAATCCCCCCATTAACAATGAATGGGGTGAATGGGATGCATTTTTCATTCCTGAGCCTACATGCAAGTCCCCCAAAAATGAATGGAGGTGAATGTCTGGCCCAGCTGTGTTTGTGCGGCTTGTGGACTCACCTTGTGATTTGGATGCACTCCAAAATGTAATGAGTTCTAAGCTGGACCATGCTACACCCTTCCACCCTGTTTTATGAGAATCAGTATGGTAGTTTTTGCAGAATCCTGCTAACGGACAGACGAACCAACACGTGCCACCGAAAACATTACCTCTCGCTCTGTCAACCAAGGTTAAAATAGGTTTGCTTTTTCAGTTTTTGCTTTTTCCATTAGTTTTTATTTTTATATAATTTTAACTTTTTGTTTTCAATTTCAGTTTAGTTTTAATTGGTTTTTAAAGCAGGTTTGCTACTTTAGTTAATGCATGTAGGAGAACGTAACAAAATCAGGAATTTCAAAAGTGATTTCACAAAAAATAGATGAGCTATAGTCGTGTGATTGGTGTGAGAACAACCTAGAACTGTCAGCAGATTCTCCAGCAGAGATGGCATAAATGATACAAGGAAGGGGGAAAAAGTAAATGCTTTGTCATGTGCAATGGGAACTAGAAAAGGGCACTCTCAAGGTCTCTCTCCCTCTCTTTGTCCCGCTCTCTCTACCTCCCTACGTCTCTCTCCCTCTGTCTCCATTTGCTCTGTGGTGCATGCCTGCACAGAACTTATCTCCACCTGCCTGGGCTGCAGTAGCCTTGCCTAGCAATTAACTATTCTTATCACATTGATTAAGCTCAATCTGTTGGAGTGTGACCTAGCTGAGCGCTTTGCTGTATTGCAGGGATGATGGTGAGTACAATTCTTAACTACTGGATTGACACTGTGGAAGAACACTTGAGGATAATCTTCATTAGGGATGGATATTGATAAGATTTGAGCGATTCCGATTCCATTTTCGATTCTGCTTATCGATCCGATTCCTTATCGATTCTCTTATCGATTCTCATTGGGCAAAAGAGTACAAACAGGGTTATTAACATTAATTTTCTTTCATATATACTTTGAACATGCCAATTACAGTGCTGTTTTTTAGGTGTATTCACCTTGAACTAAAAATAAAACTGACATAAACAAATCAGTATTTTTTCTATAGAAAAAGATAAATAAAACATGAATTATTATTCTGTTGAATTTTAAATCCAATAACAGTCTAACATGTTACTAATGGAAAGTACAATGCTCCTTCCATTTAAAAAGGGTATATGAGCTGAGCTGACAAAAATAAAACTAGCAGCGGCAACTGGCAACAAATATAATCGAGTGAAGTCCAAATGGAACCGAGTAGGTCTGCAACCATCAACTGTATGGAGAATTAACAATTCTACTACTTCTACAAGAAGTAGCCTCTGACCCAGACTGACCACGAGCCTGACTCTGAACGTCATCATCTAAATTACATGGATGGAAATGGAGATTATTCATATAGTGAAAGCTGGTTTACACAATTAAACAAATGGCACTAACACAATAGACAGGGACTCTGGAGTAGTTTACCTTCGACTACACGTTAGCTGCGCTGCTGTCGTCACCCTGGAGCGCATCAAGAACGGGACATTCCTGCAAAAGTTATCGCATGCTGTGTGGCCAAATGTTTTTGCATATTTGTAGTATTTCCCCCCTTTGGTGATATACGTTTTTTGCAAGTGGCCGTGTTGTCATCTTGTCGCATGAAATGTAACCACACTTTTGAACGTTTATGCCTAGACAACATGTTGCTGGCTTCTTCTACCGCGGTCTAATAAAACAAAACAAGGCATTGTGCGTGCGACGTCATCGCGCATGCGCAGCAACAACAGGAATCGATAGCGGAATTGTTAAGGATTTTGGCTAACGATTCCAAGGAATCGATTCACTGGGAACCGGTTCCCTAATCACCATCCCTAATCTTCATTCCCTGGCTGGTGAGGGAGACAATCTGTTTCCCAGACACCACCTGCATCAAGTGCTCTGAAACTACTCAGTACTACAATTTACTCTACACTATTGCTAAATGCACAAGAGATACTGTTTCTTATCAAATCAATCATTTTAATGTTCATACATTTTATTTTCATCCACCTGAATTTGTTTTATTTCCTCTGAACAATTTAAATATTTCTTTGAAATCCAACTTTAGGCACTAGCCTATAATAAACACATTTGAAACCAACAGGTATGCCTTAGTCCTTCCTTGAATTTTGTTAAACGAATTAGATTCACCTGTTCCTTGAATTTTGTCAGTTGAATTGGATTCGCCTGTTCAAACCAGAGATTCGACGATTCGTTCCTCTTCTTTTTTTTCTCTCTCATATAGAGGCTGATGGGAGACCGCGGGAGTCGGGACAGCTGTCAAACTTTAGATCCGCCCCATGATTCGGATCCACTCCAAAATGTAATGGGCCCATGCTACACCCCTCCACCAAGTTTAATGAAAATTGGTCGGGTGGTTTTTGCATAATCCTGCTGACAGACAAACTAACTAACAAACACGTGGCACCTAAAACATAACCCCGACCCGGACCTGGTTTATCATGGTAGAGTTCTTACATAATAAGTAATCATTACAACATTTTAAAAAGCATTTGGATAGATTTAAAACCGGGGCAAATAGACTTACTTAGACTCAATATTGAATTCTGGCTGCATTGATTGTTGCACATCGCAGTGCTGACAGGGAGTCAGCACACTTTTAAGTGACTCCATTGTTTGCCACAAAGTCAAACTGTGCATGCTAGCATCTGTTCACTGCATCCGGCCTCCATTGCTCTCTTCACGAGAGTGGAAAACTACCTTTGGAATGTAACACTGCTCAGCTGTTGTGATAACAGTTGCAGTTTGTCATTGTGGTTTTGCTCTCTGGTTATCAGAGTGTAGCAATGGGTCTCCAAGTCTGCTCTTGGCAACATTTTCAGAGAGGGCCTACAAATAAATCATGCACTTTATACAAGTAATGGCACATACGTGTTTGTTTATCTACTGACTCACTTCTTGAGATCTCATGTTTACATTGTGGACACCTGTCTTTTTTTTTTTTTTAAGCTCTGTTACAGCTATTTGGTTGAGGTAGCAAGAGCCCCTTTTGGAATTCTCAAAGAGACCTTGTGAAAGGTTTAGGCTATTGTGCATGTTAACACAATCATTTCAGAAAACTGTTTGATTGTATTTCTGGAATCACTTTTGCAACATGAAACAGCAACATCTCCCTCACAAAATAGATTTAGCTTTATTTGTCAGGTACTCGGGTGGGGTATCTCCCAGGCCTTTCTCTACCGAGTTTTCATGTTCTCCCCGTGTTTGCAAGGGTTTCCCCCATAAAGAAACCAATACAAAAAACATGTACACGCAGCACAGAGTCTAGAGGAATCACATTTCAGTTTCAGTTCACGTGAAGAGAATACAGAGGGGTGGCAGGGGAGTGGAGGAGGACGTTATGGCTATTCGCTTTATTCACGCAGCTGCCATTGGTCAAGTCTGACGTAATTGGTGGGACGAATGCGGAAGTGCCCATTGACTCCAATGTAAAAAGTTCACTATAAAAACACCACTCCAAGAACCAAAATAGTCAAAAAAAACAGGCTGAAGAAGGGATTGGGATCGGGATTACAAACTCATCATTACCAGACTCAGATTGTTTTTTACTGCCATAGTTTTCACGTTAGCCGTCAGCTGCATTCACTTCCATGTATTTCCAAATGCGAACGCGAGCACTTCCGCATTCGTCCCACCAATTACGTCAGACTTGACCAATATGGCAGCTGCATGAATAAAGCGAATAGCCTTTAGTGGCTGGCTAGTCTAGCTAACGTTAACAGCTAACCTAGCCACCAAGGAGCCTATTCTTTTGCCTATACTAGCAGCATTCAGTTCATAACAAAGATTTGCGGAGGTAATTTGGCATTGTTTGCCTCCACGGCTTGCCTGCAAATGCACGATCACAGTAAAGTAAGAATGAGATGAACGTTAGAGTCAGTCCTGTGCTTCTTTATAATCAGAATCAGACTTTGTTTATCGCCATGTAGTTTTTCAACATACTTCGAAATTGCTTCAGGGATGGTGCACATTCCTAGTAGGCTATGTTGAGAAACTACATGGCAATAAATAATTTCTGATTATAAAAAGCACAGGGCCGAGTTTATATCTTAACTTTCTGTGATTGCACATTTGCAGACAAGCCATGGAGGCACACAACACCAAATTCAAATACACAACAGTGCTGTTCAACATAAGGCAAAGGTCGTTAAAGATTAAAGTAATCACTCTCTTATTGTAGGCTAGATGGTGTTAACAGTAATACCGGTGTTGTCATGGGTTTATTAGTCAGTGGGGGAAAAATCCACACCGTGACATCCCTACTGCCCACTGCTACTGGCTGCCCCTGGGGGAGGACAGCTGGGATGGGAGAAATGCAGAGGACCAATCAGACAAGCCCACTGAAATGCATGTTTTTTGTGTTGTGTGTTCCATGTCGCTGCTCACACAACCTTCAAGGTCCTGTGTAATATATATATATATGAGCTTTTGACTACCAAACATTCTAAATGCATAGCCTACATTTAATCCTACTCACCAATGATGTTCTGAAAACAGTTCTGGCTCTGAACATGTTGAACTCGTGCAGACTTGTACATTGCATTGCAGTGTGCATAAGTATGTGCCCTGTAATAGTTGAAACACACACACACACCAAACACATTCATACTTTGACTGATGGTTCATTTGGCCATTCATGTTTCAACACCTTCCTGTTGCACCTTGGGGTTACTACTCTGTATAAGTTTTAAATCCTCAAGAAGTTGCATGCAAATGTACATGCAGTCCTCAAGAAGTTACATGCAAATGTACTTTAGCCTTCCATTTTAGCTCAGTTCCCCGGCATAAGTTTACTTGTCTCAACAGTGGTATTCTGCTCATATTTACCAACATCCATCAAAAATTGCAAGATGTCATTTTTGGGTTTTGGGGTTGAGGAGGGTGTCGGGTGGCATTGGCCCCAAACCATTGTTATGAATTACTAGATGGGGGACTTGTGTCAAGCAACCATTTAAAACAATTAATTTTTGTTGTGTGTGCATTTTTTGACAGATTATTTCATTTGTCAAATCAGGCCTTTTTGTATGCTGAATTTTTTTGCATGCTGAATTTTTGTAATTTGTAACTGGTAGCTTGGAATATTCATGACACAGCCTTCTTGTTTGCCATTTGACTTGTTGATTGTTCCATTACAAGACCTGATACAACAGCATACAAGTCTAGACAATATACAAATAAAATTAAAAGTAACACTCACACACAACCCAACCTTTCACTTAAAGTAGTTTAGTGAGTTTAATATTCCTGTCAGATGTTTATTTCTCCTGGTTTAAATCTAGCCAATTGCCTTTTAAAATGTAGCTAATTAATGATTACTTATTGTCTAAGAATTCTCCCATGACAAGTTCATTTGTGCAGGGGAAGTAGAGATACTCTGGAAGTGGTTTGTCTAGTTTCCAGCACCTGACACAGCATTTACTCCCCCCCCCCCCCCCCCCCTTGTATCGTTTATGTAATCTCTGCTGAAATCTACTGACAGTTCTAGGTGGAATGTTTTCACACCAGTCACACAGCTACAGTACCTGACCTGTTTTATTTTTAGTGAAATCATTTGTGATATTCCTGATTTCCGGTAGCGTGATCCTTTTAAATTGTGTTGTGCTTGATTGACGGGGCACATTTTCAGCATTAGTTCATGTATTAGTCAAATCAAATCAAACTTTATTTATATAATGCATTTCATACACAGAGGCAACACAATGCACTTTACAGAGAGCAAAGGGGGGTGGACATAGATCCTACCCCTACATTTCCCAGAGGGAAGCAAAATTAAGTGAGCTGTAAAAAGTATTTTTTGTCCTATACAGCTTTAGAGACAAACTGGTTGTCAATGCTAAATTCTTAATAGTTGCCAATGCTAGAATTAATCTTCTAGATCAGGAATTCCCAAACTGTGAGGCGGGCCTCCCCTGGGGGGCCCCAAAGAAATTCAGGGGAGGCGCGGAGGGATGGTTAGAAAAAAAAAAGAAAGGAAAAACATGTTTTACTTTTTTAAAATGTCTATGGTTTTTATGAATGAAATGTGATTTTAAAGGTCAGAAAATCGAAATAAATAATGGGAGAGATGTATACTGAATTTGTGGATAGTGCAGAGAGAGTCTCCCCCAACAGGCATGAATGTATTGTGCGAAAACTTCATAACGTTAACTAGCAGCAGGTGCCACCGAGCTAACTTAGCTGTGTAACATTATAGGCTAGCAACGCTGCCTTGCAAAATGGACAAATTTGGGGGGGTGCGGGTGTGTCACTGTTTTCAGAGGGGAGGCCCACATTGATGGAGTTTGGGAACCCATGTTCTAGATCAATTAGAAATGTGCACAGCAAGCTACAGTAATACAGTATACTGCTACCAGGTGAAGAGAATTCCCACTCACAACCTTAAGCAAACATGTAAAAATGGAGTTGTAGCCTACTAATCGCCTACTACAACCATCAGTTTTGATAGCTTTACAAGTAATACATGTTTATATTTGAGAGAAAAGCTGTGCAGCTTCCTACTGTAGCAACAGGATGAGGAGAATGGCCATGCATACTACCCCTACAATAAACAGTTGTAATGCAATAATGAGATCAGCTCTATGGTTTACAAAAATCAATTAATGAATTAAGTAAATTGTAGGTGACTGCTGTAGACAGACCAGCAGACTGTCATTGTTCTAGTTTAAGGGCTTTACTGTAGCAAACTTCTCTACTCTAGCAAGCTACTTCAGACTGTTTGCTCCTGGTGAAGAATGCACTTTGATCATTGACTGGGAATGTACAGGTACAGTACATGGTGCATTGTGGTTTTTGTGTCTCTTGGCTGTGTAGGACCTTAAGTAGAGGCTAAGTCAAGGAGGCTATAATACTGGAGGGATATATGAGGATACACCCACCAAAATATCTTTGCAGGGTTGTAGAAGGTTGGCATCGGCCAGAATTAAGGAGGTGGCAGGACTGATATGAACCACTCTGTGGCACATCACCGTTTATCCAGTTTGAAATGCCCACCATTCACTCCGTATTTAGCATACGGTGAGAATTATTTTTGAAAGTGAGTTTATATCTTAACTTTCTGTGATTGCACATTTGCAGACAAGTCATGGAGGCACACAACACCAAATTCAAATACACAACAGTGCTGTTCAACATAAGGCAAAGGTCGTTAAAGATTAAAGTAATCACTCTCTTATTGTAGGCTAGATGGTGTTAACAGTAATAGCGGTGTTGTCATGGGTTTATTAGTCAGTGGGGGAAAAATCCACACCGTGACATCCCTACTGCCCACTGCTACTGGCTGCCCCTGGGGGAGGACAGCTGGGATGGGAGAAATGCAGAGGACCAATCAGACAAGCCCACTGAAATGCATGTTTTTTGTGTTGTGTGTTCCATGTCGCTGCTCACACAACCTTCAAGGTCCTGTGTAATATATATATATATATATGAGCTTTTGACTACCAAACATTCTAAATGCATAGCCTACATTTAATCCTACTCACCAATGATGTTCTGAAAACAGTTCTGGCTCTGAACATGTTGAACTCGTGCAGACTTGTACATTGCATTGCAGTGTGCATAAGTATGTGCCCTGTAATAGTTGAAACACACACACACACACACACACACCAAACACATTCATACTTTGACTGATGGTTCATTTGGCCATTCATGTTTCAACACCTTCCTGTTGCACCTTGGGGTTACTACTCTGTATAAGTTTTAAATCCTCAAGAAGTTGCATGCAAATGTACATGCAGTCCTCAAGAAGTTACATGCAAATGTACTTTAGCCTTCCATTTTAGCTCAGTTCCCCGGCATAAGTTTACTTGTCTCAACAGTGGTATTCTGCTCATATTTACCAACATCCATCAAAAATTGCAAGATGTAATTTTTGGGTTTTGGGGTTGAGGAGGGTGTCGGGTGGCATTGGCCCCAAACCATTGTTATGAATTACTAGATGGGGGACTTGTGTCAAGCAACCATTTAAAACAATTAATTTTTGTTGTGTGTGCATTTTTTGACAGATTATTTCATTTGTCAAATCAGGCCTTTTTGTATGCTGAATTTTTTTGCATGCTGAATTTTTGTAATTTGTAACTGGTAGCTTGGAATATTCATGACACAGCCTTCTTGTTTGCCATTTTACTTGTTGATTGTTCCATAACAAGACCTGATACAACAGCATACAAGTCTAGACAATATACAAATAAAATTAAAAGTAACACTCACACACAACCCAACCTTTCACTTAAAGTAGTTTAGTGAGTTTAATATTCCTGTCAGATGTTTATTTCTCCTGGTTTAAATCTAGCCAATTGCCTTTTAAAATGTAGCTAATTAATGATTACTTATTGTCTAAGAATTCTCCCATGACAAGTTCATTTGTGCAGGGGAAGTAGAGATACTCTGGAAGTGGTTTGTCTAGTTTCCAGCACCTGACACAGCATTTACTCCCCCCCCCCCCCCCTTGTATCGTTTATGTAATCTCTGCTGAAATCTACTGACAGTTCTAGGTGGAATGTTCTCACACCAATCACACAGCTACAGTACCTGACCTGTTTTATTTTTAGTGAAATCATTTGTGATATTCCTGATTTCCGGTAGCGTGATCCTTTTAAATTGTGTTGTGCTTGATTGACGGGGCACATTTTCAGCATTAGTTCATGTATTAGTCAAATCAAATCAAACTTTATTTATATAATGCATTTCATACACAGAGGCAACACAATGCACTTTACAGAGAGCAAAGGGGGGTGGACATAGATCCTACCCCTACATTTCCCAGAGGGAAGCAAAATTAAGTGAACTGTAAAAAGTATTTTTTGTCCTATACAGCTTTAGAGACAAACTGGTTGTCAATGCTAAATTCTTAATAGTTGCCAATGCTAGAATTAATCTTCTAGATCAGGAATTCCCAAACTGTGAGGCGGGCCTCCCCTGGGGGGCCCCAAAGAAATTCAGGGGAGGCGCAGAGGGATGGTTAGAAAAAAAAAAGAAAGGAAAAACATGTTTTACTTTTTTAAAATGTCTATGGTTTTTATGAATGAAATGTGATTTTAAAGGTCAGAAAATCGAAATAAATAATGGGAGAGATGTATACTGAATTTGTGGATAGTGCAGAGAGAGTCTCCCCCAACAGGCATGAATGTATTGTGCGAAAACTTCATAACGTTAACTAGCAGCAGGTGCCACCGAGCTAACTTAGCTGTGTAACATTATAGGCTAGCAACGCTGCCTTGCAAAATGGACAAATTTGGGGGGGTGCGGGTGTGTCACTGTTTTCAGAGGGGAGGCCCACATTGATGGAGTTTGGGAACCCATGTTCTAGATCAATTAGAAATGTGCACAGCAAGCTACAGTAATACAGTATACTGCTACCAGGTGAAGAGAATTCCCACTCACAACCTTAAGCAAACATGTAAAAATGGAGTTGTAGCCTACTAATCGCCTACTACAACCATCAGTTTTGATAGCTTTACAAGTAATACATGTTTATATTTGAGAGAAAAGCTGTGCAGCTTCCTACTGTAGCAACAGGATGAGGAGAATGGCCATGCATACTACCCCTACAATAAACAGTTGTAATGCAATAATGAGATCAGCTCTATGGTTTACAAAAATCAATTAATGAATTAAGTAAATTGTAGGTGACTGCTGTAGACAGACCAGCAGACTGTCATTGTTCTAGTTTAAGGGCTTTACTGTAGCAAACTTCTCTACTCTAGCAAGCTACTTCAGACTGTTTGCTCCTGGTGAAGAATGCACTTTGATCATTGACTGGGAATGTACAGGTACAGTACATGGTGCATTGTGGTTTTTGTGTCTCTTGGCTGTGTAGGACCTTAAGTAGAGGCTAAGTCAAGGAGGCTATAATACTGGAGGGATATATGAGGATACACCCACCAAAATATCTTTGCAGGGTTGTAGAAGGTTGGCATCGGCCAGAATTAAGGAGGTGGCAGGACTGATATGAACCACTCTGTGGCACATCACCGTTTATCCAGTTTGAAATGCCCACCATTCACTCCGTATTTAGCATACGGTGAGAATTATTTTTGAAAGTGAGTTCAAGCATGAATATATTTATTCATTCTTTTCATTTTTTGTTGGGGGGGGGGGGGGGGTTAATTAGTCTTCTTTGCTCTCGCTAGTGATTTTTTGGTGCCAATCCACCATGTCAAAACCTTACCAGTGACATCAGTGCATGTTCTAGTGCTGCCTGGCCTGGTTTTGAACCAGCAACCTGTCAGTCACTGGTCAGATGCAGTGGTCAGAGGTTCCCTACCACCCCTGATGATCATGAGAGCCTTGGCAAGAACATCAATATACTAGTAATACATGTCTCTTTCTTTGGAGGTGCAGTCATCACAGTGTACTTATTGAGTAATTGTTGCCTGCTACCCCACTGGCTCGTTTCTTGAGATATTTATTAAAATGTAGCTATGCCTAGGCATGTGCACCACCACTGCCCACACAAGTGTGTATTTTATCCTTAGCATATGTGTAGTTGGGTGTTTACGGCCTCTCTCCAGGAGAATTCTGGCATTACTGGACTTGGGTTGACCCAGAGCTGACCTGCTAACCTTCCCTGTGTTATAGCCAACTCAATAGCTTTATGGCCTTGCTCTGCCTTCCTAGAATTTCTCTCCATCTCCTAGACACCGTGTGGCTAGCATATCGACCTAGTTGAGAGATCTACTGTTGAGAGGTCTATCTTACAGGACTGTATGCTGTAGGTTGAGAAAATAGCACTTTATTTTTTTCTGTAACAACTTTCAATTCCTCATTGGTGCTGCTTAGACAGGGTCAAAGTAGTATGTGTTGCACAATTGGATAACAGTCAGTTCCTTGTAGTTGGATTCTCGTGATAACAATATCACATGGTTCTCTGTGTTTATAGTGCAGTCCTGTAGTCACAGGACATATTCGATTTTTTCATCTTTTGTGAAATACTGTCTGCAGGTGTTCCTTTCACACAGCCTGTAGTCTGACGACCACCAACGCGGTTATTCAGGAATAACCCAAAAAGTCACATTCCATGCGACACATTTAACACCTTTCTTGGGTATGGAGGGGACTCATTTCTTTAATCAAAGCAGTTTTTTCAAGCAGTGGTCTGACAAAATTACGCATAGGCTGGTCAGATGGTCAGTTGTCCACTTACAGACGTGCACACTTCCATTCTAATTTGGGGTTGCTCTGACTATCAAGTCTGTTGTCCTGATAGAGAAGATCAGGGATGACTGTGTTGGTTCAACAGACAAAGAAATTCCCTACCCTAGAACTTGTTTAATTATAGAGATGAACTGTCACAGCCCCGTTATTAAGGAACCAAAGGCTTCCAGTATTTAAGAGCTTAGGCTCACTTTGCCAATCGCTTGCACAAGAGCACATTTTAGAGAAATTGAAGAGCTTGGGTATGGGGTAATGCATTGTCCCATAACACTTCAGCAGTTGCCTGAAGTACACATTCTCAGGGGAATGAATTTTTCCTGTTCAAGTACACAGAGCTTGTAATGATGGTATTCTGTGGACACAATTGTGTTGTCCCTTTTCTTCAATCTCAACTGCAGAAGTAATAATGATCTACAATCATAAGGCCCTGCATATGTCAGAAAGCTCAGTTGTGCATTATCAAAGGACAATTCACACCGTTGTGTCAGTGAAGTTGCACTCATGAAAGAGCATGATCTAGTTTTGAAATGTCTTGTAGGTGGGAGCTTGTCGGTGGGAATTTCTCTGTCTGTCACATCAGCGGGGCATTTTGTCAGAGATCGAGTTCCCAGCTGTAAAGACACTTAAGACATTATAGACATATCTATAATACAGATGTTTAACGGCCAAAACCTTAGTTCAACTAAACTTACTAAGACTGGGATTTTGGCTAGCTCCAAGAACACCAGTTGGGACTTGTATTTTATTATGTGATTGCAAAATTATTGTTTAGGGACAACCATGTTCACCTCTTCCTGTCTCTCTACTAACATAAGCAGCAGTGTATAAACCCCTCAGGTCAGCAATGATCCTCTAGGGTCCCTGAGTGCAGTCATTGGCAAAGGCCAGCTAATCGGTGCATCTGGAGATATAATCAATGGCTCACAGGAAGGAGGTGGTAGAAGAAATGGGTCTTTAGACAACAATTCTCTCACCCCCCTAGTCCCACTCCTCTCTGGCTCAACCAGACCTTAGGCTCTATATAATTGACCTTTGGCGGCATGAGCTTGTTTTGGCTATATTACTGTGTTTGTTACTAGAAGAGGAATGTTGTCTCGAGTCAAATCTCAGGCTTGCCTCCAGTGAAATTCCATTAACTCGGATCATCTTTTTGCTGATTTGGTTCCCAGGTGGTGTCGGATGCTTCAGGACAGGGTGTCACTATAACAGGCAGCAAGACCTTCAACAACTGGAACTGGCCCAATGCAGTCATCTTTGCTGCTACTGTCATCACAACTATTGGTAGGTGTTAAGAGAAACTAAAAATGGCAGTTGGACCCAATATCTTCTTCTGTTAGAAATGTTCAGACTTAAAACATATGTAATGTCAGGTCCTTATTCATTGTTGTATTGATGTGATATATTCTTCAACTTCGTTTCCAGGCATAGGGAAGGAAGATTAGGGTAGTGGGAAGGACAAGGAATATGTCAACTTACACAGCAAGGCAGGATATTGTCAAGTTATTGTAGAAGGACTTGTGGATTTCATTTTGTGATCTCTCTGTAATGATCTGTTTAACTTTGTTGCCACAGTATGAGACAAACTCTACATATGAGTGGATAGCTTGCTCATTTTACATGTCTGTACGTACAGTAATCCTGATAAGATGGGATCGGGCAGAAAAGAAAAAAACTCTAATTTGGAGGTTAGAGCTTTTATTGTTGGTTTAGTTTATGTCAGCAGAGCAATTTTCCTATTTTGGTATCATGCCACTGTACAGTCTAAACGTATTGTACAGTAATCCTGATGAGATGGGATCGGGCAGAAAAGAAAAAAACTCTTATTTGAAGGTTAGAGCTTTTTTTGTTGGTTTAGTTTGTCAGCAGAGTAATTTTTCTCTTTTGGTGTCATGCCACATTTCAGAATGCCTGCAGGCTTTTTCAATGGTTGACATGTTCCTTGCCTTGCCAAGTATTGTTCTCTACAATAAAGATTATTTTATAAATTGTGAATTATAAATTATGAAGTGTAAATTGTGGTGGTTATGACGTGTATTTGTTGTGCCTGACGTCTGGGGATATATATATATACATACGCTGCTGGAGTTGGTTAGCCTACACTAGATGGTGGCGAAGGATTTCCAAAAGCAAAAGCGCCTATTCGGCAATATTTCATATTTAAACCCAATGTTAATAGGGAACCTGATAACATTAATGAGGAAATCAAACTACAGGCGTATGTCTCCCTCTCCTTACTCTTATCGTGTCATAGTGAAATATGACCCCGTTGCTCTCTGCTGAGGCTGAGACGTGCTCTGTTGCACAGGCTGAGTGAGTGACAGCAGAACAGAGGGGTTTTATTCCAAGCTTATATTTTACAAATTAGTTATATTATTTGATGAACTTGGGCGCTGATACACAAAAATGAATATGCGTGTAGTAGGATTCGAAAATGCTTTCATTGAATTTCATTTTCATCTTTCATTCAAAAGACCGCTAGTATCAGTATCGGATAGGTATCGGCAGATATCCAAATTCAGGTATCAGAATCAGATCGGAACTACAAAAAAGTGGAACGGTACATCTCTTCTAGCTAATATTAACTAACTTGGCAAGTTAATCTGCAGTCTGCAAAAAACACGACACTCGTTGCTAAAGTAGGTGTAAAATATTGGTAGCCTAGCTTTAGTGTGCTCTACGCTAGGGCTGTCACATTTACTGCAATATTGCACAACCGCTGTGTTGTGAAGCAACCGTAGGGCTCTGCAGACCACCACATCTACCTTGATAACTAACGTCTTATTACCCAAACACAGAACACCATGTTACAGCCCTGAATGTGATTGTAGGATTTGAGTGATGGCAATCTGGCTCCAAGTCCCACACAATGGCACGCAGCCCCTCTCTCCCTCGCTTGCAAAGTTAGGCCCGTATAGTCAACACCTTCTCCTGTCTCCCATGCACACACGCAGAACATGCTTTAGAAGTTGTGCTTAAAGGAATAGTAAAGGGAAAATGCATGTTTAGGCCTCTTTTAGGGTTACTTGTGATCATATACAATGATTCAGATCAAAACCTTGACAAAGCTAGCATTTTCGAGAAAGTTGATAATTGCTCTACCACCGTTTTGGTCATACAATGGATGTGGATGGGCATCTTGAAAAATCATTCAAAAACATGTTAAACTCTCAACAAGCACACCACCAAACACCCGTGGTTCGTGGTATAGCAACAGCTTCATCGACCGTCTCTGGCTCTGCGGTTTCGGCGAGCCTCCATCTCTTCCATTTGCTGTAGTTCCTCCTCACTATATTCAGGCTCGAAACGATAAGCGCTGCCGTCAGTCTAATTCCTCACAATCAAATTCATACTCTTCTAGATCAACCATTTTGATAAGCGTTTTCTGAACTCTAGCCTAGGGCTTCCTTGTATGTGAGCTAAAGAGTAGCGTTAGCAGTGAGCAAACTAGCTAGCCTAGCTAACATAAACAATAGCTACCGTAAGTAGAATCACCTCAGCGGATTGATCTACACATCTACAACGGTCGCGTCAATACAAGTCAATGGATTTCATAAAATGATCAATAAAACCCTACAGGATTCATACTTTGCGGCGAATTTGATGTCAGAACACCAACGGACACCAATTACACCCTCGGTGAGCTTCTTGTCTTTGAAATCGAGGGTTTAACATGTTTTTGAATGATTTTTCAAGATGCCCATCCACATCCATTGTATGACCAAAACGGTGGTAGAGCAATTATCAACTTTCTCGAAAATTTGTCAAGGTTTTGATCTGAATCATTGTATGATCACAAGTAACCCTAAAACAGGGCTAAACATGCATTTTCCCTTTACTACTCCTTTAAGAAGTACTTAAGTTTTGTTTTGTACATGACAGTGTTATGATGTGTAGAAAAATAAACGCACACCAAGGGTTACTGGGAGATGCTGATCACTGGAAGCAGAAACAGGAAAAAAGTGTTGCTACTCTGGCTTCATGCATTTTCTCTTTAAATAGATGTTTCAGCCTTCAGGCCTTCTTCTAGCAATGAAAAAAGGCAATGTTATCCACCATAAGTCTGTATTCATGTCAAAGGGAGTCTTCCATCCAGACTATTATTCTTGTCTAATTATTAGGCGGGTTCAAATGTTTCCGTTCTACCATGACCATTCTCACGGCTAAAGGAAATTAGTAGGCCTCTGCCTTTTAATTTACAGTTTGTCTTGTCTTTCTTTGGTAACCATTTCATAAAAGCATTAGCCTATATTTATTTTATATGTATATTTTCTTTATTATTTTTAATGTTTGTAGCCTGCATAGATATGTTTAATTGTGTGTACCGTTCCAGCAGCAATATCACTATGTTTTTGTTTGATAGAAATGTATTGAAATGAATAGGGTGCACACACACACACATATATATATATATATATACATATATATATATATATATATATATATATATATATATATATATAACTGTCATTTATAAAGCAACTAATCATCAATTTAAATGTGCTTAAGGCACTAAACAACAAAATACAATATAATAAATGGCAAATAAGACAATAAAGGAAAGAAAAAGAAAAAAACATACAGAAATTACTGTATTAGCACCGCAGCTAAGCTCATCATGAGATGAAGGCCACTAAGAAGAGGTGAGTTTTCAGCAAAGACTTAAAGGCATCCAAAGTCTGGGCAGTTCTAATATGCAGCAGTAGACTATTTCACAGCCTACTGCATTTTTACAGCTTGGGACTAGCAACTACAAAAGCTTGGTCACCACTGGTTTTGAGCTGATTGCTTGACCTGAGTGCCCTAGCTGGGCTATGAACATGGTGGAGTTCAGTTAGATACAGAGGAGCCAGCTGTTGTAGAATAGCAACAAAAAAAGCTGCAATATCGCATACTATGGTGTGGTGCCACCCTTTTGTACCACTGGAGTAATGTATTCACCGTGACAGCCCTACTCTACACAGCTGTAAGCTTGGCGCTGAACAGTTGCATACAGATAGCTAGGTGGACACACCCTAAATCTAAAGGGGAACACTGCAGAAAATCCAAAGCTCTGGACTTAAAGAGCGGTGAATATTGAGCAGTCTCCACTAAATGGAATTCAGTATGTCACTTGGAAATTCTGGATTTGCAGTGGCATTCCCCTTTAAGGTTTACAATGCTAATGCTTTGAATGCCAAAATTAAAAATGGGTGTGTCCACAAACAAGCTGTATTTTAACGCTGGCACCGTTTTCTCGTTGTTTATAATGGGTAGGTCACACTTCGAGCTCTGCAGATAAAACCTGTGTTCTATGCGCTTTTAGCACTATAGCACTTGGCTTTTTTTTTTCCAGTTGTAAAAAGTTTGTTTTTGGGCTAAAGCCCAACGCTTCAATGTCACTTTGAGCTCAGTCGACCAATCGGGTCGAAAAATTGCCTTGGAACGTTACAAAACATTTCAGATGGAAATATAAATTATAGAACAAAAATGGCTATCGATATCTATTAACAAAAAAAACATCTTTGCAACATACAGCTCATTGATGGATACAGCGTCCAGAGCTTTCCTAGTGTGTTCCCAACAGCTGTGAGCTTGGCGCTGTGTAGCTACATACAGCTCATTGGTGGACACACACCCTTACTTCTTATTCTTCTTTTAAAGGTTATGGTAACATTGCCCCGAAAACCTCAGCAGGACGGGTGTTCTGCATCTTCTACGGGCTCTTTGGGGTGCCACTTTGTCTTACCTGGATCAGTGAACTTGGAAAGTTCTTTGGTGGCAGGGCTAAGCACCTGGGCCAGTATCTTACCAAGAGAGGAGTTTCACTGGTAAGGGGCATACAATTTTATTCTTTCTCATATGGTTTATCAGTTTGTCCGTGATCTGGGCTTTAAAGTTTCACTTATCCAGTACTCCCCTAGCCCTGACTGGTGAATCTACCCTCCCAATTCTACTATTGTGTTTTCTTTTGTTTTTCAGCGTAAGGCACAATTTACCTGCACAGCCATCTTCATACTCTGGGGCGTGCTAGTGCATCTGGTCATTCCCCCATTTGTGTTCATGTCCCAAGAGGGCTGGACCTACATAGAGGGCTTGTACTTCTCCTTTGTCACTTTGACCACAATTGGCTTTGGTGACCTTGTTGCAGGTAAGCCCTTTTCCCTTTCTTAACTAAGCTACTGGTTTGTGTAGGTGTGTGTGTGCAGGTGTGTGTGTGTGTGTGTACACATATTTCTATTCAATTAACCCATGTTCAATCCAAGACAATAATGGAGAATATAGAATAAAAAATAACAACGAATATCATATTAAACACACATTCCTCAATACGTTTGTGAACAATCTAAGATAGTTCACTGGGATGAGTCAGTTTAATCTTGTGTTTAATGTGATCTTATACAGTCTATGATCAATTACTCCAGTTGTAAGAACCTACTGTTTTTTGGAAATCTCCATAATCTTGATCTCTGTTAATACTAGTCCTGAGCGAATAAACATCTGAATGTTTAGCTAGTGAGCGACTGCTGCAGATGTATTAGAAAGTAGAATCCCTGACCTTTATGTTCACTTCACATTCTGGACACGGGTCACGAATTTCAGCCGAAAATAGGAAATTGTCCCGTATGAATGCTCTGCTGGATAAGGCTTCCCCCTGAAAGCTGATGAGTCGAATCATCAGTTGGATACCCTTAAGTCGACTGAGATTCTTTTGAGGTCGAGCAGTTGTTATTTTGCTCCACTGTCAAGATGGGCTGGTGGCCTAAGACCATGTCACCTGCCTTGTGATTTATTTAGGACAGGCCAGTCATTCGTTTTAAACTTAGGCTATTACCATTGCTATTTTGTGCAGTAAAAGGAGACTTAAGACTGATATACTGTAGCGGAGGGAAGAAGGCAAGGAACCCCTCTCCCCTCCACTATGAGCCTAGCCTACTACTGTATGCGCCAGCAATCACAGGCATTTCCTAAACGGAATATCGCAACACAAAACTGCTTTCCTAGATCAATCTTCTTGTAGGCTATTGCCTAAGATATCCGCTGGAAAAAAAAAGTTTTCCCATAGACAGTGAGCTCTCACATCTGCGAAAATGCTTTAGTGACGGCCAAAACATTTCCTTAATTACTGCTGCCTAACGCATGAGCCTATTCGCGCACGCTTTGAAATGCACAGTTGAGGAGATTATCGTCAATGCACATTGTGGGCTAGATGATGCATGTATAGCAAGAAAAATAGGCGTCTTTTATTGCGCTGCCTGTGAGTTTGAGTTTTAAGTTTGACAGCTGTGCCGACTCCCACGGTCTTCCCTCAGCCTAGGCATATGAAAACAAAAAAGGAGAAAAGAATCATCAAATCTCTGGTTTGAACAGGCGAATCTGATTTAACTCACTCAATTTAGAGTTAGGTACAGCCCTGACTCTGAATGATGGAAGATGTCATGGTAAAACCTTATCCTGCGCAAATATGAATAATGGTAGGGTATTAGTTTTAAGCCACACCTTCTTACTCTCTATTTCAGGTGTGGATCCAAATGCCGACTACCCCACTCTTTACCGGTACTTTGTTGAGGTGTGGATTTACCTTGGCCTGGCTTGGCTCTCTCTGTTTTTCAACTGGAAGGTTCGTATGGTAGTAGAGGCCCACAAGGCTCTGAAGAAACGACGGAAGCGACGGAAGCTATCCCTTGATGAGCTGAGACACTACAAGGAAAGCAACAAGGCCAGCCCACGCCTGCCACCCACTGCCAACGATGTCAACATCTTCAGCTTCTTGTCCAAGAAACAAGAGGGCTACAACGACCTCATCAAGCAGATTGGGGCCAAGAAAAACGGTGTGAGCCACTGCAGCAATGGTGCCACTGGCACCAAAACAAAGGAGATGAGTCGCTCCAAGAGTTGCAATGATGCAGTCACTTCTAATGGCCACACCATCCTCAGCCTGGACCGATCACCACGGCAGAAGAGACGCTATAGCTTTAGCGACCGGGTCACTGTAGCTTTTTCAAAGTCTAAGAACTACCTCCTGGGCTCAGAGAACGGTATGCTGTTGACTGAGGACCAGGGAGAGGGTGACCAAGAGAGGATGTACGAGAACCAGCTAGACAAAGATGTTGACCAGGAGAGTGGAGGAGGTAGCCTTGGAGGGGTGGGAGGTTGCAGTATGGGCAGCCATAGGACATGGGACTCAAAAGACTACCAGTCCTTGATCTTCCAGAATGCAAATATAACCTTTATTGATGAGGAGAACTTGCATAATAACAACCTTGAGGACGATGATGACAACGATGCCAAAGCAAAACTGTCCATTACCACATGCGATGAGAATGTAGAGTCAGAGACGGACTCCAAAGAGGAGCAGGTCTCCGAGTCAGAAGGGTCTGTGTTCACGAGTGATGATTCAGAACACGGACACTCCTATGAGAAGCTTGTGGAGGAATATACCAAGGAAGATAACACAGAGTCCTGAGAAACAGTTGTGAGTTGGAGCTATCACATGCTGCTGTTCTCTAGTTTTAGATTGGGATTGAGATGAAGTATTGCTATGACAATGTATACTGTATTTTCATACTAACACATGGTTTAAAGTATTCCTTTTTCTGACATAAGTTGGATATGATAGAGGATGGCCATTTTTATACGAAATTGAAGACAATGCACATTACAGTATCTGACCTCAATCAATCTAATGAAAAGATGAAGCCTGCTTTACATGGACTTATTTAGTTAAGTTGTATTCCAATTAGTCTCATATCAGTAATATGCTTGATGTTTGGAGAAGACCAGACCGATTGACATGTTTGACCTACTGATAAAGTTGTCTTTTTGTATTCAACTTTTTTTTCATAACAAATTCATAACATTTTGCTTCAATGTGTCCAAAATTTCAACTTCCCTTCTTTTCTAAGAAATGACAGAAAATATGACAATTCTCTATAGGACTGTTCCCAGTTGATTTATATTCACCATATTGGTGTGTTTGTTGTATTTATAAGATGAAGGAAATTGCAGGTGTTTTATAAATGGTATACTGGCTTAAATCTCTCACATTGCACAATTCATCACCCAATGAGTTTGAAGTCCATTCGAAAACAGATTATTCACTTCCTGAGCCAAGCATTTTCTTTTAAATTGGATAAGGAGTTTGGAGTCCAATTTTCTGTCTCCATTATACATTTGTTTCACTGTGTGAAATCCATGTTTACTTTAAATGTTGGAGTTCAATGTTTGTTTTGACTGCAAGTTATGTAAATAGATGTTTGTTTTGACTGCTTTAGGGGTTATAGGTGGGGCAAGGGAATCATTTGAGAGTCCTTAGAACCAATTGCAGAGAGGGAACTTGGAAAGTAAAGCCTTGAAGTATTTTTGGACCAGTTCGGAGTGGACTTGCATGTCTTTAATGGCTGTTCCATTAAAGGCATTTCAGCCAAGTGGATATCCTGCCCAAGTGGCACCCATACTCCTGAGACAGGTTCTCACACCATCCTTCTGCGTCAGAGCACAAAACCACCTTGTGAGTTTAAAGGCCTGTTTCCTGTTTTGCGCTTCCAGGCTGCTAGTGACATACTGTAAGAGCACGTCTTGGTCTTTGTCCCATGGTTTCTTTTTTTGTTTATAATTAACCATCACAGCAAGCCTATTTTGAATGCATCAATGTTGACCATTGAAGGTTCTGAGTAATTCCTGTGACTGAAATGCCTTTCCCCTAAAGCATTTTCTATCCGGTTTAATTAACTTTACCTGTTCAAGCTACTGTACAGGCCAGACGGCTGCTTTGTTTGTGAGGTTATAAAATGTCCTTTGTGTCACAATAACCATTTTACTTTTCAATAGTCTCTCCCTTTGTGAGCTCTTTGTATTTGTCATGTAAACATTGGAAAAGTGCCTGACAGTAGATCCAAACATGGCTTTGTCCAGGACATGACCTTGCCGCCTGTGTTTATTTAAGGGGGCTCGTGCTGGCATTAATGACTGTAACATAACTCACGTGGGTGGTCAAGGTTAACGTATTATAGATCAATGCTCCCCTGATGTACAGTAAGGCTAGTCATGAGACAGTTGACTGTGCTCACCCATAGATATAACTCCTCAGTAATTGTTATCTCTCCTGCGGCCTCTTTCACATACACAAACATTAATCGGTGTGTAACTTGAAACCGTAATCTGTGAAGAAGAAAAAAAAAATTGAGCTGTGTATTTCAGCTCAAACATACTGTTTAGTTGTGTATTTTATGCCAGCTGTGACCTATGAGCAGTGTCCCAGATAGCAAATCCATGAGGGCATTTGCAGTCATATGTACAAAGGTCAAATGACTATGTCCCAAACTGACACCTGGACTGACTACTGTGAACATACGAAGCAGGTGTGAACACCTTAATATCTTCAACCCTTATTGAATTTTATACACAGGAACTATACCTAGTTGTTATTTTGTGTAGCTGTTAGTCTAAGAGAACATCTAGGACACACAGGACCCATCATTCTATTTCAAATAGTCTTACTTGACCTGCAGCATTATATGAAGGCTTTAGTACTTTCTATGGTACTTATCTGGATTGATAGAATTAAAAGCGTTTGTTTCTTCATCAACAAATAACAAAATTCTTAACATTTGACCATGTTTGACCATGTCTTGCTCCATTCGTTTCTCCACTTTATAGAACTCCAGCATACTTTTATATGATTAAATTATTAACATTTGTAAGATTATTTTGTACATACAATATATACAATTTTGCAGGGATTTTATTTCATTTTGAATAAAGAACTTTGAGAATATCATCCAACGTGGGCATGTTTATTTGTTGTCCTTTGGCACCATAATTAGTACTCATGACCAGCTTAACCTTAAAAAAATGTTTGTCAATGTCAAAAAACTACTGCCGGTCGGGGCCTGTGGCTATTCTGCCTGCACCCTTATAAAGGCCGTTGAGGCTATTGCTATGCATTATTACACTCTACCCACTCTCCTTCCTTGATGCCAGAGAAGTGTTCCATTCCAGTGACTCCACTCCAGGTCCTGTCCCAGCTTGGCAAGAGAACGGAGCTCCACACTGGGTCCTAGTGACTGTTGGGAATGGGCCGAAACAGGTTTTTTTTGTTTTTTTGTTTTTTCACAAACCGCTGATCCAAACAACTTACGCGACAGTACATGTTCTAGGCCTAGGGTACCGAGCAATACACCTGCCGCATATCAACTTCATACAGCGTGGGTTCCCGAAATAATGGTGAGAAGGACGGACAAATGGACATACAGAGGTTCCTGCCTTCATAGTAAGATAAGAAGATAAGCCACATATACTACTCTTGCTACTGTAACAAGAGAAAGCTCAAGGTTCCAAATCATTAACATTCTGCAGTTTAAGGTGTATCCATTTCACTGGTAAATTCAAAGCACATTTTGGGAGTTAAATGTAGTGCACTTACAACTCAAATGGTTTGATGATAACCACCCCAGTTGATATCAACAATATATTCCAATAATGAATGTATTACTATAACATGAGAACAGTTTGTATTCTTTGAGACAGAGATGGGGACTCAAGTCACACAGACTGGAGACCCTACCTGAGCTCGTTTGCTTGTGACTGGAGACTTGACTTGGACTCTGAAATACGCAGCCCCTTACAGTATATACCCCAGCAGAGCGAACCCACCCCTCTCCCCTGCTGATCCACTCCTTTTCCTGGGTCACTACAGTATTATACAATACATGTAGCTTCAGTCGTTATGAAGCGAGAGTCTCAAAGTGCAAGTCTCTAAGCACGTACCCTGACTTCAATCGCAGAAGCAGGGAGCACAACAGTACATTTTGCGATCAAACCCCACATACTCACTTAAGAGTCATCTGATCTATGTTGCGAAATATAATGACTATAACCAATGTACCCACAATGCACCTATTCTTGATACTAACCTATGAGAATCCTAACATTGAGAACAGGCACCAAAAGAGTTACTTAACACCTCAAGCTCTGAGCTCTGTGGATTCAGAAAGTAGACAGGTAGAATAGACTATACTTTTACAGCAAGCACAGTTTTTTATGTGCAAAGTAAAATGTACTTGGCAATGGGAACCAGGCCAGGTCCAGCCTGGCTTAGGTGCGAGGCTGACTTGATTCTGTTCAGGACTGGTAGGACGGAAGCTAGTCGTGGCACTGAAATAGCTGTGAATTGAAATTACATGAAATACTGTCTGATAAATAAAGATGGGTCTTGTCACCTGCACATATCAGTTCCAATGTTAATCCAGCACAATGAGAGCGGGATAGCCAGTTAGCTCATGAGCTCACAACAACTTGCAGCAGCTTCCATAACATTAATGGTAGCGGTCAGTGGCTAAAGCAGTTACACTGATGATTCCTGTAATGTTAGCTTTTTTGCTGTAATTGGTTCAACTTCTGTTTCTGGACAAAGGTAAGGGATAAACCCAGATAACACAAGGCTAGCGGACCTACAACGGGTCCCCGATGGACGAGTTGGTGGACTTCCTGCGGAATATAACACAAGGCTAGCGGACCTACAGCGGGTCCCCGATGGATGCTCCACCACCATTCCGACGGTAGTTAAGTGTCTATATCCTAGGCCCATTGGCCGTGGGGTCCGTGGTGTGGTGGCAAGACTCCGCCCCGTCGCGTCAGAGCGGTTCGGGTGTAGTGCAGTTACTTCCAGGCAATCTCCATACACCCACTGGCGAAGACCGTGGGTCTCTAGCCCACTCAGGGGCTGAGTTGTGGGATCCTTGGCGTGGATAGTGCCGTGATGGCGAGACTCCGCCCCCTCGGGTCAGAGCTGGTCGTGGACAGTGTACCTCTCTCCGGACCACCCACCTGCCCCCACCAGTGAAGACCCTGTGTCTCTAGCCCACTCGAGGGCTGAGTTGTGGGGTCCGTGGTGTGGTGGCGAGACTCCGCCCCCTCGTGTCATATTGGGTTGGGGGCAGTGGAGCCCTCTCCGGGCTACCCACCTGCCCCCACCAGTGAAGACCGTGTTTCTCTAGCCCTCTCAGGGTCTGATTTGTGGGGTCTGTGGCATGGACAGTGGTGTGGTGGCAAGACTCCACCCCCTCACGCCATATTGGGTCAGGGGCTGTGGACCCCTCCCCGGGGTACCCACCTGCCCCCACCGGTGAAGACAAGTGTGTCTCTAGCCCACTCAGGGGCTGAGTTGTGGGGTCCGTGGCGTGGAGGCAAGACTCCGCCCCCTCACACCCCACACCACCTATGGGTTTTAAACTCCCAAAGTTCAGTGGGTTTTGAACTCCCAACAATCAGCATGGTAGACAAGCTCCTTAACCACTAGGCCACCAGAGCTCTTGAAAACCAATGGTGTCATAGTCTTTTATTTTGATGTTCTGGGACCACTGCCTCTTGTGGTAGCAACATAGAACTGCAGGTCAACAACGGAAGAGAGGGACATTCGCTCATTCGACTAGCCTCGCACAAAAATGGCCTTTGGCAAGCGTCCCCTACTGGTGGTCTCTGGCACAGTGTGACGGACGAATCAACGAACAAATTAAAGTTCATTCCACCCGATTTTATGAAGTATTCCCCCATCCCGGCAATGCACAAGTGATGGGTCCTCTAAAAACTCCCTCAATGAACTGTTCAAGTCAGCTAATCTGCAAATAAGTGGAATTCTCAACCCTGTGGGTGAAAGAAAAGCGCTGGGGCTGAAAGCTAGTACAGTATGTTTACATTTGGGATTCATTCCTAATGCGCTGGAAAGACTGCGTGCATACCAGCCAGTTGGTGTTGGGATAGTCTGCAAATGGATGCCATTGTCTGAAGTTGGTCGGTTAAATAGCTTTTACCTGGGTCATCACAAAGCTAAAAACCATACCATCATAGACCCCTCAGATTTTACATAACAGGGTCCGAGTTGGTCTTTGGCAAGGCAGGACCTACTTTACTTGAAAATCAGTATTGGCAATATGCTGAGGCATGAACTGATAATGTTCAATGGACCAGAACTACACTCAACTAAAGATATGCTTTTACCTTTACCATTTACAATATGCTTAAAGGTAATATTTATTCAGTGAATGTGTCATATTACTCTTCACTCTTCATTACTGCGTTCACAGTTGACAAAATGTATAGGCTACCACATACTCTATTACTGGCACAACATATGTGGTGATTATCTTCTCACAGGCTACGCCGTCAGTCTATTGACACACACACACACAACATTTTGTTACAATACATGGAGAGCAAGTCAACTACAATTACAAAAGTCTATCAAGAGATATGTTGTTGTGTGGTAGCAAAATCACAGAATCTGCAATCTGCTATCCTGCGATCTCCTGCCGCTGGAAGTATAGGATTTGGAATGTACATATTTCCAGAATGTTCAGGGGGGAGTTAACTGTAAGAGTCTGCTTAAATGCACCGGGTTCTAATAGATTTTGTTGCAAATAGCAGGTTAGCTTTCTGTTTAGGCATACAAACTAAATTATTAATGGCTACGGATAGGAATGGAGACAGAAACTAGTAAAACTGCTTCTTGTCAGAAATCAAGCCTTGCTGTATCCTACTACCAGAAAGATTTTGAAAATCCAAACAAGCCCCAACAAATAAGTAGGTTGACAGGCAGCTAGGTCATCCAATCATTTTGAGGTGGTACCTTGAAACGATTAGATGACAAACTTTAAATAGTGCGAGTGTGGCATAACGTAATACACAATTTTCAGTAGGACTATGCAATAAAATCAATACAGCAATATTTTTTCCCGCAATAATGTATACATTTTCCGCAGTACAGTATCGAAACAGTAAAAAAAAAAAAGTACACAAGGAATATATACAGAGCAAGACAGGGAATAGATATAAATTAAGGATAGAATTCTGTCATATGTAAATTCATGTTTTAAATGGATTACATTCCCTTCGCCCTCAGGATCACCTCCAGGGAGCGGGGATGGAGTTGCTTTTCAGCTGTATTTTAAAGCTTTCAGTAAGTTATGAAGAGCATCGCAATGTATCACAATATGTATTGTATCGTATCGTCTCGCAATGTATCGTGATACGTATTGTATCGTGACCCATGTATCGTTATCGATACCCAGACATCATTTTCAGAGACCCTTTTTGACTTGTCAGCACCAACAAAATAATTAGAATCGAGGTTAGAATTATAGCAAAGGTCAACTTTTAAGTCCTTGTTTGGTGCATGGACCTCTCTGAATGGAGTCATACAGTATGTGCATTTACTGCATGTGTACAGAGAAAAATTAAGCCTAGGTGTGATGAGCTGCTGAATCTTACACAGATGTGTTGAATGACAGATCACAGGCAACAAATAGTGGCAAAGACTAACATATCATCATTCGCAATTTGCTAAGAGAAATAAAAAAAACTTACAAATGTTTGACACACACAGATGTTTGACACACACAGTCCTTGAAAAGTTACATCAGAGTCAGAGTGTCAAACTCTCAAGCCTCTAATACTTTCTCCTACAGGTTCAGGAATCCTATGCCCACAGGCTAGACTATCTGATCTTTGAGTTTCCTTTTCTTGTATTGTGTTTGTGTGTGTGTGTGTGTGTGTGTGTGTGTGTGTGTGTGTGTGTGTGTGTATGTGTGTATGCGTGCGTGCGATATGTGTGTGTGCTTTGCATGTGTATGTGTGTGTGTGTGTGTGTGTGTGTGTGTGTGTGTGTGTGTGTGTGTGTGAGAGTGTAAGTGAGAGTGAGCTAAAGCTTCAAAAATCTTGGAGACCTTAAGACAGGATAGATTATGCAAGCCCCTTTGGAAGAGCCAGAAATTCATCCCCCGTCTTTCACACGGTCATCCTAACTTCAGAACGTGTGTTTACCAGGTGCAGTGTGTAGAGCATGGATTACATTGAGGCCTTGTTTGATTTTATCTGACACACATGCTGTCCAGTGTTAAAATGTATGTCGTCAGTCTCTCACCTGCGATCTATAACAGACATGAACAGGCTGCGATTCTCTGTGAACCAACATTTAGATCTTTCACTATACCCATAGAATCAAATTCAACCTTTCTTGTCTGTGTGGAAGTGTGGTGTATAGCTCCTCACTTGCCTGGAATACAATACATTCAGCTTGGATGATGCAAACTCGCTTCGCAGTCAACAAAGGAAGAGAAGGAACCAGATGGAGTGTTGGTCCAAAGCAGCAAACACACACCAATGCTAAGAGGGAGAGCGATGAATGCCCTCCATGACACCAATTGTTTCCTTAGTTGCTGCAGCAGGGCCTCCTAGAACGGAAGCTTTTGGACACCCCTGGCTGGTGAAGAGGGGTAGGAGGTTGGGGCAGGCGGTGGGGACCCTGGGAGAAGCGTGTTGGCGATGGTCCAACTAGTGTTTAAAAAGTCTGGACAACGAGAAAGGAAGGGGGTGGGCACTCCTGATGAGGTGAGTGGGTGATGGGGGAGGTGGGGGGAGCAAAACAAAGTGTTCACAGCTATTCTCATAGAGTATGGGTATTGTTTGCTTAGAGGAAGGACATGGGTCTCCTTGACCTTAACCTCACACAGAAAGGCCATCTGCTTAACACTTACAAGCACTAGCTGTGTATCCACTACTTTACATTTATGCATCCGTGCGGATTTTATGTTTTTATGTTCTCTAATGCTCTTCTGCTGCAAACCAATTACCCTCTGGGGACAACTTAAGTTGTAACTTGAAACTTAAGGTACAACAGGAGACATAACATGTACCAGTAGATGATCATACAACAGTATTATAAATGAACACCATCAATGTGCCTAGAGGGGTACCAATCCTGGTGATTTTGGCTCAACATCCGACATCCATCCGTGTGTACAGCGCGTTGGCGAAAAGCACCGTCTTTACTGTACACTGAAGACATATACACTTTTTATCTGATGTTTTTATTTACACCCTTTTTTAGAATGTCATTTATTTTTCCCCTTTATAGTTGTGTCTTCTGTGTGTCCACCCAAGAAAGTGCCCTTTCAATCGGTTGATTATAGACTCAATAATAACATTTTCAAAGTCTAAAAAATAAGTTTACAATCCCATGGGAGACTCTATGAACACACACACACATACAGTAAAGTAAATATTAAGGTTGTAAAACAGTGAGGGACAACTGAGAATAGTGTCTCACTTTTTAAATTACCATCTATATTACAGATTATGATGTCATGTATTTTGGAACCCATAGTGTCTGCGATCTCTTTAACGTACACATTATTTTAAGCGTGGTGCCCTCTGTTGGCCAAACTAGTGTACATTGTGAATTACTTTCACACTAGTTGCATGCCTCTACAATGTATAATTATTCTGTTTTAACCAATGAACTACTTTACACAGCTGAACTGTTATGAACAATCACCATGCCAGTTAAGGAGAGTAGTTTAATTATGCAATAGTTTAGAGCTGAAGCATGGTGTAGACAGACAGACAGGCAGGCAGACAGACAGACAGACAGACAGACAGACAGACAGGCAGATAGATAGATAGATAGATAGATAGATAGATAGATAGATAGATAGATAGATAGATAGATAGATACTGTATTTGTATCTTAAATTGTATTGTCAGCAGCAATATGACAAGATATACCAAAAACACAATCTAAAGTGGATTACAAGAAATCCCAAATTACAAGAAATCAAGAGTGCAGCAGCACCTAGATTGCACAAAAAGTATACTGTAAATAAAGGTTAAATAAAATAAAAAAAACATATCACTGTCCACTTCTATATTGAGACTGGTAGGCAAAATTGTAATTGCATTTTTCTTGTACCTTTTCTTATTAGTGTGAATGCTTTAGAGCATTCACACTATTGTTATCCAGTTCTTTTTAGAGCATTCACACTATTGTTATCCAGGGGTCCGTTCAAATTCAGCGAACAGAGGCAAATCTTCGTTGCAAACATGTTTTCTCCAAACGGTCACATTTGAACGGCTTTTAGTGAACTTTCCAAATAGTTCGCATAAACGCAACAATCCCCATCTGGGAGTACATCTCCAGTAAGGCTGTGTGCACACTGCGGATATTTTATATAGCAGATAAAGTTACCCAGAGTGGATTTTGTGTTGAAAAAGAGATGCGGCTCTCGCAAAGTGTATTTTGTTTCCATAACAACATTCTTGACTCTACCCAAGTTCGATACATTGCCTATACCTTACGTTTTATCTTGTAACCAACCGTTACATTATTTACTTGCACTTCGCAACTTTTTGGCTTTTACTGTCATGTCAAAAAGTAGAAAGATTGCTCTGGCTATTTAGAGGCTATTTTCAACTTCAGGAATCCGCTCTGGCCAGCGCACAGCGCAAATGCGCAGCACATTTCAATATCCGCCCACATTTTGATATTTTCCCATAGCTTTGAATGGAAAATAAGCTGCCGAAATCCGCAGCGCATTTTAAAAATACCCATAGTGTGCACGCAGCCTAAGTCTGGGTCCATTGTGATCCTTGTTCTGTTACTGGCGAACTACCTCTCCAGACTGTTTCTGTTAGCAAACGTTTGCGGCGAACACAAAGCTAAGGGAAAATAGTTCGCAAACGTTCACAAACGTTTTCTATGTTCGCTGAATTTGAGCGCACCCCAGTTCTTAATTTTGTTTTACCTCTTCTTCTGTAAATTTTTTGTCTCACTGTAGCTCCTTCATACTTTGAGCTATTTAAACCATTCAAGTATCAAAATGTTCAGCTTGTTAAGGACACGATGGGACTTCTTTCCGATTTTTAACTACTTTTATACTTTTTAAAATATTATGCTTTTTCAACATTTTTATTTGAATGGAAGTCAATGGGGGGGGGGTTGAAACCTTCTTCAGCCTTCAACTCCTTCATACTTTGAGCTACAGAAACAACTCAACAATCAAAATGTTCAGCCCTTTAAGGTCATTATGGGGTATCTTTCGGATTTTTTAAATATCTTTTATACTTTTCAAAATATTCAGCTTTTTCAATATTTTTGGTTTACAATGGAAGTCTATGGGTGGACCTTGAAATTCCTCTTCAGCTTTGAAACCTATCTCCTCCTTAATTTTTTGTGCTAGAAACCGCCTTCAAAGTTTAAAATGTTCAGGACCTTCAGCACATTCAACATATTTTTAAAATTCCTTATAGTTTTTATGTAATTTAAGTTTGTTTTGTACCTTTTTTAACATTGAAGTGGATGTGTGGAATGTTCAGTTTTTAGAGTGTGGCAGCCTGTTTTTTGAAAACATCTACATGTTTTGTAAACTGCTGTCGCTCCTACAGTTTTAACAGCTCATACACATTATATATTAAAACGTTAACACAACTGTGCTGATTCGTACAATGTAAGTATCTAAGCCGTGTGACTTATAGTTTTCGCTGTATGACGATTTGTTCAGCAACTGCGCTCTCCTTTGAAACGTATGGGCCCACACTCTTACTTTTGAGCTGCAAATTTAGCATTTTTACCCTTTTTCTAGCTTGTCGCCATGCCTACAGTTTTTAAGCTACACAGACATATCATAGCCCAAAATGTTCAGCATTTTCTCAGGATTCCAACAGTGTCAATATCTAGACAATATCTGTGACCTTTATACTTTTTGAGTGAGAGCTGTCTGAAGCCGGCATGCCTTTCCATTGAAGCGAATGAGAGGATGCTCACAGTGTCAGACTACTGTGGTAGCATTCATATTCCTTCCTTCCATCCTTCCTTCCTTCCTTCCTTCCTTCCTTCCTTCCTACCTTCCTTATATTCAAAGAAATATTCAGAATGACACTCTTTTTCAGGCTGTAAACTCATATTAATAGCTTTTCTACTCTTTCAGCTATTGAACTCAATACAACTATACAACTATGAGTTATGATGAGTGGTCTAATTTATTTTTGAGTGTAGTACTAGCAGTACTTATAACAAACACCTACAGCTTCTCACCTCAACTTCCATACAACACCTCCACAGCTACTGCTCGGCCCCGGAGTTGGCTATAGACACACAGTCTCCAGTGAGGGGTGCATGGGGATGGCCTGGCAATCACTGACCTGCCCCCCACAACCTCTGACCTGAGGGGGCGGAGTCTCGCCACCACGCCACTATCCACGCCACGGTCCCCACATCTCAGACCGTGAGTTGGCTAAAGACACAGTTGTCACGGTTGGGTGCATGTGGGTGGCCCGGGGAGCAGTACACTGTCCTCGACCGGCTCTGACGAGGGGGAGGAGTCTCGTCACCACGCCACTATCCACGCCACTGTCCCCACATGTCAGCCCCAGAGTGAGCTACAGACACACAGTCTTCACCAGTGGGTGCAAGGAGATTGCCCGGATGTCAGTGCACTGCCCCTGACCTGCTCTGACTGGAGGGGGTGGAGTGGCCTACACTGTCCACGACCGGCTCTGACCCAAGGGGGCGGAGTCTTGCCAGCACGCCACTGGGGCTAGAGACACATGGTCTTCACGGGTGGGTGCATGCAGATTGCCAAGAGGTCACTGTACTGTCCCCGATGGGTTGTGACCCAAGGAGGTGGAGTCTCGCCACCATGCCACTATCCACGCCACAGACCCCACAACTCAGCCCCTAAGTGAGCTAAAGACACACAGGGGCGAATTCACTAAAGGATTGCGCAGCTTTTCCTGATGCAAAACCTGTGCAAATAAGTCAAAAATAACCTTTGCTATACACAAAGCCCTCGCAAAGTGTGAAATACGGTGTTAACTGCGTTCCCTTCGTAATAGCATTTCTCTGCGCCGGTATTATTAGCTGATATTTAAATTAGGTAATATGGGCGGAGAATGTTTCCTATCTATGCAAATTAACATTATTGCAAAATCCGCCCAATTCACAAAGATCAGAGCCAATTGCTTAACGCAGTTAAAGTGAAATGAATTCCGTTTTCAGAGACTTGGTGGTATTTAAGCGCAGGGGGTGTGTCATGGCCAGCCTTTCCGCTGATCATGGCAGCAGTGATTGTTGCAAGGCGAAGGCATCGCAATTCCAGGCATGTTGTTCGTGAGAGAATATTTAGAAGAAGAATGTCACTTTTTGATTTAACACTAGAACCACCGTGGCTCACTATATACCTATATCGGCCAGTAGCCGTTCGGTCGACGTACCGTAAGAACGCATAATTTTTTACGGTATACAGTCTAGATTGTACTGTACAACTCAAGGCTTAATGTTGTCCTTTCATACTACTCACAAAATGACTATATGGCAATAAAATAACACAACAAAATGTTATCGTTGCACTTTAACAAGAATAGTATAGCCTACACTCACAAAAGGAGATTAGATTGATGAAACGCTACAAGAACAGCATTTTGGCCAAGGATCCAAATAAAACAGTAGCCTACTGTACATCTGTATAGAACAGCAGCATAGAACGTAGGTACATAATAATTATCAAATTAATAATTATCTAAGTTAATATATGAAAATGCATCGCTTTTTACGGTAGGCTAGGCCTATATGTCTTTAGATTACAGATGCAGCATAGAACTTAGATGTTTAATAATTATCTAATACAATTAATAATTATCTAATTATCTAGTTGATATATGAATAAAACAATAAGCCGTTTTATTGGCTATGGGCTACTAGTTGTAGGCTATACACGAGTTGATGCACTCTGCTCTTACTCGCGGTTGAGGCGACAGCTCAAATACACTCCGCACATATCCTCTGCACCTTGGCAGTGCAACTGCCACAGACAGCTTTGGTACACTTCGTGCATTGGTAGACAGTTCTGTTCTTGCTGCAGCTTGTCTTCACCATGCAGGTATTTTTTGGGGGGGTATTCTTCTGTGGACACTGTGGGGCGCCGCCGGTAGCTGTTTGGACGCCAGAGCGCGCAGAGCTCTATAGCCAACTGGAGGATGTAGTCGCGTCTGGGGAGGCTCTGTAGACTATGCGTCTCTCCACCAGTCCCCAGCGAGTCCAAGCTCCCCCAATGAATAATACTTATTTATAATAGCCTACATAGCGCGAAACTGTGCATATACTGTAATAGGCTATACGCGAAACTGCGCATTCCCTATAGCCGTTCATTGAACGGCTGGCGGCCGATATAGGTATAAATTTAAAAAAAAACATACACAATATTTTTTTTATTTGAATGGTCATGAAAATATTTTGCTTTTGTATCATAGGTGACGGCAGGTATCATCTTCAGCCATGGACGATGACTCCCGTGCGTAGGCCTTCCAACGTTGGAGAGGCGGCGTACAACCGGGCTCACATCAGGACGCGCGGTGTGATTGAGTGCACATTTGGAATCCTGAAAAGCCGTTTAGATGCCTAGATCGTACCGGTGGGGCAATGTTATACACTCCCCCAAAAGTATGCCAGATCATCGTAGCGTGCTGCATCTTGCATGACATCAAATTACCATTTTTCCTTTGTTCGTCTTTTCAAATAATTCCACCTCCGTTTGCAGTCTTCCGCGTTTACACACACCAATGGCACTGACTGATTTGGAAATTAAACCCCAAATATGATTTTTTGCTGCAGCCGTGATATTTTTTGCGGAAACCTGTGAGACATGAACCTCGTCCGTGAGGACTTCCAAGTTCGCTGTCTGAAAATTGTATCTTTCTTTTTCTGTCTGCCATCGTCCAATGATATGCATAGGAGTTGTATGCACTGTATGCGCAGTATTTATAGTAATTTCCTATATCAGCAGCAAATTGCACTCAGCTGCAAACACCGAATGGGCGTGTTTGCGCTGGGATATTATTAGCGCAATGTCTTTAGTGAATAGGTTTTTACAACGGAGCACATAGCTGGAGCAACTGTAATGTATGTAAAGCAATGTAATGGTGCAATTAACGGCCACAATTCCGCTTTAGTGAATTCGCCCCACAGTCTTCACCAGTGGGTGCAAGGAGATTGTCCGGAGGTCAATGCACTGCCCCCGACCAACTCTGAACCAAGGGGGCGGAGTCTTTCCACCACACCACTATCCACGCTATGGAACACAGAACTCAGCCCATGTGGGCTAGAGACACACCGTCACCATTGGGTGCATGGAGATTGCCCAGAGGTCACCGTACTGTCCCCGACAGGTTTCCAAGCTTTTAAGCTATACATTCCATCATTTATTCCATCTTTCAGCTTTGACAGTATTACTCTGTTGCTCATCTTTCGAGCTAAAGGCTCAGTTCAAGGCTTAAACCACTCAGGTTGAAAAGTTTAAAAGTATTTAAGTTCTTAGCTTCTTTAGGTAATGCAGTTCCAATTCTGCCAGTTTCACATGTCAGCTAAGGTTCCAGATTTTCCAGCCTAAAAGCTTTTTAGCAATACATTCCATCATTTATTCCATGTTTCAGCTTTGACAGTATTACGGTTTATCTTCCAGCTTTTGTAGCAATGTATTTAAGTTTTTAGCTTCATTAGGCAATGCAGTTCAGATTCCAACTCTCCCAGTTTCATATTTCATCTAAGCTTCCAAGTTTTTCATCTTCCAATCTTTTTAGCTATACATTCCATCATTACAGTGTAACAGTTTATCTTCCAGCTTTTGTAGCAATGTATTTAAGTTCTTAGCTTCTTTATGTAATGCACTTCAGCTTCCAATTCTGCCAGTTTCACAGCTCAGCTAAGCTTCAAGGTTTTTCAGCTTCCAGGCTTTTCAGCTTCCAGGATTTTCAGCCGTTCAGGTGTGATGCATTTGACATTTCAGATATTTCACATTCATGCATTTTCAGCAATGCTTTCACTATTCCATTCAGCTGGTCAGCATTCACATGCATTTTCTACAGGAAATGCAATTTTCTAGTTATTTCTTCTTCTGCCATGGGAGTCTATGGCAGCCCATAGAACCGTATGGTAAAAAGTTGTGAAAATTGGCAAACTCATTCAGGACAGTGCCCTGACCGCCCTCACCAAGTCTCATGTCCACACCTCACACTCTCTAGCGCCACCAACGTGTCAAAGTTGGAGGTGCATTTTGACCTGTAAGCCCAATTTTCAAAAATGAGGGACCGTTGGATTCCTTGGCTCAAGCCGAGTTCAACGCACCCTATGACATCATTTTCCGTCATATTGGATTTCCCGCCATTTTGGATTTTGTGAAAAACACTTAAAATGTATCTCCTCCTAGGAATTTCAACCAATCTGCACGAAACATATACACATTATCTAGACCATTCTATAGACCAATGTTCACAAAAGTTATCCAGGGATTTTTGATTCTCAAAAGCGTTCTCCCGCGACAGCCAATCAAATTTGGCGTACAAGCCGCCAAACAGGATATGGGGTCATATCTCAGCAAATTGTTAATGTATCAAAGCCACATTTGGCACACTTATCGGGGACAGTCCCATGACCCCTGTCAGCAAGTGTCATCACGACAGCTTGAACCCTCTAGCACCACCACCATGTCAAAGTTGGAAGTGTGTTTAGGCACACAACTTTTGACCTATGTGACGGATTTTCAAAAATGAGGTACCGTTGGAATCCCTGGCTCATGCCGAGTTTATCGCACCCAATGATTCCATCAATTGGATTTCCCGCCATTTTGTATTTTGTGTAAAACACTTAAAATGTATCTTCTCCTAGGGATTTTCACCAATCTACATGAGACTGGCTGTACACATTCTGTAGACCACTGTCCACAAAAGTCTTACAGGGATTTTCGATTGACGAAGGCGTTCGCTCGCTACAGCTAATCGAATTTGGCGTCCAAGCCGCCAAACAGGAAGTGTGGTCATACCTTAGTAACGTTTTGATGTATCATAACCACATTAGGCACACTTATCGGGGACAGTCCCGTGACCCCTGTCACCAAGTCTATGTCGACACCTCAAACTCTCTAGCGCCACTAACCTGTCAAAGTTTTAAGTGCATTTATTCTGAACCGTATGCCCTATTTTCAAAACTGCAGTAGGGATTTGAATGCAGCTATGGCATTCACTTGTTGTCTTCGATGTGCTGGTTGAAGCTTGGCCCCCACATTGCTGCTTGCAGCTATATTTGTTAGTATTCTTATTTTTGTAATTGTTAGTATTTTCTTCTACTTCTTCTTCTCCCACGACTATTCTTTTCATTGACGGGGTCAAATAATTCAAAAAGTCCTTGACCAAAAATGTTTTAAATTGGCATGCTACAGCTAACTATGCCAGAAAGAATGACCATGTATGGTGTACATATTGTACATGTACATAATGTACATATATGTACACAATGTACATGTATGGTGTATTGGTCCCCCCCCTATAGGGTGGGCTGAGAAAACCATTCCAAGATGGTGGAGAAATAGGTATTTAAAAAGAAAAAAACACCTGCCCACTAATTTCAAGTGCTTATATTTTTTTACAACAATAATCTAGGGACTGGATTGGACAAATGGACTGAGCATGAAGACGACACTACCATGTTACATTGTGCTGAAGCATTTGCAGATATCAAAAAAAAAAAAAAAAAGGAAATGGCAGGTATTTTAAATTTAAAATTTTTGTCCGGAAGATAATGGTAATATAATGCTTTAAAAATCTCATGCTTTATCTGATTTATCTGATTCAGTTGCCATCACACTGGTGTACTCTAGATAATATTCTCCATCAAAAGTGATAAGGACAAGTTTTTTTTTTTTTAAGATTGTGTGATGTGTAGTGTTCTCAAGTTAGCGCTATATGCTAATGGGTATTCATATTTCAAAGTCATATTACTCATGAACCGTAAGTTGAATTGTCTCACGCACGGGTATGTACATTCTCCACAATAATATCTAAGAAGTATGATACAATGTGAAAGAAAATGTGCTAGGTTAAAAGACGTCCGCAATACAGGGTAGATGGCGATGTCATATAATCAGGTCTGTAACCAGGGCCGGTTTAAGCCATTTTAGTGCCCTAGGCGAGATTAGGATTTGGTGCCCCCCCCCCCCGCCCCCCCCCCCACACACACACACTGTTATTTGTCTGTAACTGAACAGTTTTTACTGTATGTGAATAGTTGGCTGTGCCATGCTATGCTAACAGAATATAGTATAAGCATATGTTACTGAGTGATATTGTCCTAGGCTACTTCCTATATAGCGTAATGTACTGTATGAGGGGTGCAACTTAAGGGGAGACACTACAGTTGAATAGGATTTTTTTTCCTTTAAAGATATCCTCATGAATTTTTACCAGTTTAATGTTCACATCAAGAGAAATATTTCTTGAATTACACTTTCTCTCTCCAAAAAAGTTTAGGTATGCAAATTAGGCAATAACTCATTAAATATGCGTAATTTAGCATATATTTCGGTACCTACTATCTAAACAATGGATAAAGTCAGGCTTAAAGTTTTACTTTTGTTATGACAATATACAAAAAACTTAAATATTAACAGCTGGGTTTGTGAATACAAGCTTATTTTCAAGAGATATTGAAAAAATACTGCATACATCCATTAAAAATAATTTTCTGCCTATTTTTAGACACGAAATGCAACCTAAAATGAAAAGACAACAATATATTCACAATTCCAGCTGTAAATATTTGCAGAATACATCTTAGAGTCAGTATGTAAAGTTTAGTGAATGCACCTGCCCTGGAAGTTTTCCGAGTGATGTCAGGTACAGAAAAAACGTAATTTTAAGAAAATGCCCGATAAAGATAAGCATTATGCATTCATATGCTTATTTCAAGTACAACAATTTGAAAAATAGCCGTTTTTAATCAAGTCTCGCCATTCCGCTGTTAATGTAGGGATAGTATACTGTACATGTTACAGTAGAAGAATATCAAAAAATCTGAAAATTGAAAGATTTAGAAAAAACACCATTTTGACTGTAGCGTCTCCCCTTAACCCCTACTAGGTGAGTGATACTCGACCATGGCAAGTGGTACAGCCCTGTGGTCTTAGGCTATTTCCTATATCTTGATATCTATGTCAATTGGACTCTTTTGTCCTTCGTCTATTTACCAGGTTCCGGCATGTTTGTAGGACCCGGTCCTTATGAACGCTTGACCGATTGTAAGTGGACCAAAAATGCTAATGGGGGGCAGATGTATCGGAGGCCAAAGCAGGGGTTGTGAGAGAGTGTGGGTTGGGGCGTCTGGGGGGAGGTTTGAGCATGGGACCATGTGTCAAACCTGTTGAAGAACAGGTTCAACTTGTTGGCCCTGGCTTGCCTTGCATCTGTGGATTGGCTGGTCTGTTTGTAGCCAGTACTTACCCTCATTCCATTCCACAACTCTCTACTGTTCTGCTGCAGCTTGTCCCACATCTTCCTGCTGTAGGTGATCTTATTCTCCCTGGTCCTCTCCTTCAGGAGGGGGGGGCAGATGTATCGGAGGCCAAAGCAGGGGTTGTGAGAGAGTGTGGGTTGGGGCGTCTGGGGGGAGGTTTGAGCATGGGACCATGTGTCAAACCTGTTGAAGAACAGGTTCAACTTGTTGGCCCTGGCTTGCCTTGCATCTGTGGATTGGAGGATCAAATCCCAACACCAGCACCTACGTTGTGGACAGATACTTGTATTCTACAGTACCTTGTATGTTTCCCTCTCAATTAAAAAATGCATTAGTCTGCTTGTGTCATGAATGTTGTTCTGAATGATACTTCAACAAAAATAAATTTGTAATGAATTGTTTCATGAAATTGTTTTGAATTCTGATTAACATTTTAGATCTAGATTTAGCATTTGTTGTGGCTTACTGTTCAAAAGAATACAGATACATTTCTCTACAGCTTCTGGTCATGATAGTTGTTGCAGGAAGGGGTGAAGTGCTTTTTCTGTCATTGGTCATCTCTTTCTCTTGTTGGTGTTGAGAGGAAGATGTGAAAGCCATTTCACCAACTGATGGTATTTCACCAACTGACGAAATTGTCTAGGATTGAGGTGTACTGTACCTCAATATTGTTGTGGAATTGTCTGTGACGAAGGTATTGTTCAGAAGAGAGTTGAATGCCAAAGTTCTAAGTTCAACAAAGTTTATTACATATAATACATACAAACAATACAGTAACCCAACTCGAGAAGGGGACTGTCAAACTCAGTTGCTTCGTGTACACAGCAGTCTGCAAAATGAGAAATGGCGGCCCTGATCTGCAGTTACAGTAAGCTCTATACGATCAAAATAAGCAATGTGTGTGAGTTGTGTAATGGAATTACTGTTCTAGTAAAAAGGATTTACCAAGATTCGCTCAAAAGGTTAAGTCTGGTTTATTGTGAAAACATACGAGCGCAAGGACTTTCTGGACAACGCAACAGAGTGGTTTATCCAGACAAGTCCCGGCCCTGGGTCTTGCTGTGCCTTATATGCAATCAAAACACAGGTACGGTGCTTCCAGGATGTGATTGGCTACTCCATTGTACGTCATATGAAATGGCAGGCGTGGCCAAGAGTACAGACATGTGACATGAGAAAAAGGCGGCAATTGGGGACAAAGGATGACAAAGGATGGTTATTCTGTTGTAGACAGATTCAAAGTGTATGGCCTCCTGGAGGCCATTTTGTATGTTAGCACAGCTATGTGAATATTTGGGGGAGGTGATGAATTACAAAAGGAGAGAGAGAACAAAGGTTTAAGGTGTTTGGATGTAAATTCCGCAACAATCCCCCATTTGTGCCTGAACAGGTACACAAAAATAAAATATAAAATCCAAACACAAAGTGTAAACATTCAGCTATGCTATACATGTGGAAAGGAAATAATCTCTCCACTAGGTGGAGCAAAAAAAAAAAGAAAATATATATTTTGTGAAATATTTAACAAAAAAAATAGATTATTTTCTTTCCACGTGCAAAATCACGCACCAAAACCCCTTGTTTCAGAAATATGACAGGAAACAAGGTAAAAAAGATGACATGATTATATACTATTTATAGTCTAAAAGTGGACAACCATTCACCAAAAACCTTGATTTTGGTGTTTGAAACAAGGTAAAAAGATGAATGGTTACCAGTGTAAGAAGGGCAAAAAAACTCTTGGTCAATTTAGAGGAAAAACCCAAACTTATTTATCAACTCATGTTTCAACCATTGTAACTCTTGTAAACAAATATGATATTTTTTCAAGATAATTTCAAAGTTCATTCACTCTTGTTGTGAATAATCGCATGTAATTTCTTCTGGATCATAGCTTCCATGTTTGCGTCTCTGAATGTTTAATGTAGGTTCCAGTGTGTGCGGTTAGAGGTGCAGTCATTGCTGTTGAGATTGTCCACGTTGTCATACAACAACCACGAGAAGGAGGTGACCGGCAAGGTCAGTCTCCGATTGCTCATCAGAGGAGAGGACAGTGTGGCGGTGACCGTCAAGGTCACTCTCCGATTGCTCATCAGAGGAGAGGACAGTGTGTCGGTGACCGCTTTGCCCTTGAGATCTCTGGTTCGGCTGCATGGACCGTCCTCTCAGCTACTTTTGACAGCTATTCCACACAGGCCAGAATGCCCTGGTCCTGATTGTTCCATCTTTGACGGGTAGGTTCACCCCGCAACTTCTCTCTGACGGGTAGGTTCACCCCGCTACATCTCTTTGACGGGTAGGTTCACCCCGCTACATCTACTTCTCTTCCATGTTTTCTGGCCTGTTCTCAGGCTGCTCATCTGCTCCTTTCCTTAGTGGGGACTTCATACGGGGCAGGTCGGCAATGTCTTTGAGAGACATGGGAGGAGAGACCTGTGAATCCACAGATGAGAGAGACAACAGAGACAAAACAGAAGAGCAAAAGGAGAGTCCTCTGGTCTGGTCTCCCTGTTCCCTCTTTGAGTCCTCTGGTCTGGTCTGGTCTCCCTGTTCCCCTCTTTGGTCAGGAACCCCCTCTTTGGTCAGGAACGGTTATTAGCAGTCTGTTGAAGATACTCAGAAACATGGTTAAGTGCAAGCCACATTCTATCATCCCCTCTTCCTGGCAGGAGATGATCCTGCTTTGGGGAAAAATTGTGTTATTCAGTCAGGAAAACTTAAACAGGGTGTCTGTTCAAGTGTCATTAGAGCCAGTCGGGCTCGTCAGTCTATGTAGTTTGTCAGTGGGGATCTAGCTTTTGTCCATTTACCGAATCGGACAGTAGCAGGGATCTAGGCTCTGCAGTAGCCTACAGTGACATCAGGGGCCGTGTAAGAATTACTTTAACACGCCCAGTCCCCAGTCATGATCAAGGCAATTGGATTTTGCTATAGAATTTCTCTCGCGATTTTATGAAATAAAAATAAAATAAAAACATTCTCGTCTCAACAAAATAACACCCCCTAAGGGTGAAAACAAATTCCCTGAAGTCAGGATAAAACAGAGATGGGGGAAAAAAAATGCATCACTCAAAAAAAATAACACTAAAATGAACTCGCTTCATCTACAATTAACAAAACATCAATTATCAATCAATCAATCAAAGCTTTATTTGTATAGCTAATTATTAAATATTGTATATCTAAAACTTCCCTCTTCTGCATTTGAGGACAGAGTATTGGGCACGCTTCGGACAAAATGGTCTCTTCCCTATGTCATACTTATCTGTCGCTCACGGTGAGTCGGTGACATGGCGTTGGCCCTGCATCCCACGAACCACAGGTCGCCCATCTGTAGGGAAGCAGGCCGGTAACCTCCATCTCCACTTCCGGTCCCGTGCCCGTCTCCTGGTTCGGTATTCACCCATCACTCCCGGAACGACAGTTGTCTGTAAAAACACTCAGAAAAACACTCAGCCCCGATGAATGTGCCTCAAACTATAAACATGAGATATTTAACAAACATTAAAAATATATAATTGGGTTAGGAGATGCTGTATTCAGATCAAGACACTGGCAAACATTATCTATCCCCCCACTATCATGTACAAACCTTACGTCCTCAGCTACATCTGTCTTGTCCTGTTTATTTACCTTAAAAAAAATAAGTCTATATTGGCTAGTTAAAATCTACCTTGTGGGTTGTTCAAGGGAACCCCAGCAGGTGGCGCCGAATCCCAGGTTGCAGGATTCTCCCTCTCATTTTGCCTGCGGTAACTGTAACAATTTCTAATCCAGTGGCCAGTTTTACCACAATGAAAACACGCGTCAGTTTTGTCTCCGTTTTCGTTTCTCTCGCTCTTTTTTATCCTGTAGTCCGTTCTGTTTCTACCTTTACGATTCTTGTTCATGTGACGGCCCTGTGGTCGTTGTTGGTTGGGAGCAGACGGAAAAACAGAGTTGGGAGGCGGGGCGGCAGCTACAACAGCGGGTTAACCAGTCATAGTTTGGGAAGGATGTGTGAGCTCTGAGTGCCGAGTCGGCGTGATAGAGTTCAAAACGGAATGACTAGGAGGGAGAAGGGACTCTGAATATTCATCTCTCTGATTAACTTCCTCAGCTACGCTTCTTTCTGACTTGAGAAAACACTCGTGTGCGACTATTTCCCACTTCCTGAATGCATTCCAATTTATCGCATTTCCAGGCTCCCTTCCTAATCTAGTCATCTCATACGCCTGTAACTGAGCCCTAACAGTCGCCAACTCGAGAATCTTGAGTGTACCGGACAGGGGGAAATCAGAATGTCTCGCCCAGAGCAAAAACTGCATACAAGCATCATCCCAAAACCTTTGCGCAACAATCTTAGCTGGCCCAGACAGCGAACTAGTATTGGTATTCATAATAAACACAATACCCTACAGCCTATAATTCAAAACTAACGGTGAAAAGAAAAGTATAGTTAAAACAGCAAGGCGGGAAATAAACAAAGGAATACAATTTCGAAAGAAACAAAGACACATTAAACCGCTAAGTAGGCTAACTCACCCAGCAACTGGTTCTTTGTTCTCCCTCTGGCTCGATGGCGGATCACGGGAGAGCGGAGTGGTGTTTTCTGCGTCTCCCAGGCGACCAGCTACTAGATTCTAGCAGTTAGGATTTAACAGTCGAAACAGTGTACAAAATACTTACAATACTTACCTGGATAATAGGCGCGCTTAATAAACAATACAAGGCAAGAGCCGAAGCTCAAACAGTAAACAACAAAACGAACAACCCCGTGTAGGGACACGGAACACAAAAGACGAACAAAGGCCCACGTTACAACACTCGGCTGAACCTCAGCCCTCTTGGTTGGGAGCTACCCAACCACCCGGGATAAAAAGGGACAAACGTTTCTTCAAGAACCGCGGGTCGGACTACCAAACCACTCCCCGTAGCTACCTTCGCTGAGAAAACACAACGGAACACCCGCGACCGGCCAAAGGGAAGCCCGTTCTGTGCCAACTTTGGCGTATTAACTCAAAACCGTTCTAAACTGCAACCGATAAACAACCTTAACTGTACATCAACTGCAGGGGAACAAATCACGAGACCAAAATCCACACTTCTTCCGAAAGACATATACCCTAGTAACGAAACAAGGACGAAGTCAAAGAACAATACAATATAATATATCTATTGTTGAGTCACAACTCCTTAGATAGTTACTAAACCCACCCCGGGGGTTTCTGTTTTCAACAATCTAGACCAACACAATCTGAAACGAAACCAAGGCAAATACCAAGCATAAAAGGATTCGTTTTTCAACGTACCGTGAGTTTAGCCGAGTGAAACCAACGAGGCGGACTTCTCCGAACCAATGCGAATAGGCGCAAAGAGAGAAGATTTTCCAGAGCTCGCTACTGCTCCGCACGTCTGGCTTCCTTCGTTGTTCACTCCAGGCGAACCTCACAGCAGCCGATCCCGTCCCGAGTCGCCAAATTGTAATGGAATTACTGTTCTAGTAAAAAGGATTTACCAAGATTCGCTCAAAAGGTTAAGTCTGGTTTATTGTGAAAACATACGAGCGCAAGGACTTTCTGGACAACGCAACAGAGTGGTTTATCCAGACAAGTCCCGGCCCTGGGTCTTGCTGTGCCTTATATGCAATCAAAACACAGGTACGGTGCTTCCAGGATGTGATTGGCTACTCCATTGTACGTCATATGAAATGGCAGGCGTGGCCAAGAGTACAGACATGTGACATGAGAAAAAGGCGGCAATTGGGGACAAAGGATGACAAAGGATGGTTATTCTGTTGTAGACAGATTCAAAGTGTATGGCCTCCTGGATGCCATTTTGTATGTTAGCACAGCTATGTGAATATTTGGGGGAGGTGATGAATTACAAAAGGAGAGAGAGAACAAAGGTTTAAGGTGTTTGGATGTAAATTCCGCAACAGTTGCTTACTAAGCCTTTGCTCGCTCCCCCACCCCAGGTGGATTCCTGTTTTGTCGGCAGCAGAGAATTGGTATGGCATGGAATGCAAGCGAAGACAGTCAAGGACGCTTACTTCTACAGACATAAGATAGTAGATGTTCTTCTCTATGCAGGCAACAAATCAGTAAATCAGTTCTAACTGGACAAAACAACACAGTCTGTTAAAGGAGTTCAACTAAGGTCATGGTAACACAGAATTTCCATTACAACATTCGGCAGAAGGCTGATCAGGGATGTCGGTCCAAGGAGAGCCGCACCGCGAGCCCCTCAACAACCTCAAGGGGGTCTGCTCCCTGCAGGTTTCTCAGGCATCCCCGATCGGGAGCTTGACAAAATCGCAAGGATCATACCCAAATTCGATCCGTCGAGTGGAGGCCAAGAGATCTCGGCCTACCTGAAAGACATTGAATACTACCTGCGGAAGTTTCCTGGGGCCACAGGAGACGATAGAGTCTATGTCATACGGGCATCCTCGACTTGCGAGGTCGGTAGTTTCATCCAAAGGCAACCAGATGCTGTCCAGAGTGACTATAATGCCTTATGCACAGCCCTGAGAGGAGAGTTTGAGGACCCTGGGGCTGAGACTGGCTTGACCGCTGCGATGGCTGTCACCCAAGGTAGACAAGAGTCCCCTATAATCTACTACCAGAGACTGCGCAAAGCATTATTTGGGCCTAGGAATGAACCAGGGATGGAGGAGGACATCAACTTTAAATCATTGTTTGTCCGAAATCTCCACCCCAACACAAGCCAGCCTCTTGGCATTGGGGCCTGTCCCCGAACCATGTCCAGTTCCCAGCTGCGCGAGATGGCTGTAAAAGGTTTCGCTAAACACAGACAGATTCCCCACAAGCAGTCTGAGGGTAAAACGGGGTTCAAAGTTGGTTCCCCGAGCCTTGACCTGGAACTTGAGGGAGCTCCGCACACGGCGTCAGCCGAACCCTCAACCATGGTGCGACAGAATGACCAGGGAAGCTCTCAGGCCCACAAACAGGGTCGAGAACAGCAGCGAAACTTGCATCCCCGCAACCAAAATAGCTTTGACTCTCAGCGTGATAAGCGAAACCTCTCCCCACATGTTCCGGCCCAGGTCAGCCTATGACAACTCGGCCAAAGGAACGTAGAATAGGGCACCACGCACTGACCACAACCCGACTAAGGATGACGACACTGTCCATGTCAATAGGCAAGATCTGGAGAAGCTCCTCAAGAGGGTGCTCGACCAGAACCCTAAAGCGGACAAGCCCTTATGACTAAGCCGGGGCCCGGTGAGACCTACCGGGGACTCACCGGTAAGGATGCAGAGACCACCCAACAGGGATTCACCTGGTGGTAGCTCTACCAAACTCTGTGTTTTCGTGTTGAGGGCCACAGACCTCAATCCTGATGATGAGGACACTGCGCCTCTAAGTCAGGAAGAAAGAAATCAACCTATATTCAGACCCACAGGGGTCAGACCACTCACAAGACTCGCAGTCAGACGAGGGGGAACCTCACTGGCATCGACAATAACCTTTCCTTGGAGGGTCCAGACGAAGACTCTCCCGATGAACCAATTACAGACTCTGACAGCGTTGTCTTTGTAGCTCGAGGTGCACAGCCTTGCCAGCAGTTCTTGGGCCACTTAACAGAGAAAGGGGCGACCCGCAAACTCTATCTGGCCATCACACTTGAGAACCATCTCACGCTTGAAGCCCTGGTCGACACTGCGGCGGATATCACACTCATATCCTCTGTCCTGTTTGAAGAGCTCAAAAGGGGAGCTCGGCAGTCAAACAGAAACCTGAAGCTAAAACGGTGTGACATTGAAGTTCAGGCGTACTCCACCGTCGGCACCAGAATGAGCTCACTGGTCCTATTCAGCTTACGATTGGTCCAATGACCCTGACACATCGAATTTGTGTGTCACCTCTCAACTCTGTCCCATTGCTCTTGGGCAAAGACTTGCTCAACCGCTTCGAGCCCCTGACTTTCAATGTCTCACCATCTGGTCACAAGTCCACCAACCGCTGCCGGTTCCTGGCCCTAGCCATGCAGAAGCACACTGCTACGTCCTAGAAACTGCGTTGCCAAACCGAAACCAGTGGTCTGGGGAAGACCGTGGGGAACAATAGAACCAACCCACCAGAAGGGCTTCGAGCGCCCACTGAGGTCCTCCGACAAGCGGACACCTTCTTGTGCACACTTGAACAGCCCGCTACCCAAGACCAGTACTGCCCTCGGGTAGGTAATGGAATCACTCTACAGGACACACCTGTTCAGGATGTGGTCCTGGCCCTGTGGGCAGACAAGTCTGCAATCAGTGCAGATTTATTCCACGCCCTACGGGCCGTCAAGCAAGAGCTGCCATTCGCTAAGAAGTCATTTCGCTTTCCGCTAAGCAGCCACCCCCCAAGCATGACCAAAGCCGTGGGGATGTGCGCACTGCGGACACAGTGGAACAAACAAACACTGGTCCACCACTTCCTGGTCATTCCTGACTTACCCCACATGGCGTACCTTGGCGCCGATATCCTGGTCAGGCTCACGGGTCAGGGGGACACCCTCAATAGTGCCTTATGGTCGTTGAAACAGCACCACCCCAGTGAGCCCAAAGCCGACACAAGCCATCTCAAGTCAGGGCAGACGATCCCTGAAGCCTGCACAGTGGTATATGAGGACGAGACCACCGTCCCCAGTCAGACCTCTGTTAAGGTTTGCATCAATGTCCAACCTAGCCAAAAGGTGGACTACCCCTTGGCGTTTTTCCAACCATCATCAGAGTTCTTGAACCTTGGCCTCGGCCTAGAGGCCACACCGCTGTTGGAGCTGAAGGCCAGAAGCACTTTCTTGGTGCTTCAAAACCCCAACTGGACTGACATCACCACCCCTAAAGCCACACCCTTAAGGCTACTGATCAGCTCCGATTTCCACGACTTTGAACTCATTGTTCCAGTGATTGGGCCAATCCCACCTTCACTGCTGCCTGAGCAGGGTGGAGAAAAGTACTTTCACACCACGCCGTCGCGAATGATCATGGTCACTGCAACGGGGCCAGCAGTAGGTGATGCTGTTGTCCGGGTTGACCTCACCCAAGATCAACAAATGGTGATTCACTCTATCACCACGCAGCCCCTGTCAGGCTCAAGAGACCTCACCTCAGTTCTGTCCCGGCCCGAGACCGGCGTGACAGACAAGAGAGTGACATCAAACACCCCCAATCAGGGAGACGACGAACCGTACTCCAGGTTTGAAGCCCAAGTACAACTAGTCCTTGACCAAGCCGATGCCCTACACAGTACGGCTGACCGGCAGACACTTTGCGACCTCTTGTACAAGTACAGACACTCCTTTGCCATGGATTCCTTAGATTGTGGGGTTAGGACCTTACACTCTGTGCGGATCCCCACCCGACCTGGGGCCCTGCCCACCTTTGTGCGTCAGTACAAAGTCCCCTTGGCATCATATGAGCCCATACAGGAGATCATTGACTCCATGCTTCTCAAGGCCATCATTCATCCATGCAACAGCACATACTCTGCTCCCATCTGGCCAGTCATGAAACCTAACGGGAAGTGGAGACCAACTATTGACTACCGACAGCTGAACAAACAGGTTCCCCTGTCAAGGTGGCCAATGACCATCCTGGAACAAGAGCTTCCAAAGGTTTGTGATGCCAAGGTCTTCACCACCATTGACGTGGCATCTGGGTTCTGGACAATCCCTGTCGACCCAGAAGACCAGCACAAGCTAGCTTTCACTTTTGCCAACAAACAATACACTTTTAACAGGTTTCCGTTTGGCTACGCAAACTCATCCACTGAGTTCAACATCTTCTTGAACAAGGCCTGCCCCGACGCAGAAGCACGAGGCAACCTTGTCTATGTGGATGACATCATGATGAGAAGCTCATCCCTCGATGCCCACTTCGCCGAAATCGACCATGTTTTAGGCCAGCTGACCACAGCAGGGGCAAAGATCTCCCTCCCAAAGGGCCAATGGGCCCGGACAAGCTGATTGGACCGGGGGGTGTCGAACCCCAGGTCACGTGCATCCAGGGGATACAGAACCTCAAAACACCGGCCAATGTGTCGGAACTTCGCAGCTTCCTTGGGGTGTGCAACACACCCATCTGTGTGTGTGGTGACCCGCAGCAAGGCTGCCACACTTCCCTCCCCGACGGGAGACCAACTCCAATCTGCCTCCTTCGGGCCCATCTTCAGGGACTCCGACTTGCTGTCCTTGCAGGGACAGGATCCGGCCATCCACAATATGGCCCTTCACCTTAGTGACCCTGACGGTCATCCCATTACCGAGAATATTCTCACCCCCTCTGGACCTGGGCCCCCTCTTGAAAGTTAAGCACAACTTTCGCCTCGTGAGCAATCTTCTGGTTTATGTCTCTGAGGAACACACTTCACCTCAGTTTGTGGTTCCACAGTGCCAAGGGGGGGGTAATGCTGACATATGCTCATGATGCGCCTGATGAGCCTACTGGCCAGGTATGCACCAAGACGTGGCAGAGTATGTGAAAGGCTGCTTGGTATGCTGCCAGTTTCAGCCCGCAAACCCCAATCACAGGGCACCCTTGCAGAAGCGAGGGATTGTTTTCCCCTGGTCAGACCTCCAGATCGACTGGGTGGGACCGATGGTCTTGCTGACAGTAAGCATGAAATCATTTCTTCAGGGAATGTGCAAACTGCTTGCAAGCAGAAACAACAGTGGACAACTCAATTATTTTGCAGACTGTTGGTGTTCAGAGCTTTGGCCACCTGGAAAGTTGCTATATAAATATAATGTAATATTATTAATATTAAATGTAAGATGGCTAAAACCCTTAAATTCATGTTTGTACCTAGAAATTTCTCAGGATGTTAGGTTGAAAGTGGAGCCTATGTATGCAAGTGTGTACTACAGTTTATACAGGTGTGTGCATAATTTAATTGTAAATCAACTGTCCATTTTTTTGTCTAGGAAATATTTCAAATAAGCACTATATATAACAATAATAATAATAATAATAATAATAATAATAATAATAATATGAGCTGAAAAATCTGTCCTCATTTTATGATTGCATTTAATTTGTACAGATGAGTTAAATGTTGCATTGGTAATTGTAATACTTATAATAATGTATTCACATAAAACCTCCAATGTAAAAGATAAAAGTGTATCATGCAATGAAATAATTTTCAGTTCACCTATCATACATCACATAGAAAAATATTTGTTTTGATTATGAGGTAGTTGCAGAGGTAATTCGTATACTGTAGGCCTATGGCAGCCCCAGCCTCATACTATGACAGCTCCAGCCTAATACTATGACAGCTCCAGCCTCATACTATGACAGCTCCAGCCTCATACTATGACAGCTCCAGCCCCATACTATGACAGCTCCAGTCCCATACTATAACAGCTCCAGGACCAGTACAGTACATCCAAATCAGAGGGTAGAAAGTTGCATCCAATGTACTGTTCTCAAAATGCACATAGCCTACTGACAACTGCATATATCTGCTCTTTAAATTCAGATATTTTAAAAAGATTAGCACTGCTTTCGAATTTCAACAACCAAGATGGCAAGATGGACTAAATTATTCATATTGTGAGAGAAACTAACCATTTCAACTTCATTTTGAGGAGTTTTTGATGCAAGAATCCACGGCCTGATACTTTTCACTAACAAGTGCCAGGAATCAGAAACATATTAATTGATACACTCCCAATAAGTGCAAAACAAGCTGTATATTGAAAATCTTGTGCCTTTTTGGTAAATGGTAACCCTACCCCTTTTAAGGCAGTTGCTTTTCTTTCATGAATGAACATTCCTTGTTGTTGGTTGTATAGGATGCATCATGCTTTTTGGAAGTGACAATTTAATCAAACATACCTTGTGGATGATTTATATTGTTCCAACACTTCAAATACATCAGGTTTCATTTAACACATTATATATTGTAACAAATACCTTATAACACAGCATATTTTCATTGATACATTTGGTGGTTACACAGTAGTACACATAACATATATGATCACAAAGTTTAGGTCCAATAGTCAGATAAATATAGAAATTGCATTGGACACTCAAAAATGGCATAACAACACATACATTAAATAAAATCATGAGACAACCAGTCATCACCACAGCTCAATAAATATTGCAATGACTGTAGGAAGCACAATCGAAAATACCAAGTAATTGATATTTATATTAGAATTGAATCCACAATCTGAAAATTACATATAGAACCAACCAACCTCTTTTTAGAATATGCCAAATATAACACACTATACTGTATTTAATGTGTTGATTCTTGTACTCTCTCTCAGGGAAAACAACCAAATACTATGACTGTTTAGAGCCTCTAAAATTATACTACTGCTTGATAGAGCTACAGCTTCATGCAGCAGTAGCCACTATAGCAGGTTATAGTCTATCTATATTAAGGGTATATCCAAATCATAACACCCTTTCAGTCGAGATCACTTTAGTCAAAATTGACCCATTTATTTTGCATGCAGCAAATACAGCATGTGGAAAGCGCGATAGTAGGGAGCAACAAAATCTAGATGTTCCCCCCCTCTGGGCCAGCTTGGCCCAGAGTGCCGGAAGAGGAAACGGCATCGATTTAGCCCCCTGCCTCTATGATGAACGGAGTGGGCCGCGATAGGGAAGTCGCTCAGAGGTAACTCAGCCCACTAAGCTGGATGGCCCTTCGGAGATGTTTCGGCCCAAGATCACCACGGAGAGCCACAGAGACTAAGCAAGTGAAGTTCCGCGGTTTCCACTAGCCGGCGCATAGTGGAATACCACAAGAATGCAGCAATACCCCCAGAACAGAGAGCAACGATGACAACAAAGATGACATCGACAGAACACAGGTGGAGCAGGGGAGGAGGTGGCGCGAGCACGCAGATAGCAAGCGATCAGCAGTAATGGCAAGAGCTAACAATAACATGTTTTGACAGCTTAAATACATACACTCTGCGTGCTGGACCAATGCTATGACAGCTGACAGTCAGCTGGTAGGTTGCGTCATTACGGGGTGTGACTGATTAGCCTTTGCCGATTAGCCAGGCGTTGACGTCCGTGCCTCACCTGAAGTTGCGTCGGAGACTTCATATTCAGAAATGCACAGTTGTATACGGATATTACTTCTACCTTCAGTTGATCAATGATATTCAGAAGGTTTTTTTTATTTTATTTTTTATTTTCCTTCTGGGCTATGTCATAGATTGTGATTGGCTTTATTAAATATAGTACCTGGTCTTCATTTTTCCGGCAAGCTCAAACACTCGGATATCAAGAGCAGCGGAGAGAGTGAGAAAGATGGGAGAAGAATCAGGCCAGCCTATAGTTCTTTATCTCTCCACTGCAAGTGACAAAAGCTACCGCACTCGCTCCACTCTGCTTCAGGTAGCCTAAACCTAACCTAATCATTACAGTTTTCCTAATTTCTATCCCTAGCCCCCCTAAGGGAACCGGCGTACCGCGCTCACAGGTGCGGCGTACCGCCGCCACAGGTCGACAGCGTTGGTACGCTGGCGCTTTTGGAAGAACCAACGGAGAGCAAGGAGGCTGATATTCCAGTATGTTAATGTCATCACTTGGTAGTATAACACCACCGAGCTATAGCCTCCTATCCCCCACCAGTTTGGAGAAACAGACATGTACAGCCGCCATAGGTCGGTGTACAACAGCAATAATGTAGGTTTACATGATAAAATTCAAATTGCTTGGATTGGCTCGAAACCTATGCACAGTAACAGTACACCATGGAGACATGAACATACTGCAATATCAGCCTCCTAGACCAAGAATCTTTGGAGATACTGACCCCTACACTCGCCATGTAAACCTATTGCTGTTGTACACTGACATGTGGAGGCTGTACGCGGCTGTTTCTCATGATTGGTTGGGAGTAGGAGGCTGATTTCAGAGTATGTTCATGGCACCCTTTGGTACTGTAGGACCCCCGATTTATAGCCTCCTAGCCCCCACCACTTTGGAGAAATGTGGCGTGTACCGCCACCATAGGTCGGTGTACAACAGCAATAGGTTTACATGATAAAATTCAAATTGCTCGGATTGGCTCGAAACCTATGCACAGTAACAGTACACCATGGAGACATGAACATACTGCCATATCAGCCTCCTAGCCCAAGAATCTTTGGAGATATTGACCCGTACACTCGCCATGTAAACCTATTGCTGTTGTACACTGACATGTGGGGGCTGTACGCGGCTGTTTCTCATGATTGGTTGGGAGTAGGAGGCTGATCTCAGAGTATGTTCATGGCACCCTTTGGTACTGCAGGACCCCCGATTTATAGCCTCCTAGCCCCCACCATTTTGGAGAAAACTGCGTGTACAGCCGCCATAGGTCGGTGTACAACAGCAATAGGTCTACACGATAAAATTCTAATTGCTTGAAACCTCTGCACAGTAACAGTACACCATGGAGACATGAACCTACTGCCATATCAGCCTCCAACCCCAAGACACTTTGGAGATATTGCCTAACCTAACCAAAAAACACCCCATTGACAATGTGTATTGCAAAATTAACGGAACGTCGTAGAGCTTCACAGATGGTTTCATTTGAAAGCTAGCCTAAGAATAAGTGGGGGTAGGGGGTGGTTGGGAGAGGCTATGACCTTTCACTTTGGAGATATTGCCTAACCTAACCAAAAAACACCCCATTGACAATGTATTGCAAAATTAACGGAACGTCGTAGAGCTTCACAGATGGTTTCATTTGAAAGCTAGCCTAAGAATTAGTGGGGGTAGGTGGTGGTTGGGAGAGGCTATGACCTTTCACTTTGGAGATATTGGCCTGGACACTTGCCATGCAAACCTATTGCCATTGTACACTGACATGTGGCAGTTGTACACACCTGTTTCTCCAACATGGATGGGGCTAGGAGGCTTTGGTAATGAGCCGGTTTGGACGCCGGAGTGCGCCAGAGGGCTACCGGGCCGTGACCTGTGAGATATAGGGCAACACAGAGATATTGTTTTTTCAATTCAAATAGAGGCATGAGCATGGCTGACACAATCCGGGGACTTTTCGGTCGCACCTCGTGTATGTATGTGTATGTATGTGTATATATATATATACACATACATACACATACATACACGAGGTGCATGTATGTGTATGTATGTGTATATATACATAGATACACATACATACACGAGGTGCGACCGAAAAGTCCCCGGATTGTGTCAGCCATGCTCATGCCTCTATTTGAATTGAAAAAACAATGATATCTCTGTTGCCCTATATCTCACGACTATTCTGGTATAATATTGTCCTGGTAGCGTTTGGAGAGATCACCCCAAATGGCCTGCTTGATGGCGATCACGAAGTCAGAGTCCCCCTGGCGCACAGTGTAATGGGCCTGCAACTTTTGGAGGATTGGAATGATCTGGCCACAGGTAGGGTTTCTTTCACTGGAGACACAGAGTGTGGATGTGTGCAGCACACGCATCAGCTCCACAAACTCCTCTGCCTTCCTGAAGTCTCCTGTGTCCATGCTGTTGACTCTGTCCTTCTCCACCTACTTCCTGAGCTGTGGGTCCATAAGAGCAGCTTGGATGGCAGGGACCTGCTCAAAGAATCTCTCAATCGTGAGAAAGAGAGAATTCCACCTCGTACTGACATCCAAGATGACAGGAAAACACAAACAAATCACACACAAACAAAATTAGTCACCCAAAATCTATCCATTTACTAGCATTCATTTTCATTTAATCAACTATTTGAGTGAATAACATATTGTATGTTGCTGTTATCTTTAATGGCAAAATAATAAAAAGCATGATTCAAAAAACAATATTAAACTAGTGCTGCGAGCAGCAGTGAGCGGGCCCTCGCACCCCACGCGTGTCGGGGTGCCGCGCCGTCAAAGGGTGTGCTATTTCGGTGTCCAGGACTGACAGAAACTTCCTGTCACCAGTAGGTGGCGCTCTAAGCGTGACTCAATACCGACGCATAGATGTGTTCAGGACAGTACCTTGATGAAGCGTGAGAAATGTTGTGTAAATCGGACAAAGTATGTAGGAGTTATGAGGACTTCCTGTAAGCAGTAGGTGGCGCTGTAGGTATGACGCAATACTGACCTACAGATGTGTTCAAGATGCGACCTTCATCAAGCATTAGCAATTTGGAGTAAATCGGATAATGTATGTAGGAGTTATGAGGTCTTCCTGTTTCACCAGTAGGTGGCGCTGTAAGTGTAACTCAATACCGACGCATAGATGTGTTCAGAAGGTGACCTTCATGAAGCGTCAGCAATTTGGTGCAAATCGGATAATGTATGCAGGAGTTATGAGGACTTCCTGTTTCACCAATAGGTGGCGCTATAAGTATGACGCAATACTGACACATAGATGTGTTCAGGACAGAACCGTCATGAAGCGTGAGATATATCGGACAAATTGGATAATGTATGGAGGAGTTATGAGGACTTCCTGTTTCACCAATAGGTGGCGCTATAAGTATGATGCAATACTGACACATAGATGTGTTCAGGACAGAACCGTCATGAAGCGTGAGATATATCGGACAAATTGGATAATGTATGGAGGAGTTATGAGGACTTCCTATTTCACCAATAGGTGGCGCTATAAGTATGACGCAATACTGACACAGATGTGTTCAGGACAGAATCGTCATGAAGCGTGAGATATATCGGACAAATTGGATAATGTATGGAGGAGTTATGAGGACTTCCTGTTTCACCAATAGGTGGCGCTATACGTATGACGCAATACTGACACATAGATGTGTTCAGGACAGAACCGTCATGAAGCGTGAGTTATATCGGACAAATTGGATAATGTATGGAGGAGTTATGAGGACTTCCTTTTTCACCAATAGGTGGCGCTATAAGTATGACGCAATACTGACACATAGATGTGTTCATGACAGAACTGTCATGAAGCGTGAGACATATCGGACAAATCGGATAATGTATGGAGGAGTTATGAGGACTTCCTGTTTCACCAATAGGTGGCGCTATAAGTATGACGCAATACTGACACATAGATGTGTTCAGGACAGAACCGTCATGAAGCGTGAGATATATTGGACAAATTGGATAATGTATGGAGGAGTTATGAGGACTTCGTGTTTTATGGCGAAATGTCAAACTTTGGCGGGGCGCCACGGCAAGGGTGTTTGGTGAAAACTCAATTTTTTTGATAACTTTTGATCACAAAGGTCTTAAGATGAAGCTGACCCGATATGAAGTTGATCGGATATGAAGTTGATCGGATGAAATCTGTAGGAGGAGTTCGTCGAAGTACGAGGCATGGAAATGGTCAAAACAAGGACAAAATGGCACATTAAGAGCAAAATGGCGGACTTCCTGTTGCATGTTGGGTATAGCTCCAAGAGACATTTAAGTGTGGCTCGATGAAATACATATGCCCACCGAATTTCGTTAGCCTACATCAAACTGAAAGGTGGGGCTCGCCATTTTAAACTTTCCAGGGGGCGCTCTTGAGCCGTTTTGCCACGCCCATTTCCGTCACCCATGAATTATCAAATTTTTCACCGGGACTGACGTATCTGCAAAGTTTCATCCGTTTTCATCGATGTTCAGGCCGCCTAAAAGGCATTTGTTTGGAGTAAAGGAGAAGGAGAAGAAGAAGGAGAATAATAATCCTTCGAGTTTCAATAGGGCCTCGCACCGCCAGTGCTCGGGCCCTAATTACCATTACACTTTAATATAATATATCTATAATCAAAAGAATGTACTGAGATGTGATCTTACTGAGCAGTTGCTGCTTCTCCTTCAAGACCACTTTGGCGATGTGGGACCTCTTCATCCACACCACTGTGGCACGGACCCTGGCTGCCCAGTTGGACACTTGTAGGATTTTGTAGATCTTCTGAGCTGCCATGTTGAGTGTATGGGCGAAACACCCAAATTTGACAAGGTGGAGCTTCTTTATAGCAACATCCATGTTGGAGGCATTGTCAACTGTGGCTGCCACAACCTTCTCTTGGATGCTGAAGTCCTCCATGATCTCATCTATCTCTTCAGCCACAGCATGCCCTGTCTGTGCCTCGTACACGGCTCTCGTCTTGAGGACCTTCTCTTTCATCTGACCTTCCCAGACGTAGTGCACAGTTACAGTAAGGTAGTGGTCCTGACTGACGGCTGTCCAGCTACCTTGCTAATAGGGCTGAACGATTAATCGATTTCAAATCGAAATTGCGATTTGAAACAACACGATTAGCAAATCGCAAAGGCTGCGATTATTTTAGGCTGCGTTATGAAGCGTGTCTGAGTCTGGACCAGCGTTTCCCCTTGAATGACAGTTATGCTCACCAATCATTAATACGGTGCTTGCTCAACAATCAAAAGTGGCCAATGGCAACTGCTGTAGGGTCTGCCCACCAACAACATGAGTGAACTGAACACATGGCTAGCCTACACCGGTAGCTCAGTAGCCAACGTCTTCGTGACCTGGAAAATGGCATCGGCTGAGCCAGAAGAAATAGAGCATTAATAGCTAAGAAAAGCAGTACATCCGTAATATGGCAGTATTTTGGGTTTCAGGGGACAGATGTACAACAGAGAACAGTGCTTTGTAAGACCTGCCGCGGAACAGTTGCTACATCCCGGGGAAACACCACCAGCCTGTATCATTTTTGCATTCTGTTTAACAGTAGTTGCTGTTCCTGTGAACGACCTACCTCTTTTACAATGCCAGAGATTCTTTACTGAAAGATCCTGTTATTTTCTTATTGTAAAGTTTTATTTATTATTATAATTACTTTATTTAATTTGATGGCAGAATGTACAACTTGGATGCTGCTCCTGAGCTATAAGTGATTGACTTGCCTCTTGAAAATGTCCTAGTCCTAATAGCTCATGTATGTTCCATGCCCACGGACAATGTGAAAGACGTGTATGTTGATGGATGGATGGATGCTGCTGTTATTTATCAATAAAAGGCCTACAAGTTGGAAAAGTTGGAAGCTATTCCATATTTTCATCCTTGCATTAGAATATAGAACAGTTGATTTTCTCATGCAATCTCATGTGGTAGGTGTTTAAATCCATTACACAGTGAATATTGATGTTTTAAAAAAATATCGCAAATCGAATCGCAATTACAGTCAGAAAAATCGCAATTAGTTTTTTTCCCCAAATCGTTCAGCCCTACTTGCTAACCTGCCTTGGCTCAGAGACCAGATTGTCCTTCTCCACCTCATACCATGCTGGGATCAGGCGGTCAGACGGCTTCTCTCTAGAGAAGGGTTTGTAAAGCCACTAAAGCCTCCCTACAGAAAATTGCTGTGAGAATGAAGCAGAACTAGACTACTATGAGTAACATTTCTTGGTAGGGCTGTAGACTAACCAAGCCATGTAGCCCTCCCCAACCCCCACTGGTTTACATTGACATGCAAATAGGCCTAGCTGTCTGTTTGCTGGTAGTGAATGTCAAAGGACAGGAAGCAACCTTTTATTTCAGCCAACTCTCCTAAGTGATGAGATGATGTTTACTTTGTGGCATCTGATTTGGCATTTTATTTGAACATGTATGTTTCGTATCACTTATCACCCAATTGAATTGGTTTCGGTGTACAGATGTGGGAAGATAGAAATGTCACATGCTGCAGCATTTCACCTTCGCGGTATTTGGCAGGGAAATCCCGTTGGAAATCTCGTGGGATTTCAGACGGGTGTTATTTCGTTTTAGTGATGCACCACCGCCAGGTGGCGTCTTTGAGTAGATTTAGCAGGCTGGGCTCAGTGTTTTTCTCCTATAGTCTACGAATGAAGCATCATTAAATTTCACATTCTTTAATTTAAATGTTCTGTTGTAAAGCACTTTGAGCTGAATTTATCTGTATGAAAGGTGCTATACAAATAATGTTTAATTGTTATTATTACCTTACTCTCAAACACGTTTTCTCCATCTGGATGTAATTTCATTATTACGAACACCTATATCTAGGCCTACAGTAGCCTATCTATCTCGGTAACTGACGTCGGGTCAAGACGTGGTGGCTGTTAGGTCAAATGCGCAAAATAACAGTATTGTAAATATATTTGTTAGTAAAGATGTGGTGAACGTGGGGGTTTTGCGTTTTGTTTCTGGAACGCATTCAACTGGTAGGCTACTCGTAAACCCCGAAGTTAATTTGAAGACGGGGCACCAGCTAATGTAGCCACGTCTGAGCGCAGTAGGCTATATGGCTTCACCACGATACAAAGAAAAAATAAGCTTGATCGACTTGTGGATCCATACAAAATTGACATAGTCGCCATGAAAAAATAAGCTTGATCGACTTGTGGATCCATACAAAATTGACATAGTCGCCATGAGTAAAGATCACTCATTGCCAATCATATCCGGACATTAACTATCTCGTGCATAGATAGCGGCAGGTTTGACAGTGAGTGCGTTCACATGCACAATATACACAATATTTTGTTATAAATTAATTATAATTTCCGTAAACGGAAATTACGCGGCCATTTACGGAAACGCGAGATCTGCCGATTAGTAGCCGCTACGTAAGAACGTCACGTCATTCATAAGTTGCAGAAGCGTGCAAAAAACGCACGTGATCACGTGGGCAGGAACTTCCGTAATAAACTCACTTGGCTGACACTTGATCTACACGTGAGCAGCAAGTACCGTCGTAGACTGACTTGTCTGACACTAGATTTACAGGTATTTATATGACTTGGTCTGCACGTCTTTTTTGCACGGTGCAGATATGGTCACTTACTTACTAAACCCTGACCACTGGCTATATTTAGCATTTGCAGTACCACTGGCTATTTTTAGCATTTGCAGTACAAAAACGAATTAATGCTATATGGGGACAAAGCAGCAAGCATTATGATACAAACCAAGATGAGACTGAACACCATTAACAGTTTAGAACATTTTATTAGACAAAGTACATTGCAAAACAAATTAAAAGTATACATATTTACAAGATGAGGTTTACGGTCTGTCACATTACACATAGCCAGAAAAGCAAAAAAAAAAGTATGTACAAGCTCTGGCTAGCAACCCATTATCTGACAATTGCAAAAGTTCTAAAAACAAAAATGAAACAAAGTGCGCATTCTGTGGCAGGCAGACCGGGAACAGACCGTTGTATCCCACAAAAAAAAAGGTTAAAATTTACAAAAACTATTTACAAAAAAGGCATCCATCCTGGCAGGGTGGAAAGGCAGGTTTAGGGAGACGGGCTGGGCTGGAGGTCACCCACATCTGAATCGAGGGTCTGGGCAGAAGAGGTCATCCTCATCTGAATACTCCACTGTGGTCAAGGCTGGAGCTGCGGTCAGAGGCTGGGCTGGGGAGGTCAGCTGGGCTGGAGCAGATGCCTAAGGACATAATGAAATGGCTGTAAAAGCAAGTCGCATACGTTCATTGGAAGCATGCCATGTCACTGGATACGAGAAAATTAACTGACTGACATCACATTCCTTTTTGCATCGAGCAGGGGCATGTTTCAGCGTCTCCTGCAGCTGGGCAGACACCTCCGTCACAGTGGTACTTGGCTTACAGGCCATAACTGCACCTTTTAACCAAAAGGGAATGGTTTCAATGCACATGGCATGAAGCAAAGACAATGTATTATTTTGCGAAAATATGAACAATCTCTTACATAATATGACATTGTAGAGGGTCATATTCTTTAGAGGCTTCTTCCCCCTCTTCCCATGGATGCTGTAGACACACCACACTCTGTGTATGGCAATGGCTGACAGCACCCGCCGGACCACATCTGGCAGATCTTTGCCGCCAATGGAACTCAGATATCGTGTCTGCAAAACATAAAGACAATCATTTACTTTTACACTTCCTTAACACTTCCCTGCAAAAATAAGGAACAAAGTTCTGCCCTGAAGTTACTCACCATCTTTCTTTGATGCTCCTTGTCCTTCAGCTGCTCCTCCAAGACCTTCTCCGTTTTTGCAGGATCCAGTGCATCCAATACTGCTCCCCGTGCAACCCCATCAGACTCCCCGGATAGTCTCTGCGCTATCACCGAGCATGCTGGTCAAGCTGGACAACTGCTGATACACCATCTTCTGGCAATCTGGATATTAACACAGATGTGGCTATAAGTAATTGTACTGTCACATAATGGAAATTTAACTCAAAGTATATCCCTGCATGCAACATGAAGTAGTTCACAAAATTCTGCATACCAGCACATGCAGAGCTTGATGGCAGAGGGGTAAGCGGGGGGCTCCGGAAAGACGTGGAGGGCAATACTGCTGGAGCTATTGGTCTCACGGGCGATGGCATCACAGACTAACTGAAAACCAAAAAGGATAAAGGGATTAGCAGGAAACTAGGTGCGGGCGGCGTACGGCTTCTGGCATAAGGGGAAGAATCAACTAGTCATGAAACAGGTAGACATGTCAGACCCTTACCTGGTCTGGCCGGGGTGCTAATCTCCGATGGATGCTGCTTGTGCCTGAAGTTCAGACGGGCTGAAGGGCCTGGCTCACAGGGCCATTGCTCACTGCGCCTTAGCTCTAAGGGCCTGGGTGATGAACATCTACTGCTGAGTAAAGTGAGATGAGTAAATTAGTGAGATTAGTCTTCAAAAAGTCCTGAGTTAACTGTCAGTGTGCAAATATGCATAGACATTTCACCAACACAAACATGCATGGATACCTGCATTGATAACTGGAAGAGCAGGCCTTCCGGCTCTGGCACCTGGCATAGCTGGTCTGGTCTGAGTTCTGCCGACCGGCTGCCTGGGCACTGGAACATATAGTAGAGGTAAATTAGCTCAGATTAGTCAACTCAAGTAGTACTCTTTTGGGACTGTTGAATGCACTTTATTATATTACCTTCGTCACTGGAGTCATAGCGCGTGTTGCGCTGTCTCTTCCTTGTGTCTTGGGAGTTAATCTATTGACGACTGTTGCTCAAACACCTTCGCCAAGGCACTGGCTACTTCATAATGCTCTGTGTGTTTCTCAGCAGAGACAGAGGTTGTCATGGCTCCTCTTGATGTGCTTGTGGAGGTAGATCTGGGAGGTGTAGGAGAATGGGCACTCAGAGCAGGAGAACACCCAAGTCTTGCACAACTCTAACATCACAGCTAGGAGAGCGAATGAGAGAGACCATTAAAAAGGATTCTCTCACCTGTAGTACAAGTTCAAATATAGAGTGATTATACGTCATTGTAAATGAGAGCTTACTCTCAATTGATTCACGAGGTTAAATAAAGATTGAATGAATATGTAGCTAGTGGGGGGTAACAACCACACAACTATGGAGAGAGAATGAGACACTTGGTTCCCTCCTCTACTGGTGTTCATGGCCATGGCCACACACCTGGAATACTCTAACCCTGATTTAAAGGCTTAAAAGTGGGGAACACATTCTTGAGACGGTTCCTAAAACTGGAGGAAAAGAAAACGGGGAAATGATCTTCCTCTTCCCTCATCACTCACTTCTGCATGGGGCTGAGCTCTACCCTGTCAGCAGTGGCAATACATTGGATAGCGGCTCAGCACACAGGAGAACTGCACAAAGAGGAAGGAAGAGAGAGAAAACCAACAACAAAAAAGGCAAGAAGGGTTAATAACTGAGCGAATCTTGCAAGTTTGCACTACAGGGAAGCAATTGCTCAATTTCCCTGATATTGTGGCGTCACTGGCGTCAGTGATGTGTCTTATGAATCTCACGTCTACCGCTAACATTAACTCAATATCAATATTCCCATTTGTTTATCCCGTCTATGGAAACGTATGTGGATTTGTACTTACGTGTGCCTGCCTATATTGATGATCAGGTGTTTCTCCACCTAAGGGCTGGCCAGACAGAACCATCAATGACCATTGGGCTGAGCTGAGGAGAGAGCGACATGTATATAGAGTATATGTGTGCATATGTATATGGTGCTCTTCTGTTAATACTCATGAGGGCATTAAACTGAACAAGACTCACAGAGCCTGTGGTGCTGTCCCAGGACTGCCCCTGGCCACGCCTGTCCCCGTCTTAGCGCCTCTTCCTGTACCGCTCACCTGCTTCTTGCTCAGTTCAAACAAGAACTGGGAGGTTGGCAACTGAGAGCATGGGAGGGGAGAGAGGGAGAGAGAGCGAGAGTGGGTGACCCTCTCGTTGGCTGACATGCACACTCCACAGGACCACGTGATTTCTGTCATGTTTAGAGGAACAGGGCAACATGTCTTCCACCCTAATTAAATAGATTTTGCAAGACACTATATTAGTAGTCCACATCATGAGTACCTATTATGCAAAATTTGGATTTGTATGTGAGTGAAAACGTAGTACACAATTCTTTACCCGTTTGACAGCATGAGCAACCATTTCAACAGTTAAGAGTAACATGAAATCACATCCCAAAGCCACCAAGATGGCTGCTGTAACCAAAAAAGCCAAGATGGCTGCTATAACAAATCCTGCTAGCTAGCCTAGCTCCGTTGTTGGGGCTTCTAGTATTCTGTTAACGTTAACTTCGGAAAAATGAATGCCTAAAAACGAACACCTACTAACGGTGTCGTGGGTTAATGCGAAATCAATGAGTAAGCTAATTATCGCATTTTATTCCAAGCGATGAAACAGTACGAACGTGCAGGAGCTCGCGCGAGTCTGCTAGACTCGAGAAGACTCTACCATTGCCCGTAATTAGGAAACAATGACCCACTACAACACTTCACAAAAGTTATAGTGTACACAACAAATATTCTCAAGTTGCCAAGCCAACATTATAATTTAAGCTACAATTACACAAAAGCGAAAGTTATAACAATCATTGCGACAGAGTAATTTTACGTAGGCTACTTAGCTAGCCATGATGTACAGAAAAAGGCTAATCATGTTAGCTGGCTAGCTAGTTAGCTAACATTGGAAAGAAAGCATCTGCATATAGATAATCATTACAAAAGGGTAGCTTGCACATAACGTTGGTGTTTTATCTGGGACGATACCAAAATACATAGCTAGCTATGTATACATTGAAATTGAGATACTTACAGGATCTGTGTTGTCGCGGGGACAAAGACTGGCGTGTTGGTCTTTCTCAATTGTTTCTGTTTCAAACAGAACGGAAGTATACCCCGTTGTCGTCGTCTTCTTCTTCTTCGCTGGGTTTAGTGGCGGATCGCAAACAACTTGCAAACAATGTGCATACAGCCACCTACTGTACCAGAGTGTGTAACTTGTTTGTCTAGTTCTTCAATTGTGTCACCTAAGAAAGTAGCCCAATGCCTTGCATTCTTTGTTTTACGTTCACTGCTCAGCGTTCATTGCTCACATTTAGGTTGCAAAAGTAGGACTTTATTCATAGGCATATTTTTTATCATTATTTTTATTAGGCCTAGACTGCAAATCTTTAGTGTTAATATTAACTGTAAATGAGAAATTACACACAAAAGAGACATGCAGGATTTCTCCTCATTATTACAATTCTGTAACTGTATGACTTCAAAATGTATTTTAAAACCCAAGTAATTTACAAATGTTCTGACCCACTGTGACACATTTCCAATAAAGTCAGGGTGGGACTGTAATGTAACAGCATTGTCACGTCATTTAATTACATCGTAGTTACGGATTTAAGCAGCAGTGACGGCTACGTTCCCTTACAGTCTCCTTGAGGTCGGTTATTAGGGCCCGAGCACTGGCGGTGCGAGGCCCTATTGAAACTCGAAGGATTATTATTCTTCTCCTTCTCCTTCTTCTTTACTCTAAACAAATGCCTTTTAGGCGGCCTGAACATCGATGAAAACGGATGAAACTTTGCAGATACGTCAGTCCCGGTGAAAAATTTGATAATTCATGGGTGACGGAACTGGGCGTGGCAAAACGGCTCAAGAGCGCCCCCTGGAAAATCTAAAATGGCGAGCCCCACCTTTCAGTTTGATGTAGGCGAACGAAATTCGGAGGGCATATGTAGTTCATCGAGACGCACTAAAATGTCTCTTGGAGCTATACCCAACATGCAACAGGAAGGCCGCCATTTTGCTTTTAATGTGCCATTTTGTCCTTGTTTTGACCATTTCCATGCCTCGTACTTCGACGAACTCCTCCTCCAGATTTCATCCGATCAACTTCATATCGGGTCAGCTTCATCTTAAGACCTTTGTGATCAAAAGTTATCAAAAAAATTGAGTTTTCACCAAACACCCTTGCCGTGGCGCCCCGCCAAAGTTTGACATTTCGCCATAAAACACGAAGTCCTCATAACTCCTACATACATTATCCAATTTGTCCGATATATCTCACGCTTCATGACGGTTCTGTCCTGAACACATCTATGTGTCAGTATTGCGTCATACTTATAGCGCCACCTATTGGTGAAACAGGAAGTCCTCATAACTCCTCCATACATTATCCAATTCGTCCGATATATCTCACGCTTCATGAAGGTTCTGTCCTGAACACATCTATGTGTCAGTATTGCGTCATACTTATAGCGCCACCTATTGGTAAAACAGGAAGTCCTCATAACTCCTCCATACATTATCCGATTTGTCCGATATATCTCACGCTTCATGACGGTTCTGTCCTGAACACATCTATGTGTCAGTATTGCGTTATACTTATAGCGCCACCTATTGGTGAAACAGGAAGTCCTCATAACTCCTCCATACATTATCCGATTCGCCGATTTATCTCACGCTTCATGACGGTTCTGTCCTGAACACATCTATGTGTCAGTATTGCGTCATACTTATAGCGCCACCTATTGGTGAAACAGGAAGTCCTCATAACTCCTCCATACATTATCCAATTTGTCCGATATACCTCACGCTTCATGACGGTTCTGTCCTGAACACATCTATGTGTCAGTATTGCGTCATACTTATAGCGCCACCTATTGGTGAAACAGGAAGTCCTCATAACTCCTCCATACATTATCCAATTTGTCCTATATATCTCACGCTTCATGACGGTTCTGTCCTGAACACATCTATGTGTCAGTATTGCGTCATACTTATAGCTCCACCTATTGGTGAAACAGGAAGTCCTCATAACTCCTACATACATTATCCAATTTGTCCCATATATCTCACGCTTCATGACGGTTCTGTCCTGAACACATCTATGTTTCAGTATTGCGTCATACTTATAGCGCCACCTATTGGTGAAACAGGAAGTCCTCATAACTCCTCCGTACATTATCCAATTTGTCCGATATAGCTCACGCTTCATGACGGTTCTGTCCTGAATACATCTATGTGTCAGTATTGCGTCATACGTATAGCGCCACCTATTGGTGAAACAGGAAGTCCTCATAACTCCTGCATACATCATCCGATTTGCACCAAATTGCTGACGCTTCATGAAGGTGGCCTTCTGAACCCATCTATGTGTCGGTATTGAGTCACACTTACAGCGCCACCTACTGGTGAAACAGGAAGTCCTCATAACTCCTCCATACGTTATCAGATTTACTCAACATTTCTCACGTTTCATCAAGGTACCGTCCTGAACACATCTATGCTTCGGTATTGAGTCACGCCTAGAGCGCACCTACTGGTGACAGGAAGTTTCTCTCAGTACTGCACACCGGAATAGCACAGCCTTTAACGGCGCAGCACCCCGACACGCGTGGGGTGCGAGGGCCCGCTCACTGCTGCTCGCAGCACTAGTTTTGGTTATTTTGCGACTGAAAAGGCAAGTGTCAGCTAGGTGTCAGCTAGGTCTGCTGTTGGTACCGTCGCAAATTTACCAAACTACCACCAATGTGTCCCGTCAGCTTTACGTACTGTGTTAGTAGGGATTCAAGATCATTCAAATAAGAAAATATCGTGTATGTTTTTATTTATTTATAGCGGCCGCCAGCCGTTCAATGAACGGCTATAGGGAATGTGCAGTTTCGCGCTGGCTACAGCCTATTATATGCACAGTTTCGCGCTATGTAGGCTATTATAAATAAGTATTATTCATTGGGGGAGCTTGGACTCGCTGGGGACTGGTGGAGAGACGCAGAGCCTCCCCAGACGTGACAACCTCCAGTTGGCTGAAGAGCTGCGTGCTCTGGCATCCAAACAGCCACCGGCGGCGCCCCTCGCAGTGTCCACAGAAGAATACCCCCACCAAAATACCTGCATGGTGAAGACAAGCTGCAGCAAGAACAGAACTGTCTACCAATGCATGAAGTGCACCATAGCTGTCTGTGGCAGTTGCACTGCCAAGGTGCAGAGGATATGTGCGAAGTGTATTTGAGCTGCTGCCTCAACCGTGCGTAAGAGCAGAGCGCATCAACTTGTGTATAGCTACAACTAGTAGCCCATAGCCATTAAAACGGCTTATTGTTTTATTCATATATCAACTAGATAATTCAATAATAATTAGTAGGCTATAAAAGGAATTCAATAGGGCCTAATAAGCCTTAAGTTGTAGCCTAGGCTACAGTACAATCACAAGACGCATAGGCCTAGCCTACCGTAAAAAGCGTTGCGTTCTCATAGGCCTATATTAACTTAGATAATTATTAATTATGCTCAGGTCATAATGTCCGTTGAAAATAATTCCCTCTAAGCAGAATTTGAATTGTATTAAAATAGGCTAAAATTAAATATCCACATATTGATTCCTTCTAGGCCTATATAAAAAAAAACATTTTTTTAATGTGTAGCCTAGGCTATAGGCTTCTGCGATGAACAAAACAGCCACAATGTAGCCTGCTTAGCGAGCGAGAGGGCAGTCTACCATAAAGTGTAGGCTATAGCCTAACCATAATGTAATATATCTGTACATGCATTGTGGTATTTCTTTATATAGCCCAGCCTGCCTATCAATTGTTTCTCAATAAACAGTTATGCCATCCTCTGAGTCCGAATAAGCAGGCTAATAGACCGGCAGCTCTAAATGCCTTCCCAATCAATGAGACATGGTTGTAAAAATTATGTTTTATTGATGAAAAGGGTAAAACTGAAAAACATGTTAAGAGTCTTTGCATTGATCGATGCAGTCCGTTCAAATAGGCATCAAAAGATAAAGTAGGCCCATTTAAAATGACCAATTACATCTTCAAATCCCTTCTAATCTTGGCCTTTGATAGGGTTTTTCCCCGCCCTATACTACCAATTGTATCCGAACATTAACTATCTTGTGCATACAGAGCACAAACAATGAAACAATGAAACTAATATATTTCCTCCCTGTCTGTCTTTGGCTTTCGCTACCAGCAAACACTGAAAATACAGGTCCACAATTTATTTAGATTAGACTAGCCTATCCAACTGGACCACTCCAATGAATGTTGAACGTAGCCTACTTTTATTCTTTAGGTTTTAGAGAACAGGCCTACAATGTCCACACATGTATGCGCCATCTGACTAGCTCGCCACTTGCCAGCGAACCTGGACTAGACTATTGTAACCCCCCCCCCCCCCCCCCCCCCCAAATTATTTTATATTCAAATAAACTGGATGGACCGGTTTCCTAGCCCTGGATCGTGAGGGAGGAGGGTAGCCTACGTTAGCGGGTGCTTTGCCATGACCGGCCATTCCACAGGTGTTGGATTGAATTCGCTAGTTTGATTGATAGATGGATGGATTTAACGTCCAAAGTAGATTGTGCAAGTATTGTATAGGCCCATGTGTAAGAGATGAATGGTTGTAACCATGAACTCAGCCAGAGGTAGGCCCTAGCTACTGTAGATTATCAGCATTATCACCAGTCTCAATTTATGTTTTCCTCTAGGCTACGTGTTGCCATTCATTTAAACCACCATCTCATCTAGACTACTTCTGTTGCTGCATTTTTACATTTATGCTTTCATAATTTTAGAGCGCAATAAACATTTTCCAGGATTCCAATAAGTCCATCCATTCATCCAACTTTGTGCTGAGCGCAGGCTGGTAGCCTACTGTCAAGGATCACGACTGATGCACTCCCTTAACACGTCTCGCAACTCCCCAGACTATCAAGAGAATTTCAATATGAAAGACCTTAAGTGGGGTATTCCAGGAGGTAGCCTAAAGGCCGTTTCAGACGGGGAGCGATATTCCGCCTGCGTTCTCGCTCGGATCAGCGGGGGACGCACGCGTCCTGCGCGCAGCGGGGAAAGCTGACTACAATTCAGCTCTTATCACGGGCGGGCGTGTGCACGAAACGAGCACGCGCGCGACAATTTCAGATTCAGCCGCTCCGCCCCAGATTGTCCGCGGCTCCCAAATTGTCCGCTCGCCTCTCTCATTGAAAATGAATTGCAATGCGCGGATATCGCTCCTCGTCTGAAACGGCCTTAATGTAGCAAGTCCTCGGTCTTCATGACGCACTGTTATGCTTGTTTGCTGTGTAGATCCAGTCATAGAAGCGGGCATCTCGTCCGGCGATTTGAAACAGCTGGTCAATTCACCCCAACAAGAATAGCCAAGAGAAGGACAAAAATGAAACCACAAATGTTACTACTGGTCTTGAAACAACTGTGTTAGCCTAGTTCCATATGAGAACACTCCTCGGTCCAATACCGTATAGTAGATCAGCCTGTGTCCACGTAGTTGCTAGCTAACTGGTGTGTACATTCCATGAATATCCGAAGCTTCTTACAATAGCTTCTCACGCCATTCACTACCATTCCATATTTTTTCTGATTTAAGGACGGGTTTCTCTTCCTGCTTCTGCCTAAGCACTCCACAATACAACGGTGTCATGTTTTACCGAAGGAGAAGTGAAGAAGACGGTAGCTATCAGTGGCTAAAGCAGTTAGCTAATTTAAGATTCCTGTAGCTGCTTTGCTGCTAATGCGAGTTCGTCTCCGTTCCTGCCCGAGAAACAGAAGTTGAACTAATAGCATCAAAATCAAAATAGCTACAGGAATCATCGTTGTAAAGTTAGCTATCTGCTTTTTAGCCACCGACAGCTACCGTTAATATTATGGAAGCTGCTGTCGTGAGCTAACTTGCTATCACGGTCTTATCGTGCAGCTTCACAGCCTGCTATTAGCAGCCAGCACTACAGTTGACAAAATCACACTTGCACATCATTAGAATTCCAACCATTTATATGGGATTTATCATTCAACTAAACATGGAACCTGAATACTACCTGATATTTCAACCTGCTGCCATCAGTGATCGGCGCGTCTGCTTGTTTGAGTCATGAATATCTTACGCAGTTACATTCCATGTAGTGTCCCAAAACTGTTAAATCATTCCCCATGTAGTTCACTATGAGTCGCACTCAATACATCCATGGTAGCACTACATAGGGAATAGGGAGTGAGTGAACCATTTCAAACACATCTCTGGTCAGCTCCGTTAGCCATCTTACTCGTCCTGATGCCATGTTCCATATGAGAACACTCAAGTTAGCCTACTGTATTAAACTTCTACTTGTCACGACAGTTAACAGATATAGACCCGGCGACAGTTACAGAGATAGAAACTATAAATAGATAGGCTTTGTTCGTAATAATTAAATTACAACCAGACAGAGAACAAGGAGTTTGAGAACGGTAGGCTAATCTAATGTGCGAGATGAGCTACAGCAATGGGTCAATAAGTAGTATTACTGCGCCCCTATGGGCATGCGAGCGGTGGTGCGGAATGCCGTAAAGCGCCTGTTAGAATACCGCGGGTCAAGTAACATTCTTATGTTCTCACATCTGTGGGTAGGCTACCCTCGTGATCCATGAAGGAACGGTGCGTGAGATTGAGAATAATCTGAAATCACAACGGGGCTGACTGGCTGTTCAGCCACACATTAGGCTAGGCTAGGCTAAGCCTAAAAAAACAACAACATTGCACTGGAAACTGGCACTGTCTCGTTTTTCCACACACAAAATTACATCGAGGGCAACAGTCATGGGCGGTCGCCACTACTGAGTTAGACAATAAGATTCTGCTAATTTCACATTTGTCAGGCACACTCGTCCACTAACATTAGTTCATTTTGAAACCCAATGTTTTGCACAGTCAGTGGGCAGGCTCACACTGTCATGCAAATAGCCTAGGATGGTAGGTGCCACTTTTGCAGCAGTTTTGCAAATAGGCTAGGCTGCTAGCTGCCAGTTTTAGACTGCTAGCTGACAGTTTTGCAGTGGCTGGGTGCAAGATCGCTCGTCGTCACTGTAAATGAGGGCAACCTCAGTGCCTCTCGAGCATAAATAAAGGTTTGAAAGATCTATAAATCCACAAGCCGGCCAAGTCCAATGCATCTTGATCACAACTTTCACATCTATTCTTGGCTGTGATATTTATTGTACCGAGTAAATGTTTACATTGTATATTGTCTTGACCCATTGAGGAAGCTAAATGTGAATATAGGCTAAGCAATACCTGAATTTTAATGTGCAACATGAATTAACTCTAGCCTACTAGAATAGTCGTGCAGACCCTTATCTAAGCCACAAGAGCCACTTATTCAAAAATAAAGTGTTAACTGAATCAGATTATTGTTGGAGTCAATTTATTTTTCAGTAGCCTTTATATTGCATAGAAAACTGTGCTCATGTGTCACACTGTGTTTGTAGCCCTCTGCAAATACCAACCCCACCCATACAGCAGTAGGCCTACAACTACATAACATTGGTTGGATAGGCTAATAATAGCCTAATAAAAAAATATGTTTGAGCTAGCTAACATTACCTACCATTAGCTCAACCGGGACAGTTGCCAGTTAGCGATGAGAGGCAAAGTCCCAAGCCCAGTTGATAGCCTCCATCATGGGATGAGGGTGGTGCAATTGGCCACTATCCAGCTTCAAACACCCAACGTTAGGCTAGCTAAGCTAGCTAGCAAGCAAGCAGTTGCAAAGTCAAACAATATAGGTTGTAAAATGATGCGGGGGCATATCTCTCGCTAGCTATGCATGCCGTATTATATTATTTTAAGAGTTAGCCCTAAAACACAAACACGTTAATTTGAAGTTAAAAGCTAACAAAAGCTGGGGCAGTCTATAAACTCGGGCCGTCTCATTCATGACGGCGACAGGCACTAGCCTGGCAGACTGCATCAAATAGTTATCAAACAAGCTTGGGAACTAACGTTAGCTGGCATAATCCAATAATTCCCCCAAAAGAACCCCTCCACTGCACAAGCTTTTTACCAAACCTAGCTAATAAGCACAAGCTACTGAGTGCAACGTTAGCCCTGCTAACGGAGAGAACGGATTTGGAGGAGATTGTTGCAGCTGGAGCTAAATGAGGCAAAGGAACATGTCAAATAGAATACAACAAACATGCTGAAAATGTATTCAATCACTTCTTCTTACGGCTTTCCAGCAGTGTCGATGCAACTATTACTGCCCACCACAGAATATTGCTACATATTTCACGTCCGGATGTAAACAAGCTGGATTGCCAGATTGGTGCTCCAGCCCCAATGAGTGCTCCAAATCCCCCCAATGCGATAAAAACCCGCCCAAATATTATATATTTATTTAGTATAATATATATCTATATATCATAATACATGTTAAGAAAAATGCCTTTCAGCTCAAATTCCGAAAATAATAACTAATGTGGTAAAACTGCAACTCAAGCCTACCCCAGCGGTTTAGCTAAATCTGACCGGGCCTGAGTAAACATATAATTCATCCATAAATCTATCCATAAATCTATCCATAAATTGCTCAATAGGTGAATAGTCCTACATCATACTGCGCCAATGTGTTCTTATTTTTCAAGTGTTATCAGTGATATGCTTTCTATTTGATAATAGGGCTTGGGAAAATGTAGTCCCAGACACGACCATCTTCTTTCTACACAGGTGTATCTATTTGTAGCCCAAGCCGATATAGCCGCATTTGGTGTCACAAACACACACACGAGCGCCATCTAGCGGCCACTGTGTGTCAATAACAGCCTCCCATTCTAAAGACTGCGGGGGCTTTTGACCCACTCCGTGGCGAAGCCGGTAAGTTTCAAATGCTTGGCGCTGCTAGTGTTAAATCTCGGCAAAGCAAAACACACAGCCATAACAACTGGTAATTAATCACAAAAGACCTACCTTATATTGTAACCCAAACTCGTTTAATCCACTTCATTTTGGAATCAACTTTCAACAAATACTCAAGATCTCCGTTTTCCATGTTCATTGATGCTAGCTAGATAGCTAAAGTGGGCAATGTGATTGACAGGTGACGTCAATAACGGGACAGTCATGACAAGTTTTGATTGGATAAATTGTCCCAATGTTAAAATGTCAATGGGAATTCCAATGTAAGCACTTTGAGAACTGGCTTACCCTATGCCCACTTTTAAGTATTTCGACAAATGACAGATTAGGTTACATTTCGACTGATGACGACGCTATTCGCGGTTTTGTATGTGTGGGCTAATTTGATTGGTTGATTTTTCATTCGGTCTTGATTTCCGTAAGCCAGAATCATTTTACCTGGCCGACAATGTTAAGTGAATGACGAGCTAGTAAAACAGCTGTCAACGGACCGTAACGTGGACTGTATTTTCTTGAGGACTGTAGGGGAGATGGAGCACTACCCAAATGCTAAACACGGATGAAAATGAAGCGATATGGCAGAATACAAGACGCATTTAAGTCAAAAACAGTCTGAAAGTCGATTGTCGTGCCCTCTTTCACTGAAAGAAGGAGCAAAAAACAAGTTTTATTTGGATTTGTATGGGTAAGCCAGGCTTACCCTGGCTTATAGGAGCAATCACCACTGTAAGGCAGACAGCAAATCATGACAGGCTAACAGCAAAAACAAAAAGTTCCTCTTAAACTTTAAATGCAGCTGCTAAAATCCCTATTTACAGGTATTTTGAAGCTATATTACATGCCAACAAACAGATACCAAGAATGAACACCTTGATTATACACTAATGGTTGAAACAACCAATTCATACAGCTTGTGGTTAAAATTATAGTCATCAAACCTCCTTGTTAGTCATCATTATTTTGCTTATCATCTTGAGAAAATTACAATATTAAAACTACCTCAATCATGTTTGCAGTCACTTTGAATCCATTCAAAAATCATACTGGCAACTTCCTTCCCGGCATCAAGAACGAAGGCATGACGAATTCCATTTTCACACAGTTTAATATTTCCATTCGGGAAATCCCTCTTCATGTCATGATAGTACTGTACGGGGCACCAATGATCAGTGGCTCCATAGTAGAACACAAGCTGAAAAGTGGAATGAAAAAATATGAATAAAAGAGAACTTTAATTCACTTTGTGTGGACATAAAGAACCATTTTATCTATTTAATTTGAGATTGTGAGATATTTATAGATATAAATAAAATATTAAGGAAACAAATATGTCAGAGCAGAGATAATGACTGAGAATTGTGATGTTTGACAAATGAAACATCCAAAGATATACTGCACATGTAACAGCTGCTTGTCAAATGCATACTATCAGAAGGTGTAAGAATGTTTGCCAGTCTAATAATACTAGTGTAGAAAATACATATTTAGGAAAGGTCATGGAAGGAGGGCCTCCTAACTTGCAAACCTTCACTAACCACACCAACCCTAACCACACAACTACCACTCTCCTACAAGAAGGTGCCATTAGTGCACAAAAACTGTGGATATATTTAAAATCTACATGTAGCACACCACCACTGAAAAGCTAGCAATCTGATGGCACACGTGAGCAGTACACGTGTTAAATAATAATAAGGAGTGAGAACCATTTCAACAGCTGATCAAGCTGAGCCCCAACAATGTATCTGGAGTTAATGGCTCTAGCAGAATTGAGAACATACAACAAATACAGTTGAACCCTGTTGTTCAGGTTCATAAGTTGTTTGGAACACGTTGTTTGGAACTCAGTGTTTCTAACCAGAAAAGGGTTCTATATTCAGAGGGTTCCACCATGGTTACAAATGGCTCGATTTGGTACTGTTTTTCTAAGAGTGTACTTGTCACAATTGTTGGTACTGTTTTTGTAAGAGTGTAAAATGTTATTTTGAAGCCAAGAATACTGTCTGAAAATGAGGAAATATGGGGGGGATCTGAAACCGTTCATCCAAAATGAATGTAAATATTCTTGAATTAAAGCTGTCAGTCTGTCCTTTACCTTGTCAAGGTTTTGACTGATCGTGAAGTTGTCTCTCTCTTGAACTTTCCTCATCTCTTGACCACCCATGTACATGGCATTGGCTAACAAGAAAAGGAGAAAAAGTAATACAATGAATTCTGCAGCAAAACACCTGTGCTTGTCTCAACTGTGAGTGTGAAGCTGCACGTTGATAAAACAGAAGAGCAGAAGACAAATATCAGTTGGTCATCCAGTGTAAATTGTTTCTTCTTACAATATTGCATGAGGCAAAGCTCATCATATGATGCTCATCAATGTTCACGTTTTTGTATTCTGGAATACCACCACAAATAACTCAGCTTTGACATATTCTTTAATACTGTAGCAGTTACTCTTTGACACCTTTTTTAGTACTGTATCTGTTACTCTATTGTACTTCACACATGTTGATCTACTGTGCTTCAATCAGGGCTGTCGTTCCTTATAATCTAATTGTTTCATATTTAAAATATATTCTATAATTCTAATTTTCACTGCAACCAACGTGTTCAGAGAGCCACCTACCCACAGTCAGATCAGCTACTTGATGGCGAACGTGAAGGTGGAGTAAACAATTTCTTATAGGGGGGAGAGGGGCCCCCGAATGATACATACTGTAGCAGCTTGGGCAATGAAAGACCTATGCATCCAGACATTAATAAGCCGCTCCCAGCCTGGGGTCAGAACCCATAAATCATTCCCTCTTTCCAACACTCTTGACTGTACTGAACTGTTAAATATATATAATTTCTGATATAAGTATAATAATAATAACAACTACAAAATACATTTCCTGGACAAAATGTGAGGTGGGCTAGTTGCTGAAGCTCGTTGTAACAACTACTGCCAATAATAGTATAACTAACTATTGTAAATACTGTATAACTACTACAAACACTATTGCTATTACTATTATAACTACAAATATAACTGTTAGCACTACCAATACTACTAAATACATTTCTATATAAATATAAAAAACGACTGCTTGTAATACACTCAAAAATAGATTAAACATCCCATGACTCATCGTTTTAATAAGCTAAATAGCTCAAAAAGGTATAAATATTAGTTTACAGTCTGAATGTCATTCTGAATATGTACTTGAATATAAGGAAGGTAGGATTGTAGGACGGAAGTTAGTAGCCTAAGGAAGGAAGGTAGGAATACAAATGCTACCACAGTAGTTGGAGGTGTTGGTATGGAAGTTGAGGTGAATGCTACTACTGTTGTTATAAAAGGGATGCCTGTTGAGAGGATTACCCTACATTAACAGATCATCACTGCAGTGGTGTAAGGGTAAACAGTAGTATTAGGGTTAACAGTAACCTTACTGTTAGAGTTCGGGTATATAACAAATACTGCCAGTTAGGGATGTGCACGGTTAACCGAGTACTCGAGTACCCGAGTAGGCAATCTGCTAGTCGGAAAATAAACACTACTCGGTTAATCTAAAGGCTATATAATATGGCATGTTTGGCCGTGAAAGCGCGCATTTCTGAGCGCCTGTGCCATTGTTACCAAAGAGGATAGAGCGTTGGCGGCTGCCTGGAGAAAAGCGCTGTGTACGGAGTCTTTTTTCGAGCGCTCCGGCGTTTTGAAAACATTGCCATCTCAACTTTTCAGAAAGGTGCTGCCAACATCACTGCGGCTCTTTCAGGCAACCAATGATCAGATATTAGATAGGGCATGACTCGTCAGCTGTCTGGGGATCCCGGGGGAACCCCTGCCTGGCTATTAAACTGAATATCTGAAAGTGCACCGATCGTAAAAATAATAAATGCAGCCAGTTGTCAGGGGCAGTGATGACTGATTACTAGTTGATTACTGTCTAGCCAGCTAACTGGTTACGTTTTAAAAGCTTTATTTATTTACATGGACACAGTTCTTGGGTGCAAAGTTACGTGGTCACAAAAACTAGCAATATGGGCAAGCCCATGGGCTTGCTACTGCTAGCTGTCCATGGTTCGGTTTCCCATACTGTTAAGCATTTTCGGATCAAACTACACCGTGGTTTTGCATAGTGTTAAAGCATTTTATGGATCGAGCCTCGGACTTTCAAACCTGTTACAGCGTAGGTAGCCTATGAGAGAACTATAGACTTAAGCCTATATACAGTATATGCCACTTCATTTGTTTTGTTTTGACAATTAAACGCTGGTACCGGGTCTCTGATTTTGTTTATCTGCATACTGTGCATAGTAGGCAGTGGTGTGAGTGGACTTTGTACTCTGGCTCCAAGCAGCACTCCCATCATTTTGCGGTAGTCTAATCATGTTTGTAATGAGGTGGTGCTGAAAAAGACAGCGAGTACCAGCACAGGTCCATGCGCGTATAGCCTACTCGTTTTCCAGCCTATAAAGAAATATTGAATGAATAGGCCTGTTGTTCAATAAATCTATTTAGTTTTGCATGGACATTTCTCTAATGAAGGCTTGACGCCGAAACATCCATTATTGTCCAATAAATTGGAAATAGGCAGTGAGTGCCGCGGTGCTTTTTAACGCTAAAAATTAATTCACTTGTTATCCGGCATCAGCAGTAAAGGCTTGGTTTAATACTTAATTTTGATTAGTAAATTAGAGGTCTGGTTGCATATTGTAGGCTTGGAGTTTTCAGAGTAGCCTAACGATAGGCTTAATAGGCTATGAGCTGGGCAGTGCATCCACATTAAAAGGCTGCGTTTTTCGATTCCGATAGCTTCATGAAAACCTGTGGTTTATTCAATCTGACGATAAGTAATGCATCCAACCACACATCAGCTTTTAAATATGTTTATTTGCAAGGGCATGGACGAGACATGAAAGCACCGCCACGGTAATAACGGCGGAAAAAAACGTATTCCCCTCCGAGGGGGCCGGGGTTAAATGCGCTCTGTCTGGACGGTATCTTTTTTTGAGTAATCTTTTTTTTTGAGTAATCGGTTACTCGAGTAGGATCAGGTTAGGTTACTCGGTTTTAAAATTAGTCGAAATTCCCATCCCTACTGCCAGTACTATTATAACTACTGTACACAGGGCCGGACTGGCCATGTGGCGTACCGGGCAAATGCCCGGTGGGCCGGACCTACTTGTGGGCCGATCTAAAAAAACGAGCTAACGAACGGCCCATAGAGCAGGGACAGCGGCCCATTGGTCCATTTTCTATACTGACACTGGGCTGGCCCAATCATATGTAGGCCCCACCCCTCCCTCTGTTAGTTTCAGGTGTCATTTGCGTGGGCCGTTAGAGAGCCGCAGCAGCACCCCCCCCCCCCCCGTCAACAAATCGCGCAACAGCACCCCCCCCCCGTCAACAAATCGCGCAGCAGCTTGAAAACGAAACTGAAGGTGTTCCATCTCACCGCGTCGGCTCGGCTAGTGGGCCGACTGGGGCTACATTTCCCGGTAGGAAATATTCACCCAGTCCAGTCCTGAGCGCGACCTGGCGAGTCGGTAGAGCATCTGCGCGCTGGTTGTGGTGGGCCGGTCTGGGCCAAGATGCCAGGGCTGAATTTTTGTCCCAGTCCGTCCCTGACTGTACATATAACTACTATAAATTCAATTGCTATTACTATTATAGCTACACATATATAACTGTTAGCACTACCAATAATAATAAATATAACTAAATATTAATAAACTACTATAAACTATACTATAAATAGCCTACCACAGTTAGTACTACTGGTACTAAAGTAGAAGGATTATAAAGTTCAAGTAGTGTTACAGTACAATTAGGGTTAGAATTCAAGTAGACTAATGAGGGTGCTGATGCAAGTTAACTTAAGAACTATGATGCCTATAACAGGATATGAATAGATTTTCGATGACAAGCCATCAACATATTTTTAGCAGTCACAGCTAGCTCAGGAATATGTGAACTGTCACCATAGCAACCACAGCGCAGGAGCACTGCTCTACAGCACCAAAGCACAGAACACACAGAATTCGCTGACTCACTCACCATACATTTCAATGGGGAGCGCAGTTGCCGAACAAATCGTCATACAGCGAAAACTATGTCACACAGCTTAGATACTTACATTGTACGAATCAGCACAGTTGTGCATTTCAATATAACATTTCGATATATAATATTTGTATAAGCTGTTAAAACTGTAGGCATAGTGACAAGTTAACTTAAACTAATTTAGGTTAACAAGCTAACATCTGCTAAAAACAACAGAATTATTTATTTATTTTAGTAATTGATTACCTTAGAGTAGAAAAAGCTGTGCCTGTGGTTATTTGAGGGGTTCAACAGGATTTGAGGACATTCATATACAGTAGCTATATCCACAGTCTACACTTGACTTTTCAGGGTGGTTTTGGAAAGGGAAAAAAACATATACCTCCTTCCAACCTCTCCGGGTAACGAGTGTCACTATTACAAGTTCCTCATGCACAATGTTTAACCATAGCGAGCTAAAATACTACCCAAGGGTCTGAAATTGAAATGGTTACATCTTATAAGTACCTTGGCATTATGAATGATGAGAATTTGTTTTTTAAATTACATAGACAAACTTGTTTCCAAGCTGAAACTCAAACTAGGTTTCTTCTTTAGAAACAAATCTTGCTTTTCATTTCAGGTTAGGAAACAATTAATTTCTGCAACTTCCCTACCTTTGTTGGATTATGGAGATTTGCTCTTTATGAATGCACCTGATCAGTACCTAAAGAAATTAGACACTGTGTATCATTGTGCCTTATGTTTTATTACTGGCTGTGGTTTTAATGTACATCACTGTACCCTGTATGCTTCTGCAAATTTTGCATCATTATCTGCCTGTCGACTGTCTCATTGGTTGGTCATTGTGTATAAATCAATCCTCGGCCTAGTGCCTCCTTATTTAAGTAGACACGTGCAGAAACTTAAGTCAGTACAGTATCCGTTCTCAGGACTTCCTACTCATGCTGGTCCCCAAAGCTAAGACAGATCTGGGTATAAAGGCCTTCAGATTTGCTGCACCTTCCTCCTGGAATGATGTGCAAAAGGATCTAAAATTACCTGAACTGATCATCCTTGGGGAATGTAAGTCCATCTTAAAAGTTAGAGAAAATAGCACCATTTTGTATGTAATTGTTTCTAGTATTCCAGTGTGATAGGTTTTTGTTCTGTATGACCTGTTTACTGTATATGTACTGTATTGTTGAGGTTTTTTTCTACTTGGTTAAATAAAGGATATTGATTGATTGATTGATTGATTGACTGATTGATTGATTGATTGTTTGATTGTTTGATTGTTTGATTGATTGATTGATTGATTGAAAGGTCCACAAAACCAGCTCAAAAATTAAGAAAGTTTGAAACTTTTACATTGGAGTCCACGGAGCGCCGCCACGAAAGTGTCAGACCTCTGTCAGAGCCTGTGCTGCACTGTGACTGGCCAGTCTGCGTTTAGGGGGCATGGCTTAGCGAAGGGTGAATTGTTCATCTGCTGTTTATAACCTACTAACCTTAAAGTTAACCATTGCCACAGACTAACTTGATATCAATGGACAGAATGAACTGAGAGACTCACCAGCACAGTCCACACTAATGAGGCTAACAGTAGCTGGTACAACAGAGTGGTCCAGTGAACGCAGACCACCCAAGGCAAGCTTCACCATAGTGGCCTTAAGTCTCTCTGGCAGCAGGGAGAGAAGGAAGATAGGCAGATAAGCAATGTAGCGCAAGTGGCACAGCACTGGGGTCATGACCTTCCCCTGGGGGGTCTGTGCCATGCGTTCAATGGTTGGGAATAGAAGCACTGACTTCACCACCTGCAAATAAAGGCAAGAGAGAAGAGTAAATGACATCATACATGATTTGTGTTTACTGTTGATCCTTCATCTTGGTCTAATGAGACTTTCTAAATGTAACAAGATGAGGCTAAAGCTCCATCGAACGGTAGTGCCAGTTGCCTCAAAACTTTCCCCGTATTTATCAATTTCCACAGTCTGATGAGGCTTGCTAAGAGGGAGGTCAAAACCAAATATCATTTTTAGCATGGCATGCTAATGCCCTACTTTATGGGTAAATCCCAGAGCTTGATAATAAAAAAAAGTTGCATAATGAGAATATAGGACATGAGATACTTAAGTTACAATAAAGCCCTTGTCACTACATGGCCTGACCATTTTATCTCAAAAAGGTATCTCCCATTCTCACATAACTTTAGCTAGGTTGATATTGTTGCAGCCTATATCACTGTCTAGATCAGGGGTCTCAAACTCAAATTGGCTTGGGGCCACTGCTGGTATCGTCAACTCATAGGAGGGCCACTTCAATGTCAACTTCAACTACTACTAACTATAAGAAAGTGCAATATTTCTGAAAATGTCATTTTTCATTTCCATAACTAGACTCAAAACTCAGTCTCTAAATGTTGCAAGACTATTCCATAACTAACATTTTCATCATACAAATTCAAACCGGTTTCCATTCATTTTAATATATTTTAACATAAGTTAGTGCTGCAAATCATTTTTCCTGACTTTTATTTTATCTTGAATAGCCTACATTTGTACTTTATTCTGTTTTAGCTGCAAGATGCATCACTACTGTAAGCCTGCCCTGGACCTGTACTTGCATTTATTAAAGTTCAAGTTTGTTTCCATTTCTTACCAGACACTTGAATACATTTGTAGGCTACTGCTCTATTTCTTGCCAGACACTTATCTTGAAAGACTGCTGAGACATTAGCCCTCTCAGCTGTGTGGCTCGTTTTTTCCTCTGGTCTCCTTATGACACTCCATGTTTAGTAATGGATAGCTCTTGACATTATATTCCTTTAGAACGGCGACTTTGTTCTTGCATATCAAGCAGGTAGCATTTCCATTGGACACCACAAAAAATACTGCAATGTCCATATTTCTTGAAACTGTCTGTGTTCTTAACGTTAGTTAACCATGAAAACAGCCTCTCGGTGGCGAGCTGCATTCCGTTCATAGTTCATATCGCGTGCAGATTGATTGCACCTGTGACTGTATGCAGCGTTCACCTCACGCGCTGCGCACAATAACAGCATTCCGCCCCACGTTTGAGCGACTTGAATTTACATTGTAGGCCTGCCTACTGGCGCCGTTTACAATAAATTATTTTGCGGGCCAGATTATATTTTATTTCTGACATCATGTCGCGGGCCGGTTGGAGTGTTGTGCCGGGCCGCAAATGGCCCGCGGGCCACTAGTTTGAGACCCCTGGTCTAGATAAATGTATATAAAAATGTTGAAAACGAAACTTGCTGCGTTTCTGGTTTTTCACAGACATAAAAATAGGAGAGCACCACATAGTAATTTCAGTTCAGATAGTAGACAAATATGTATTATCTCTGGAATTTGGATATTAATAATGATGTCTAAAAAAAGAATAAGGTCCCACAGAAAAGGGGGGATTTCACTTCTGTTGTAATGGATATACAGTGGGGATGTAGGGGACGTAAAACAGTTGATGAACAGTTTGATGTATTTCTTCTTATATTCTTGTTATTAGGTCTTGCCATTGTAGAAACAGAATCTAATCTAGTCAAAATCTGCAAGCTAATTGCCCAATGCTCATTATCTATCTACCAAAATCATAAACAGTAAATGACTGACCTACAGTAGCTGAAGTAACACACACAGTGAAATCTTAGTAGTAGTCTATGGGTTTTTCTAGGGCTGTACCCGACTCTGAATTTTGTGAGTTGAATCAGATTCGTCTGTTCAAACCAGAGATTTGATGATTCGTTCAATCATTCGTTCCTCCTTTTTTCACCTAGGCTGAAGGGAGACCACAGCTGTCAAACTTTAAACGCAAATTCTCAGGCTGCACAATAAAAGACACCTATTTTTGGTGCTAAACATGAATAATCTAGCCCAGGAGTCGGCAACATTTACTATCAAAAGAGCCATTTTTGGCCAAAAAATGAAAAAACCTAAACATATTTGAGCTTAAAATGAAGGTAATGCTTCCCCTTAGATTTATTTTCAGGCGTGGTGGTATATGCACCCAGGGGGGACAAAAAGGGGGGCAGGGGTGTCCGGGGTTCCAAGGGGGAAATTTTGAGCACCAAACACTACATTTCCTGCATTCTGGTGAATTTCTACGCAGTCTGCTGCTATCTAACCTGACGCGCCAGATAGTTTGCTTCGCATTATCATCTGGGAAATCTCCTTTGGTATTGTTTGGAAAAGGGCAGGCACTTTCAAAATTACTTGGCAAGTGATTGGATGAACCATCTGTGTATCACCATCTATCACGCGCTAACTTCAACCGCTCCTCACTGTCGCCACACTTAAACCCACCCTGCCTGTTTGTATTTCAAATTCCTCACAACCAACGCTGATTGGAGAGATCGTTTTCTGATCTGGCACAAACGGATCTTTATGGAGAGTATCCAGACTGATTTGCGAAAGAAACAGAATGTGAGCTCACAAAATCAGGATGGTCTCACGAGGCTAGCTGCCATCTAGCTAGTTAGCTAACTTGAATGCCAACATGACCATTTATTTTAGTAATAAATAAATGTATTTAATAGTAATATATTTATTTAGTTATTAATTTCCATATAATGTTCATCAAAGCCAGTGAGCCACTGTAGAGGGGTTAAAGAGCCGCATGCGGCTCCAGGGCCGCAGGTTGCAGACCCCTGATCTATCCCATATTGTCCATCTACTTCAGATGACCACATGTTTTTATGCAGTGTTTCCCATAGCCGAAATTAGGGTTGGATGATTTGACGATAGTCTCCTCAACTGCACATTTCAAAGCGTGCGCGAATAGTATCATGCGTTGGGTAAGTAAATGTTTAGGCTGTCACTAAAGCATTTTCAGACGTTAGAGCTCAATCTGTCTATTGGAAGAAAAAACAAACATTCCAGCGGATATCTTAGTTAATATAAGAAGATTGATTCAGGAAAGCAGTATTGTATTGTGATATTCCGTTTGGGAAATGCACATGATTGCTGGCGCATAGTAGCCTAGGCTAGGCGAGATGCACAGCGGAGGGGAGTGGTTCCCTGCCTTTTTCTGTCCGCTATATCAGTCATAAGTCTCCTTTTACTGCACAAAAAATAGCTACAGTAATAGCCTAGGTCTAAAACGAATGACTGGCCTGTCCTATATGAATAGCAAGGGTGGTCTTAGCCCACCAGCGCATCTTGACAGTGGAGCAAAAAAACAACTTAATGAATCTCAGTCGACAGGTCTCTGACATGATTCGACTCGTAGACATTCAGGGGGCAGCCCTAGGTTTTTTTTGGTGTGCATTATGTGAGGATGATTAAGGATAATTTATAATTTAATATTTATAAAGTAACTTGTTTTTTTTTCATTTATTTTCATAGACTGCATTTCATTCTGTACAGCAGGTATGCTGCAGGTATACATCATGGTCTTAAGTTTTCCTGTGTGTAGTTTCGTCTCAATCCCAGAGGACATGTGCTCACCTGAAGTTCAGGATCCCTTTTCATCATCTCCAGGATGATGTAGCAGCCAATAGAATGGCCCATGAGAACCAGTCGGGTGGCTCTTGGGACATGTTCCCTGAGAAAGGCAAGCTTGTGCTCGATCTGACCGTTCAGTCCAAACGTATCCTCCACTGCGGTCACTGAGGAATCTGTACAAAAAACTGCCAATCAATTATCACCATCCACATCCAATTACAGAGAAATGTGAGAGGATTCAGACAGTCTTATGGTGGACCACTGGGGATCAGAGGTACTTTTCTTTTTATTATTCTTTTTATTGACAAATACTAGACAATTACTATCCCTACAGACACGCATGCGATATTACAGTGATTGTACAGTCTACACACTCATTCTGACTGCATTCTCAACCAGAAAATAGACTGGACCTCTTTGATGTTGTGTCAAAAACTCCCACAGTCCCTAACACATTATAAAAAATGAAAAAGAGATTGTAATCTTAACAGGACTTCCCTGGTTAAATAAAGGTTAAATTAAATAATAATTCAAGAAACCAAAAACAAAAAAAATTGTAATACCCAATCTCAGGGATGGCTATCTCTGGCTATTCCTTCAGTCTCTACAGTTAGGTAAATCAGCTTTTATTTTAGTAGGTTTGTGCACCTTACATTGTAGCTTGTAGAATAACCTAAATTTTTTATTGGATGTTTTAGTTCATTGAATGACTGATCACCTTTTTACTGAAGAATGTGCTTGCATTCTATGCCTGTGTTTTAACTCAGTTGTATTTGTGTATTGGCGTGCATAACTGACTTAACAGTCTTGGTTGACTGACAGTCAGTATTTTCAACTAGGCTGGGTGAGCATGATATTGATTATTGAAGACCATATTTAACCATGTCCAGTGTCAAGAATCAGACAGTGATTATTGTAGACTACCTTAAACCATGTCCATGCAATAATGTCAGGAAGCGTTGGGCAAATTACTGAAAATGTGTAATTAGTCACAGTTACTAGTTACTTCTTTCAAAAGTAACTGAATTACATTAGTGATTACTGCATATAAAAAGTAACTAGTTTCTGGGGAAAGTAACTTTTTTGTTACTTTTAAATGTCTGCTTCAATTTTCTTATTAATGAGCACACTGTAATAATAACAGTAATAATACTAAAACTACTACTAATAATAATATCTGTAAAGTTTAACAAAAGGTACCCATGGGATTTTTAAAGGGGGGAAATTAACACATACAGATATCATAGAGCTAAAAACTACAGGTTCTAAGCTTCATTTTTGATGTAGGTAGCAGGGGTTTGAAAGAAATCTAGCTGACACACCTGCCTTGCTAGCTCTCAATGCAAATTTCCCTGAATGATAGAACTGTCAGCTTTCAGCCCACTGCCTTTGTCACTAGTGATCACTTTTCAGTTATGTTTAGTCGCCTAAATGAAATGAATAGTGAAAATAAGGTCCTAGAGTATGTTGCAAACAGAATGGGCATTTTTAACGTGTGGTCATCCACAATGATATGCATCAATTTTAAGTAATGGCTGACCCACAGCCATGTCAATCATGTTTTCACAGTGCGGTCGCTTCTATTGGTGGTGCGGGTCCATTCACAGCATGATATTAGAGGAATCAGGAGTAGCCTAGGCTAGTTAGGCATGTAGCTCAGGAGGTAGAGTGGCCAACTGGGGATCGCAAGGTCCTCGGTTCCATCCCACCTCCGACAGAAGCATTATTTGTTCTTGTTTGAACAACCAGGATGGGTTAAGAGCAGAGAGGTTTCATCGGTGGATGCTCCAGCCATCTCGTGTGTGTTTCACCGCCTACACGGTGTGATGTGCGTGTCTCACCGCGTGACAAATAAAGATGTTTGTTGTTTTGTTTTGTTGTGCCACGGGTGATGTGAACATGATCATGAACAGGAAATCTAGGCTATTGTCTGCTGTTGTCCATTGTGCAAAAGTAATAAGTAGTAAGCCAACGTTAGCTCTCAATGCATTTGCTTTTGGTAATGTTAGTCCTCCTGTGCAATGGCAGAAACACAGCAGTAGTATGTATGGTGCGGTATGCATAATTAATGAGGTAATTAAAGTGTATCAAAGTCATTGTTATGTTAATGAGTCCCCCGAGGGTGTTTTGCGTGCGTGTGTGTGCGTGCGTGTGTAAATGTGTGTGTGTGTAAATGTGTGTGCGTGCTTAACTGCGACAGGTGTGTGTGATATTTAAATAATTAATGTTGTTTTGGGTTAGTTTGTTTTTAGTAGAAAAGTGTGAATGACAGCAATTTAAATAAGGAATGTTTTTTGTGGTTAGTTTTGTTTGTAGTAGAAATGCGTGAATGATATTTAGCATTGGAGTCTGTCTTTTACATCAGTGTGGTGTTAAATGAGTGCCCCCTGAGAGTGGGTGTTTTGCATGTGTGTGTGTGTGTGTGTGTGTGTGTGTGTGTGTGCGTGTGTGTGTGTGCTTAACTGTGTCACCCAGGTGCGTGTGTGTGATATTAGTATAGGCACCTAGCTCGCTGTGTTTTACAGCAGACTATGACATTGATAGACCCTGCATTTGTTTTTAAAAAACACATAGGTTAATTACCCACATTTCTATCCATATAGTGATGTATAAGTTACAATGCTATTCTAAAAGGGTTGGATCACATCCGCTTTTTTCTCCTTGTTCTTATTCCCCATGACTTTCTCTCTCTCTCTCTCTCTCTCTCTCTCTCCACCTCTCTCTCTCTCTCTCTCTCTCCTCCCTCCCTACCTAACCATATAGTGTTCGTGCAGTTATGGGTATACCTAACCATATATAATTCATACAGCCCTCACAGCCATAGATGTCTGTTCCCCCACCCCCCTTGTGTTTTTGGTGTTTACCAAGAAATTGTGTGTGTGTGTGTGTGTGTGCGTGTGCTTAACTGTATCACCCAGGTGTGTGTAAGATATTAGCATAGGCACCTAGCTCGCTGTGTTTACAACAGCAGACTATGACATTGATAGACCGAGCATTTGTTTTTTTGTGTTTTTTTTTTTAACACAATTACTCACATTTCTATCCATATAGTGATGTATATGTGACCGCCGCTGGTAATTGGGTCCTCAACTAGTCAAAGGTCATTTTTCAGTTTTTTTACAGATTATGAAAGTGCAGATTGTAAGCTTTCAAATTAGGTCTCATACATTGAAATTTGAACATAGTTGAAGAAGATATACTTATTTGAATGCTAGTACTGCCAAATCAACTTAGCTGAGAAATCCTCCTCAAAAGTTCTCCAACATTTTCACACCTTCGACTGCCAGGTAATGGGCGTGAACAATAGCCTGGTAACCCCACCCCCAGCCACTCCCCCACTGGACGATCTGTCATTATCTGTCAGAGTGGCTGTCAACTTGGGGTATTAACTGAGAGTGACTGCCAACCCTACTAACACAGTGGGTTGCAGCAACGTTGCACATAAGTTGTACTTAGGTAAGTTGCAACGTTACCATCAGGCGATGTTGTGACAACGTCCATCTAAGGTCGAAAATAACTTTACCCTCCTAAGTCTAATTAGACTTTTCTGCAACGTTGCAGAAACATTGGCAATATGGGTCCCTACAACGTCGTTAAATAACGTTGCTGTGACGTTGGATTAAAGTCCTATTAGGCTAGCATTAGGATTGCAATCGGGCTATCCCGTGACGTCACTGCTTGCTTGGTTCACAGTTAAAGTAGGCAGGATTCTTTGCCAAACTGCTCCTGTCTTTTGTTCTTTTTTTAAATTTTCGCTTATATCCTTCATATTGTACTATGTTGAGGTGAATAACTCACCTTAGAAATGTTATTGATTGTATATTTCCCTGTTTGTTAACATTTAATGCTTTTTCATTAATTAAAACTAACGTTTCGGTGTCGACCAAGATATAATTTTTCAAAAGACGTGTCGAGAAATCCCATTCATTCTCTCGGCATTATGGAACACTTCCACTAGGGGGCGATGAGATCACTTTCCCTCCTATAGATGGGTTCGCCGTCTACGTCACAGCGGGGTGCGCACGCAGCCTCTTTGGGGAAAAAGGAACGAGCGAACGAGGAACGAACTCGCTAGCCACAGTAGCCAGGAGCCCCGTTTCATGTAGCTAATTATGCCTCAAAGCTGCTGTGCTGTGAACTGTACAAACAGAAAAGGACAAGATGATGGCCTCAGATTCTTCAGCATCCCCTCGAGATGTCACCCTTTTCAGAGGAACCGTCGAAAGCTGTGGTTTAAAGCCATAAAGAGAGCAGATTGGGGACTAAAACACTTTTTTTGTGTGGTGCGCACTCATCTCTGGTAAGTTATACCAGTCACCTCGGGGTTTTTTCTCATCAAATTACATTGATTTGACTGTTGGTTTAGCTATTTATTTGTTTACTTACCGGTAATAATTTAATTAAACAGAAGTAACTTATAACCTGAACGCTAAACTAAGTTCAGGAATTGGAAGCCCAATGCTAGCTAGCTAACGTTAGCTAGTGCTAGCTAACACGCTACCTAATGCTAGCTAACACGCTACCTAGTGCTAGCTAACACGCTACCTAGTGCTAGCTAACACGCTACCTAGTGCTAGCTAACACGCTACCTAATGCTAGCTAACACGCTACCTAGTGCTAGCTAACACGCTACCTAGTGCTAGCTAACACGCTACCTAGTGCTAGCTAACGCTACCTAGTGCTAGCTAACACGCTACCTAGTGCTAGCTAACACGCTACCTAGTGCTAGCTAACACGCTACCTAGTGCTAGCTAACGCTACCTAGTGCTAGCTAACACGCTACCTAGTGCTAGCTAACGCTACCTAGTGCTAGCTAACACGCTACCTAGTGCTAGCTAACGCTACCTAGTGCTAGCTAACACGCTACCTAGTGCTAGCTAACGCTACCTAGTGCTAGCTAGCTAAGTCAAGGCCCGAACTTGACTAATGTTTAGACAATATTGAAAATACTCCGACAAACTATTGCAAATCTTTTTTCTGTTACTGCTGGCTTTGTGTTCGCCGCGAACATTTGCAGAAACATAACCAAGCGAACGGTCTGAGCTGTTAAGTTTTGTGTTAGTTAGCGTTAATATAAAATGGCCGCTGGACTCCTCTGCCAGCGGTCCAGTACAATCCACGTGTGCTGTACAATCCAGGTATGCATGTTTGTGTTGAAATGAAATGTCTATGCCTACTGCACACTGATAGTTGGACTATTTTTTATTTATTTTGAATACCATTTTACTCATCTTGCAGATTTTCCAAGCTTGTCCCATGTGGGCGAGCGGGGCCCAGGCCCCATTTATAGCACCCCAGCCAGATCATACAGCACCCAGCCAGACCAGGTAAGAGTGGCATGTACTGCTGTGGTGTCTACCTGTCTTGTCTTTATTTAGTTTCCCTCCAAATGCCAGAAGCCAAAGCCAACACCATAAAGTTTCCTGCTAATCCCATTCAGTTAGCTCTGTGATTGGCTTTTTTAGATTGAATACCATTTACTCATCTTGCAGATTTTCCGAGCTCATCCCCTGTGAGCGAAAACCATGCGAGCCCAGGCTTCATGTATAGCACCCCAGCCAGACCAGGTAAGAGTGGCATGTACTGCTGTGGTGTTGTGATGTCTACCTGTTAATGTCTTAATTTATTTTCCTTCAAATGCCAGAAGCCAAAGCATGCTGCCAACACCATACAGTTTCCTGCTCATCCCTTTCCTTTATCCCTTTTGTTTTTCAGTTAGGTCTGTGATGCCGTCGCCCAATAAAACGGCTCCAGCACCATTGACTCCATGTACCCCTCTACCTAATCGATGCTGCTCTGCAGATGCTGGTATGGGACTACTTCATGTTGCATGCAGGGATATATTTTGAGTTTCATTTAGTTTTATGTCAATGTACTTATAGCCACATCTGTGTTTATCTAGATTTCCAGAGGTCTGTACATCAGCAGTTCTCAGAGATGCGGGAGCAACTCCGTGAGCTTGCACGGACTGTGAGGGAACTGGCCCAGAGCACGCGGCCTGTGGAGTCTGGAGCCCAGGGAGAAGTGCTGGATGTACTGAACCCTGCCCAAACGGACGAGGAGCTGCAGGTCTGTGAGGCCAGGTTGAAGGACCGGGAACATCAGAGGAAGATGGTGAGTGTCTGCAGGGCGGAACTTTGTCTTATTTTTGCAGTGCAGGGAAGGGTACAGTAAATGACTCTTTGTTTTGCAGACACAATACCTAGGTGCCATTGGTGGCAGAGACTTGGCGGACACAGTCCGGCGGGTGCTGTCAGCTGTAGCCACACATGCGGTGTGGAGCGCCTACAGTGTGCACGGGAAGAAGGGGAAGAAGCCACTGAAGAGTATGACACTCTTCAATGTTCTAACATGTAAGAAATGGTTCATATTTTGAATATTTTTTAATACATCGTCTTTGTTCCATGACCGATGTGAATTGAAACCATTACCTTTCTTGATAACTTAAAGGTGCAGTGATGGTCTCCATGCCAAAGGCTACGATGGCGGAGGTGGCCGCCCAGCTGCAGGAGACATTGAAACATGCCCCTGCTAAATGCAGAAGGGTAAGTGATGTCTTTTTTTTTGGTTTCTCCTACCCAGTGTGACTGCATGGTTCCAAAGATTGTGTACCACTTTTTTGTGCATGTATGTGCGTTGTGTATTTACGGCCATTTCATTGTGTCTTTAGGTATCTGCAGAAGTCCGCCTGAGCACAGCCCATCCAAGAACAGTCCATCTGAGCACTCCCCAGCATTCTGATGAGGAAGACTTCCCTTCCTAGCTGCCCCCCAGCCCATCTCAGCACAGCCCCCCCCCCCCAGCCCATCTGACGCCCACCCGCAGCCCATCTGAGCACAGCCCCCCCCCCCCCCCGCCAGCCTATCTGAGCACAGCCTGCCATTTTTTTTGTAAATAACTTTTTTTTGTAAATAACTGTTTTTGTATTTTTTTTTTAATCCTTTTTGTTTTTAAACTTGTTTATCATGTTGCAGGCCAGACATTGTGTACTTTTTTAATAAAATAAATTGTTCTTGACTGAATGGTGTTGTGTCATAACTTTTGTACCATAATTTTGCTTGCTGCATTGACTGACATTAATAGGCTCCTTGCACAAGCTCCACTACTTCCTGACACTCTACAGGCGCATTTCTTTCCTGTCCTATACTAGTGGATGGAAGTGATTGATCAGGTGTGCTGCACACCGGATTCATCGCTATTGCTATCCAATAGTATAGGACGGTAAAGAAATATGCCTGGAGAGTTTCAGGAAGTAGTGGAGCTTGCGCAAGGAGCTGATTTGTTTTGTAATGCAAATTATATATGTAGCCAACGGAAGTGTAGACCACGTTGCAGCAACGTAACAAAGTAATATATAAACGTGTATACAACGTTGCAGCAATATACATCGAAATCATCACGGAAATCACAACGTTGTGTACACATTGCAGGCACGTTGCAGACACGTTGGACCTGCACGTTGCAGCAACTTGTGTGCAGATACCGCGTTTGCGTTGCATGCACGTTTAACTTGACGTTGAGTGGACCATACAAAAGTCTAAATTGCACGTTTCTGCAACATTGCTGCAACCTGATTGTGTTAGTAGGGAAGTGGGGTGCTCTCTCACTGATGACCCCACACTCTTTCAGTCAGTATTAATCTTGTTCTCAACTGCATTCACAACACAATATAAGATGAAGTTCAAATGTAACGTTCTTTATTGTCACATACATCATATAAAGTACAAGCATAAGTAGTTAAGTGTACAAAAAAAGGCAACAGTCTAAGTGTTAAAGTGTACAGTCAGTTGTCTGTTGTATAGACAAGGTGCATAGTGTTCATTGTGATCAAGTGTACAACAAAGTAATAACAGTCCCCAGCTCAATACTCAAGGTAATAACAACAGTACTCGGCTCAGTATTCAATATTCTAACAATGCAGTCTGTGCAAGTGTGCGCAAGTCTGTGCAAGAGAACAAGCAATGCTTCAGTATACAAACAGGAAAAGGCTGTGGCCTTTCTCCTGCAGTGCTGTCCGTCCTGATGATCTGCAGTGAATCTACAAGCGGACAGCAGCTGAAACTCGACTGCCGGTGCATCACGGTGTTCTCTGGCCACAACCATGCCAGGTCTCTCAGCATCAAAACTGCAATAGAATAGAAGGAAGAAAGTACATTAAACTATTGCCCACAGTACTGGCACTCCATATAGATAAAATAGTACCAGAATGTGTTGATTAAATAGACTAGCTAATGCATGATAGGATGAACGTATTCTCACTGTTGCGCAAAATCAAAGCTGTAGTGCATAGTGATCTTCTTGCTGGCTGGTATGGAGGGGCCAAGGGAGAGCTGCAAATCCTCACAGGCCTGGAGCTTGTTTTTGCTCATCATGTAACCAAAACAAAAAACAAAGGTGTCAGACTACCATACCTCTCATGCTCTCTCATTCTGTTTCTCTCTATAATATAGCTACCTAGCTAGATATTAGCTGCCTCGCTGGCTAGTTTAGGAACAAAGGGCTAGCTCACTAGCTAGCCATGTCCCTGTGCTAGACAGCTGGCTGGATATTAGCTGCCTCGCTAGCTAGTTTAGGAACAAAGGGCTAGCTCACTAGCTAGCCATGTCCCTGTGCTAGGCAGCTGGCTGGATATTAGCTGCCTCGCTAGCTAATTTAGGAACAAAGGGCTTGCTCACTAGCTAGCCATGTCCCTGTGCTAGGTAGCTGGCTGGATATTAGCTGCCTCGCTAGCTAGTTTAGGAACAAAGGGCTATCTCACTAGCTAGCCATGTCCCTGTGCTAGGCAGCTGGCTAGTTTAGGAACAAAGGGATAGCTCACTAGCTATAGCCATGTCCCTGTGCTAGGTAGCTGGCTAGTTTAGGAACGAAGGGACAGCTCAGCTAACTAGCATGTTAGCTAACGTTAGCTAGCTAGCCTTTGTTAGTTAGTGCTAGTGCCTTTGTTATGCTAGAAAAGACTTAGTCACTTGTTTAGAAAGGAGCTACTGCTAAACGACTAACGTTAATGTAATGTAAACAGCACAGATAGTATAAAGATAGCTTACCCCAAAGCAAAGCAGAATGCTTGGCGGCAGACAACAGTGGTGTGAATCTGGTACGTTGTTCGACGCAACTTTCGCTTGGTAGCAACTTGCTTTGTTGATACAGTCATCTCTGTATCACAGGTCATCAAGAATAAACTCTGTGTACGAACGAGTCCTGCTCTGCTGGAGTTTTAGCTGCTCTTAAAACTATTTCCATGTCCTGGATGCCATCCCTGTCTTCTCATTAGCAAAAGCTGTAGCATCCACAGTTAAACTTTGGACTGATTGTAAACAAAGCCGGCGTGTTGGGGAAGGGTGGGGGGGCGGAGAACCCGGAAGCAATAGCCAATGAAACCAAAACATGTTAATCGATCTGCCCGCCCCCAAGCCCGGCTCGAAATCAGCTAAAAACGAGCTTAGTTTGCAGACTAATTATATGTATTTCGTGAACCTAAAACTGTTGTCTGTTATAGTAAGTGGGTTCTTCACAACTTCAACTTTGGTAATACAAAAAAAAACAAAAAACAAAAAAAAAAAATTATTTACGTATTTTGCCCCCTAGCGCATTTCGGGGTTTGCCGAGTTGCGGACCAAATCACCAGTGGCTGTCACATATGTTACAATGTGGGTTGGATCACATCCGCTTTTTTCTCGTTGTTCTTATCCCCCCACGTCTCTCTCTCTCTCTCTCCTTCTCCCCCTCCCTCCCTACCTAACCATAAAGTGATGTAAATTCATACACCCCTCACATCCATGTTGCTACTCCCCCTTGTGTTTTTGGTGTTTAATAAGAAATTGTGGTGTGTGTGTGTGTGTGTGTGTGTGTGTGTGTGTGTGTGTGTGTGTAAATGCGTGTAAATGTGTGTAAATGTGTGTGTGTGTAAATGTGTGTGTGTGTGTGTGTGTGTGTGTGTGTGTGTGTGTGTGTGTGTGTGTGTGTGGTGTGATATTTAAATAATGAGTGTAGTCTTTGGTTAGTTTGTTTTGAAAGTAGCAATGTATGAATCATTTACCATAGCAGCCTAGGTGTCTGTGTTTACAACCACCAGACTATAATGTTGACAGTGTTTTTAAAAATGCATAGGTTAATTACCCATGCATCTCTAACCATATAGTGATGTAATTTCCTACACTCTTATGCATATAGGCTATGTATACATCCCAGCAGTCGGGAGTGTTGGTAGCCCAAACAGTGACAAATCTGGCTGTTTAGTATATATCATATTTTCAGCTTGTTATGTGTATGAGAGATATGAGAACTATTACTAGGCTTACATTAACTCTGAGTGGGGTAGGCTAGATGCGGGGTCGTTACGCAACACATTCTGTTGAGTCAGGAATTGCAGGGGGGTATTGTCAAAATTCGCAAAACTTAAAAAAAAATAAAAAAAAAATAAAAAAAAAAAACGCGGTTGGATTTGAATACAGGAATTCTTTAGAGGACATTTTCAGTTACACATTAATCTATAGTGTTACTTGTCATAGAATTTACAAATGGCCTCAAGACCTTTCAGATCTCAGCTTTTGTTCTTAAAACCTATTGATCCAGTCCCCTGCCTTTTGCTATTCCAAACACCTTAAACCTTTGTCCTCTCTCCACTTTTGTAATTCACCACCTCCCTCAACCGTTCATATAGCTGTGCTAACCTACAGGATGACCTCCAGGAGGTCCACACACCTAGAAATCTGTCTACTCCAGAATAACCATTCTTTGTCCCTTTGTCTCCAAGAAATTGCCGCCTTTTCTCATGTCACGTGTCTGTATTCTCGACCACGCCTGCCATTTCATATGACGTACAATGGGTTAGCCAATCACATCCTCAAAGCGCTGTACCTGTGTTTTGCTTGAATATAAGGCTGCGCATGACAAGCTTTGAATTCACTTCTTGGGGATACCACTCGTGTTTGTCCGGAAGTCCTTGCGCTCGTATGTTTTCTCAATAAACCAGACTTAACCTGTTTGAGCGAATCTTGGTAAATCCTTTTTGACTAGATCAGTTAAAATCCATTACAGTTTGGCGACATGGATGAAAGGGAGGACTGCCTGTGTGTTGATTCGGGATTCCAGTGGATGGACTGGTCGACAGACGTGTCGGTCCATAGTGGGTTTGGAAAATCAATTTTCTCTCTTGTGCCAGAGCGCATGCTGAGTTGCCGCGGGGGGAGTTGGGTGTTTCCTACCGAGGGTAGGGCGCTCGTTGTTGTTGATTCTTCGTTTTTAGAACGATTACCAACCAGCTTAAGCCTCATTGTTGATGTTTTGTTTTAAAACGATTGCCAACTAGCTTAAGCCCCATTGTTGATGTTTCGTGTTAGCACGATTGCCAACTAGCTTCGAAGTGATTGTTGATGTTTCGTTTTGGAACGATTACCAACTAATTTAGCTACAGGAGTGATTGGTGTGTCCAATCCACGTTTCTTGGAGAAACGTTTTCCCCTTTATCCCGGGTGGTTGGTGTAGTAACTAGGAGTTAGCTTCCAACAAAGAGGCTGGTGTTCAGCCGGGCAGGCATGTTTTTTTGTTTTTTTTTAACGTAGGCCTTTGTTCGTCCTTTATGTTCTGTGTCTCTGCACGGGTTGTTTGTTTTGTTGTTTACTGTTTGAGCTTCAGCTCTTGTCTTATATGTTTGGTTAAGTGCGCCTATTATCCAGTCAGGTATTGTTTACATTTTGTACACTGTTTCGACTGTTAAATCCTAACTGCTAGATTTAGTAGCTGGTCGTGTGGGAGACGAAGAAAACTCTTCTGTGATCCGCCATCGAGCCAGAGGGAGAACAAAGGACCAGTTGCTGGACAACTGTCGTTCCGGGAGCAGTGTTGGGCAGTAACGCGTTACTAGTAACGCGCTACAGTAATAATATTACTTTTTCCAGTAACGAGGGGTGTAGCGAGTTACTAATCACATTTCAGTAATAATATTACAGTTACTTGCCCCCAGAAAGCTCGCTACTGCATTACTTTTGTCATAGGCCTGCTCTGTTTATTTATTTTCGTTTTACAAAGGGTGAAATAAAGTTTTGATTTCAGATTGAAGAACGTTCCGCTCATATCACGTCCCGTCACATTATAACCAGGCAAGCAGCGAGCGAGCGGAGCTATTTGAACATGACGTTAACATTCCATGGCTGGAAATACGCACACTATTTCGATTTCCTGGAACTGAAAGACAACAAGAATGTTGTCAAGTGTAAACTGTGTGTAAGTTCTACTAAGACTCTCTCTTGTGCCAGAAACACCACCTCAAATCTCCTGAAACATTTGCTACGCCAACACAGCAACATGAAGTTGGTGGAAAGAGAACCGGACCGTGATGAGCACGCTGCAAAAGGTAGTCAATATGGAAAGTAATATATTACATAAGTAACTAGTTACTTTTGGCTGGGAGTAATAAGTAAAGTAACGATATTACTTTTAAAAAGGGTAATGAGTAATAAGTAATATATTACATTTTTTGAGTAACGAGCCCAACACTGTCCGGGAGTGACGGGTGAATGCCGAACCAGAAGACGGGCACGGGACCGGAGGTGGAGATGGAGGTTACCGGCCTGCTTCCCTACAGATGGGCGACACCTGTGGTTCGTGGGATGCAGGGCCAACGCCATGTCACCGACTCACCGTGAGCGACAGATTAGTATGACCTAGGGAAGAGACCATTTCGTCCGAAGCGTGCCCAATACTCTGTCCTCAAATGCAGAAGAGGGAAGTTTTAGATAATTGATATTTTGTTAATTGTAACCCCCCCCCCCATCTCTGTTTTATCCTGACTTCAGGGAATTTTAGTTTTCACCCTTAGGGGGTGTTGTTTTGTTGAGACAAGAATGTTTTTATTAGGTGGGCTAGCTTGCAAAAGCTAGCCCAACTTGTGATATTCCCATTATTTCTTTCTTTCTTTCTTTCTTTCTTTCTTTCTTTCTTTCTTTATTAGGTGGGCTAGCTTGCAAAAGCTAGCCCAACTTGTGATATTCCCACTATTTCTTTCTTTATTAGGTGGGCTAGCTTGTAATAAAGAACACTATTTCTTTCTTTATTATTATTCTAGTTCTCCCCACTTTTTTGAACTTTAACTAGTTCTTCATATTTTGTGCTAGAAACTTAATTCAAACTTTAAAATGTTCATGATGTTTAGCTGTTTCAGGGGTCCATTCAGATTTTTGATATTTTTTTTATAGTTTTTTTGTAATTTAACTTTTAAAACTATTTTTTGTCCCATTGAAACTGCTTGAAACTGCTTTTGGAATGTTCAGAAACGTTATGTTTTTAGAGTGGTGGCAGCAGTTGCTTTGAAAATATTCACACATTTTGTAAACTGCTGGCACTCCTACAATTTTGAAACCTCACACATTCCTTCCTTCCTTCCTCCCTTCCTTCCACCCTTCCTTCCTTCCTTCCATTCCTTCCTTCCTTCTTGATTTCTTTATTTCTTTCCTTTCTTCCTTTCCTTCCTTCCTTTCCTTCCTTCCTTCCTTCCTTCCCTTCCTTCCACCCTTCCTTCCTTCCCTTCCATCCTTCCTTCCTTCCTTCCCTTCCCTTCCCTTCCCTTCCCTTCCCTTCCTTCCCTTCCTTACTTCCATCCTTCCTTACTTCCATCCTTCCTTCCTTCCTTCCTTCCATCCTTCCTTCTCTTTCCTTCCTTCCTTCCTTCCATCCATCCTTCCATCCTTCCTTCCTTCCTTCCTTCCTTCCATCCTTCCTTCTCTTTCCTTCCTTCCTTCCATCCATCCATCCATCCATCCATCCATCCATCCATCCTTCCATCCTTCCTTCTTTCTTTCTTTCTTTCTTTCTTTCTTTCTTTCTTTCTTTCCTTCCTTCCTTCCTTCCATCCTTCCTTCCATCCTTCCTTCCTTCCTTCCTTCCTTCCTCCTTTCTTTCTTTCCTTCCTTCCTTCCTTCCTTCCTTCCTTCCATCCATCCTTCCTTCCTTCCTTCCTTCCTTCCTTCCTTCCTTCCTTCCATCCTTCCTTCCATCCTTCCTTCTTTCTTTCCCTCCATTCCTAACCTTCCTTCCATCCTTCCTTTCCTTCCTTCCTTCTTTCCTTCCTTCCTTCCTTCCATCCTTCCTTCCTTCCTTCCATCCTTCCTTCATTCCACCCTTCCTTTCATCCTTCCTTCCATCCTTCCTTCCTTCCCTTACTTCCATCCTTCCTTCTTTCTTTCCATCCTTCCTTCTTTCTTTCCATCCTTCCATCCTTCCTTCCTAACTTTCCTTCCTTCCATCCTTCCTTTCTTCCTTCCTTCCTTCCTTCCTTCTGCCTTCCTTCCACCCTTCCTTCCATCCTTCCTTCCTCCCATTCCTTCCTTCCTTCCTTTTTGCTTTCTTTCTTTCCTTCCTTCCTTCCTTCCTTTCCTTCCTTCCTTCCTTCCTTCCTTCCTTCCTTTCTTTCTTTCTTTCTTTTTCTTTCTTTCTTCCTTTCCTTCCCTTCCCCCCCTTCCTCCCTCCCTTCCTTCCTTCCTTCCTTCCTTCCACCCTTCCTTTCATCCTTCCTTCCATCCTTCCTTCCATCCTTCCTTCCTTACTTCCATCCTTACTTCCATCCTTACTTCCATCCTTCCTTCCTCCTTTCTTTCCTTCCTTCCATCCATCCTTCATTCCTTCCATCCTTCTTTCTTTCTTTCCTTCCTTCCATCCTTCCTTCCTTTCCTTCCTTCCTTCCATCCTTCCTTTCCTTTCTTCCTTCCGATCCTTCCTTCCATCCTTCCTTCCATCCTTCCTTCCTTCCATCCTTCCTTCCTTCCTTCCTTCCTTCCTTCCTTCCTTCCTTCCTTCCTTCCTTCCTTTCCTTCCATCCTTCCTTCCTTCCTTCTTTCCTTCCTTCCTTCCTTCCATCCTTCCTTCCTTCCTTCCTTCCATCTTTCCTTCCTTTCCTTTCTTCCATCCTTCCATCCTTCCTTCCTTCCTTCCTTCCTTCCATCCTTCCTTCAATCCTTCCTTCTTTCCCTTCTTTCTTTCTTTCCTTCCTTCCTTCCATCCTTCCTTCCTTCCTTCCTTTCCTTCCTTCCCTTCCTATCTTTCTTTCTTTCTTCATTCCTTCCTTCCTTCCTTCATTATATTCAAATAAATATTCAGAATGACACTTTTTCAGGCTGCAAACTCATATTAATATATGTTCTCCTCTTTCAGCTATTGAACTCAATAAAACTATGAGTTATGATGAGTGGTCTAATCTATTTTTGAGTGTAGTACTAGCAGTACTTATAACAAACACCTACTGCAACACCTCCACAGCTACTGCTCCGCCCGGGGTGGGCTATAGACACATGGTCTCCAATGAGGGGTGCATGGGGATGGCCTGGCAATCACTGACCTGCCCCCCACAACCTCTGACCTGAGGGGGCGGAGTCTCGCCACCATGCCACTATCCACGCCACCGTCCCCACATCTCAGACCCTGAGTTGGCTAAAGACGCAGTTTTCACGGTTGGGTGCATGTGGGTGGTCCGGGGAGCAGTACGCTGTCCTAGACCGGCTCTGACCCGAGGGGGCGGAGTCTTGTCACAACGCCACTATTCACGCCACTGTCCCCACATCTCAGCCCCTGAGTGAGCTACAGATACACGGTCTTCACTGTTGGGTGCATGGAGATTGCCCGGATGTCAGTGCACTGCCCACGACCTGCTCTGACCGGAGGGGGCGGAGTCTCGCCATCACGCCACTATCCATGCCACGGACCTCACAACACAGCCTCTGAGGTGGGTAGAGACACACAGTCTTCACTGGTGAAGGCAGGTGGGTAGCCCGGCATGGCCTACACTGTCCACGACCGGCTCTGACCCAAGGGGGCGGAGTCTCGCCACCACGCCACTGAAAATGCTATGGACACCACAACTCAGTCCTTGAGTGGGCTGGAGACACATGGTCTTCCCTGGTGAAGGCAGGTGGATAGCCCGCTGCGGCCCACACTGTTCACGCCTGGCTCTGAACCAAGCAGGCGGAGTCTCGCCACCACGCCACAGACCCCACAACTCAGCCCCTGATTGAGCTAGAGACACACAGTCTTCACCAGTGGGTGCAAGGAGACTGCCCGGAGGTCTTCATGGTGGAGGCAGGTAGGTGGCCCGGAGAGGGGTACACTGTCCCCGACTGGCTCTGACCTGAGGGGGTGGAGTCTCTCCACCACGCCACTATCCACGCCACGGGCCCCACAACTCAACCCCTGAGTGGGCTAGAGACACACAGTCTTCATTGGTGGATGCATGGAAATTGCCCAGAGGTCACTGTACTGTCCCCGACTAGCTGTGACCCAAGCGGGCGGGGCCTAACCAGCACGCCACTATCCACGCCACGGGCCCCACAACTCAGCCCCTGAGTGGGCTAGAGACACACGGTCTTCACCGGTTGAGTCAGGTAGGTGGCCCAGAGAGGGGTACACTGTCCCTGACTGGCTCTGACCTGAGGGGGCGGAGTCTCACCCCCACGCCACTATCCACGCCACTGCCCCACAACTCAGCCCCTGAGTGGGCTAGAGACACATGGTATTCACCGGTGCGGGCGGGTAGGTGGCCCGGAGAGGGGTACACTGTCCTTGACCAGCTCTGACCTGAGGGGGCGGAGTCTCACCCCCACGCCACTATCCACGCCACGGCCCCACAACTCAGCCCGAGTGGGCTAGAGACACATGGTATTCACCGGTGCGGGCGGGTAGGTGGCGCGGAGAGGGGTACACTGTCCTCGACCAGCTCTGACCTGAGGGGGCGGAGTCTCACCACCATGCCACTGTCCACGCCACAGACCCCACAACTCAGCCCCTGAGTGGGCTAGAGACGCACGGTCTTCACCGGTGGGTGCATGGAGATTGCCTTGTCCATAGTAGTTCTAGCAGTAGCTGTTACAAACAGCTGCAGCAGCTAGCCCACCTCACATTTTCTCCAGGAAATGTACTTGCTAGTTTTATTTTTTATTTCATGAAATGGCCACAAGACTATTTTTTATAGTATGGTATATATATATACTGTAATATATATTATATACTTATATATTACTATATATTATGTTATATTACTTATACTTATATACTATAATATAATACTTTATTTACAGCTCACTTATCTGGCCCCCGGGTGTTTTTTTGCTTCCCTCTGGAATATGTAGGGGTGGGTCGTATACCCACCTCCCTTGTTCTCTGTAAAGCGCATTGTGTTGCCTCTGGGTATGAAATGTGCTATACAAATAAAGCTTTGATTGATTGATTTGATTGAGGTATATATATACATATATATATAATTTCAGTAATTCTAACTGCAACATTATTTATTTTAGTTATTCGTTACATTACTAGTTACCGCCAAAAGTAGTGGAGTTACAGTGAAGCGTCACAGTATTCCCAACACTGGTCAGGAGGCATACAGCAATTATTGTAGATTACCTTCAACCATGTCCATAGTGTCAGGAGGCACACAATGGCCAGCATGGCTCACTGCCCACACTGGGAAGTGCCAGCCAAACTTCAACCGAAGCGTCTGCATAAAGGTCTTGTAAAAGTCAACAACTCCTGGGTTGCCTGTAGAGACAAAATGTGTTAGCATTAGTTTGGCTAAACTCATCCCTTTTAATGTATGTTTGCCCTCTGTCTCCGAAAAAATATTAGACACAAAATTAGATACAAGCTACATAACAAGCTACAATTTTACTTGTCACACAACTTTCAAACTGGAGAAATAACAGACACCACAACACATAGTCAAAGTTGATGTTAGATGTCCCACTGCAGTTCTGTTCTAGGGGGAAGAGCTTTAAGTATATATACTGTGTGTGTGTGTGTGGGGGGGGGGGGGGGGGGTATGTATGTATATATATATATATATATATATATATATATATACACACACACACATACTGAATTCTTACTATATCTGAAATACATCTACTTTAGTATGTATATGAGTGAGTGACCCTCCTATTACCAGACATGTATACAAAAGTAAATTTTAAAGTTTAAAATAACAAAATAACACAATTAGAAAAAAAGATAAAAACGAATAAAGGAGGTGTCCAATTCTGTCTAAAATGTAACATAAGTCCAGTGGCATTGCTGCCACTTGACTTTCATTGGTGTTTTTTCCACCTCTCAAAAGAGGATCAAATTAGACGTCAGAGCATCTCTCCACACAGACACAGTGGAGGAACTTATTAGAATCAGAATTGAGGGGCCTAGTTTGGAGGATTTTGAGGCCAGGGAAAGTGTAAACACCTGGTTCACCCTGGGACAAAGGGCAACCCTGGGCCTTCTGGGGATCTCTTGTAAAGGTGACAGGGCAGGGGACTTTCTTCGGAAAAGTTATTTAATGTTAATTCAAGTTATTGTATGCACTTTTTCTATCAAATGTTTATTAATTTTCATCAACAAAGGAACTGCAGACATAGTTGACATGTTATACACCAAGTACAGCCTAGAAATAAAAATAACAGTCGGAGAGGGCATACCTCTGCCCATGATGTATGTCATCAAAATGTGCAGTGAGACATTAAGAGACAAAAAAATCTAGTGGATATATCTGCCCCGTCATTAGGATTGGCTCTAAAATATAATACATTACATTACATTAGTCATTTAGCTGATGCTTTTATCCAAAGCGACTAACAATAATTGCATTTAACGCAGGAAAAGCCAACGTAATACTACTTTCCAGAACTCAAAAGTGCATCTCCTTTCTAAAACAAGTGACTAAGAGCATAATCTAGTGCTGAAGGCAAAATGCAAGAATAGCAATCTAAAATATAGCTGCAAGCAGCAATGTGGGGGCCAAGCAGGACGCGCGAGCAGCGGATCAAAGACAACAAGTGAAACACGCCATATCCGAAAATCCCTGTAATGTTTTTGTGGACATTGGTCTAGAGAATGTGTACAGCCAATTTCATGTAGATTGGTGAAAATCCCTAGGAGAAGATACATTTTAAGTGTTTTACACAAAATACAAAATGGCGGGAAATCCAATTGGTGGAAAATGACATCATAGTGTGCAATGAACTCGGCATGATCCAGGGATTCCAACGTTACCTCATTTTTGAAAGTCGGTCACACAGGTCATAAGTTGTGTGCCTGAACGCACTTCCAACTTTGACATGGTGGTGGCGCTAGAGGGTTCGAGCTGTCGCAATGACACTTGCTCACAGGGGTCATGGAACTGTCCCCAATGAGTGTGCCAAATGTGGTTTTGATACATTAACAATTTGCTGAGATATGACCCCGTATCCTGTTTGGCGGCTTGGATGCAAATTTTGATTGGCTGTAAGGAGCGAACGCAATGGACAATCAAAAATACCTTTAAGAATCCTATAGACATTGGTCTAAAGATGACACCCACCGAGTTTCATGCAGATTGGTGAAAATTCCTAGGAGGAGATACATTTTAAGTGTTTTTCATAAAATCCAAAATGGCGGAAAATCGAGCCAAGGAATCCAACGGTACCTCATTTTAAAAAATCGGGCTTACAGGTCAAAAGTTGCGTGCACAAACGCACCTCTAAGTTTGACACGTTGGTGGCGCTAGAGGGCTCGACCTGTGGGCATGGCTCTTGGTGAAAAGACTCACGGGACTGTCATGAATGAGGGTGCCAATTTTCACAACTTTTTACCATACGGTTCTATGGGCTGCCATAGACTCCCATGGCAGAAGAATAAATAATAATAATAACTAGGGCTGCGAGCAGCAGTGAGCGGGCCCTCGCACCCCACGCGTGTCGGGGTGTGGCGCCGTTAAAGGGTGTGCTATTTCGGTGTGCAGTACTGAGAGAAACGTCCTGTCATCAGTAGGTGGCGCTCTAGGCGTGACTCAATACCGAAGCATAGATGTGTTCAGGACGGGACGTTGATGAAGCGTGAGAAATGTTGTGTAAATCGGACAAAGTATGTAGGAGTTATGAGGACTTCCTGTAAGCAGTAGGTGGCGCTGTAGGTATGACGCAATACTGACCTACAGATGTGTTCAAGATGCGACCTTCATCAAGCATGAGCAATTTGGAGTAAATCGGATAATGTATGTAGGAGTTATGAGTACTTCCTGTTTCACCAGTAGGTGGCGCTGTAAGTGTAACTCAATACCGACGCATAGATGTGTTCAGAAGGTGACCTTCATGAAGCGTCAGCAATTTGGTGCAAATCGGATGATGTATGCAGGAGTTATGAGGACTTCCTGTTTCACCAATAGGTGGCGCTATAAGTATGAAGCAATACTGACACATAGATGTGTTCAGGACAGAACCGTCATGAAGCGTGAGATAAATCGGACAAATCAGATAATGTATGGAGGAGTTATGAGGACTTCCTGTTTCACCAATAGGTGGCGCTATAAGTAAGACGCAATACTGACACATAGATGTGTTCAGGACAGAACCGTCATGAAGCGTGAGATATATCGGACAAATCGGAGAATGTATGGAGGAGTTATGAGGACTTCCTGTTTTACCAATAGATGGCGCTATAAGTATGACGCAATACTGACACATAGATGTGTTCAGGACAGAACCTTCATGAAGCGTGAGGTATATCGGACGAATTGGATAATGTATGGAGGAGTTATGAGGACTTCCTGTTTCACCAATAGGTGGCGCTATAAGTATGATGCAATACTGACACATAGATGTGTTCAGGACAGAACCGTCATGAAGCGTGAGATATATCGGACAAATTGGATAATGTATGGAGGAGTTATGAGGACTTCGTGTTTTATGGCGAAATGTCAAACTTTGGCGGGGCGCCACGGCAAGGGTGTTTGGTGAAAACTCAATTTTTTTGATAACTTTTGATCACAAAGGTCTTAAGATGAAGCTGACCCAATATGAAGTTGATCGGATGAAATCTGTAGGAGGAGTTCGTCGAAGTACGAGGCATGGAAATGGTCAAAACAAGGACAAAATGGCACATTAAAAGCAAAATGGCGGCCTTCCTGTTGCATGTTGGGTATAGCTCCAAGAGACATTTTAGTGCGTCTCGATGAACTACATATGCCCTCCGAATTTCGTTCGCCTACATCAAACTGAAAGGTGGGGCTCGCCATTTTAGATTTTCCAGGGGGCGCTCTTGAGCCGTTTTGCCACGCCCATTTCCGTCACCCATGAATTATCAAATTTTTCACCGGGCCTGACGTATCTGCAAAGTTTCATCCGTTTTCATCGATGTTTAGGCCGCCAAAAAGGCGTTTGTTTTGGAAGAAGAAGGTAGGAGAATAATAATCCTTCGAAATACAATAGGGCCTCGCACCGCCAGTGCTCGGGCCCTAACTAGTGCTGCGAGCAGCAGTGAGCGGGCCCTCGCACCCCACGCGGGTCGGGGTGTGGCGCCGTTAAAGGGTGTGCTATTTCGGTGTCCAGTACTGACAGAAACTTCCTGTCACCAGTAGGTGGCGCTCTAAGCGTGACTCAATACCGACGCATAGATGTGTTCAGGACAGTACCTTGATAAAGCGTGAGAAATCTTGTGTAAATCGGACAAAGTATGTAGGAGTTATAAGGACTTCCTGTAAGCAGTAGGTGGCGCTGTAGGTATGACGCAATACTGACCTACAGATGTGTTCAAGATGCGACCTTCATCAAGCATGAGCAATTTGGAGTAAATCGGATAATGTATGTAGGAGTTATGAGTACTTCCTGTTTCACCAGTAGGTGGCGCTGTAAGTGTAACTCAATACCGACGCATAGATGTGTTCAGAAGGTGACCTTCATGAAGCGTCAGCAATTTGGTGCAAATCGTATGATGTATGGAGGAGTTATGAGGACTTCCTCCTTCACCAATAGGTGGCGCTATAAGTATGACGCAATACTGACACATAGATGTGTTCAGGACAGAACCGTCATGAAGCGTGAGATATATCGGACAAATCGGATAATGTATGGAGGAGTTATGAGGACTTCCTGTTTCACCAATAGGTGGCGCTATAAGTATGATGCAATACTGACACATAGATGTGTTCAGGACAGAACCGTCATGAAGCGTGAGATATATCGGACAAATCGGATAATGTATGGAGGAGTTATGAGGACTTCCTGTTTTACCAATAGGTGGCGCTATAAGTATGACGCAATACTGACACATAGATGTGTTCGGGACAGAACCTTCATGAAGCGTGAGATATATCGGACGAATTGGATAATGTATGGAGGAGTTATGAGGACTTCCTGTTTCACCAATAGGTGGCGCTATAAGTATGATGCAATACTGACACATAGATGTGTTCAGGACAGAACCGTCATGAAGCGTGAGATATATCGGACAAATTGGATAATGTATGGAGGAGTTATGAGGACTTCGTGTTTTATGGCGAAATGTCAAACTTTGGCGGGGCGCCACGGCAAGGGTGTTTGGTGAAAACTCAATTTTTTTGATAACTTTTGATCACAAAGGTCTTAAGATGAAGCTGACCCGATATGAAGTTGATCGGATGAAATCTGTAGGAGGAGTTCGTCGAAGTACGAGGCATGGAAATGGTCAAAACAAGGACAAAATGGCACATTAAAAGCAAAATGGCGGCCTTCCTGTTGCATGTTGGGTATAGCTCCAAGAGACATTTTAGTGCGTCTCGATGAACTACATATGCCCTCCGAATTTCGTTCGCCTACATCAAACTGAAAGGTGGGGCTCGCCATTTTAGATTTTCCAGGGGGCGCTCGAGCCGTTTTGCCACGCCCAGTTCCGTCACCCATGAATTATCAAATTTTTCACCGGGACTGACGTATCTGCAAAGTTTCATCCGTTTTCATCGATGTTCAGGCCGCCTAAAAGGCATTTGTTTGGAGTAAAGGAGAAGGAGAAGAAGGAGAAGAATAACTAGGGCTGCGAGCAGCAGTGAGCGGGCCCTCGCACCCCATGCGTGTCGGGGTGTGGCGCCGTTAAAGGGTGTGCTATTTCGGTGTGCAGTACTGAGAGAAACTTTCTGTCACCAGTAGGTGGCGCTCTAAGCGTGACTCAATACCGAAGCATAGATGTGTTCAGGACGGTACCTTGATGAAGCGTGAGAAATGTTGAGCAAATTGGATCACGTATGTAGGAGTTATGAGGACTTCCTGTTCCACCAATAGGTGGCGCTATAAGTATGACACAATACTGACACATAGATGTGTTCAGGACAGAACTGTCATGAAGCGTGAGACATATCGGACAAATCAGATAATGTATGGAGGAGTTATGAGGACTTCCTGTTTCACCAATAGGTGGCGCTATAAGTATGACGCAATACTGACACATAGATGTGTTCAGGACAGAACCGTCATGAAGCGTGAGATATATGGGACAAATTGGATAATGTATGGAGGAGTTATGAGGACTTCCTGTTTCACCAATAGGTGGCGCTATAAGTATGACGCAATACTGACACATAGATGTGTTCAGGACAGGACCGTCATGAAGCGTGAGATATATCCAAGCCCCCAGGAATCGAAATCTAAAGTGAAGGCCTATTGAACCGCGCCATCTTGGCTAGATTTGTAGTCACTTGGCTATTTCCGGTTACTTTTGACTTGCGCAGTTGAGCTTCTCTGGCCGACGCGCGTCCACGCACGTTCCCGGCTCTCCCCGCTTTGATTTAGCAATGAAAACCGGCTTGCATATTAACCTGTTTTTGTCAAATATATCAATTGGAGAAATTATTTTTTGATCCTGGCATCTTAGTTTTAACAGGTTAAATATAATTGAACATGTTTTGTTTGCTAGTAGATGGTATTCATTCCGTTCGCGATAACGTTATTGCAGCCAGGCTAAATTCCTCCAGGGAGCCAGTGACAGGCGAGTTGAAGAGCTTCACTCCCCGCCAGCAGGAGCTCTGGCCGCGGCTACCGCATCTCGGAAAACCCGCTGAGTTCATGGCTGCTATTTCACATTCGCCCTTGATCAATCCCAATACCGATCCATGGTAATAATGAATCAATCGTTCAGATCAGATCGGCAGTGCTGCATGCATGTTACAACATCATTGTTAGCTTTATTAACATAACCATAGCCTACATTTATCTCTCTAACGTTAGGCTATCCAGCAGAGAGAGCCGGGAACGCGCGTCTACATTTCAGATAAATGTGAACTTTTTCGTGGACGCGCGTCGGCCAGAGAAGCTCAACTGCGCAAGTCAAAAGTAACCGGAAGGCCAGAAAAGCACAACTGCGCAAGTCAAAAGTAACCGGAAATAGTCAAATGACTACAAATTTTGCCAAGATGGCGCGGTTCAATAGGGCTTCATTGTTGATAGCGGCCAGTGAATGGAGTGGCTGTATCCAGTTTATATAATACATCCATGGATATATCGGACAAATTGGATAATGTATGGAGGAGTTATGAGGACTTCGTGTTTTATGGCGAAATGTCAAACTTTAGCGGGGCGCCACGGCAAGGGTGTGTGGTGAAAACTAAATTTTTTTGATAACTTTTGATCACAAAGGTCTTAAGATGAAGCCGACCCGATATGAAGTTGATCGGATGAAATCTCTAGGAGGAGTTCGTCGAAGTACGAGGCATGGAAATGGTCAAAACAAGGACAAAATGGCACATTAAAAGCAAAATGGCGGACTTCCTGTTGCATGTTGGGTATAGCTCCAAGAGACATTTTAGTGTGGCTCGATGAAATACATATGCCCACCGAATTTCGTTCGCCTACATCAAACTGAAAGGTGGGGCTCGCCATTTTAAACTTTCCAGGGGGCGCTCTTGAGCCGTTTTGCCACGCCCATTTCCGTCACCCATGAAATATCCGATTTACACCGGGACTGATGTATCTGCAAAGTTTCATCCGTTTTCATCGATGTTTAGGCCGCCAAAAAGGCATTTGTTTGGGGAGAAGAAGGAGAAGAAGGAGAAGGAGAAGGAGAAGGAGAATAATAATCCTTCGAGTTTCAATAGGGCCTCGCACCGCCAGTGCTCGGGCCCTAATAATCCTTCGAGTTTCAATAGGGCCTCGCACCGCCAGTGCTCGGGCCCTAATTAAAGCTGCAAGCAGCGTTGTGGGGGCCAAGCTGACCACACGAAAGATGAAGCAAATGCGACTGATGTTTTGAAGGCTTTAGAGACATGTTTGTCGGACGCAACTACACTGCAAACTTGGTAAACACAGCAAACGTTATAACCACTGCAAACTTCAACCACTGCAAACTATGAAAATCATTCAGATCAATAAAACAAGAAAAGTAGGCTGTTCTAATACTCAACACTCGTGGGCAGCGGATGAGAGCTTAAGTCTTTCCCACACCCGTGTGGCCAGCCCGTTCGTGGAATTTCTGCCACACCTTCTCTTTCAAGGCTGTAGCGAGGACCAGCTGAAAGATGGAGTTTGCGGTGTTGGGGTCCCTCACACACTGATGCAAGACTCCCTCCCTCAGAGTCAGCCTCTATCTCTCCTTGAGGATCTGCCGAGTGTCACGTTGCAGGGCGATCCTTTCTGTTGCACTGGGCGGTTTCCCTGTCTGCAAGGATAACAGCATGTGGCGAATCATGTCATCTTTTTGCTGGGCGTCCTTCCATTCTCCAGGGGGTTCGGCCCAGCTGCACTTCTTCTAGGTCAACTTGGACAGGAGAGTTAAGCATTTCTGGGCATGGGTTTTCCACCCCGGTGAGAAAAGTCTTCAGGGCCAGGATCTCCTCCTCTTCACCATCCTCTCCTCCATCCACAGGTACACGAGATAGGGCATCAGCATTAACATTGGTTTTGTCAGGCTGGAACTTGATGTTGAAGTGGTAGTTGTAGAGTCTGGCTGCCCACTGTTGCTCCAAGCTTCTCAGGTTCACCTCTTGTAAGTTTGCGAGAATGTTGTCAGTGAACACTACAAAATGGGAGCCTAGAGTGGAATTTCTTGCTGCACCAGCGAAAGACGGCCTACCTTCTGATAGCCATGAAGGTAAACAGGAGTCTGGCCAGTGTTCTTCACTTCTTCACTTGTACCTTCCCATTCAGACAAACTAGACTCCAATGAATCTTCAAAACCTTCCCCTACTCCACAGAAGTCTACACCCACTCACTGCATTTCCTTTACCCACTTTGACTATTTGTACACGGCCATGAACATGGCAAAAAATACGCAACCAAGTTCCATCTGCTGCATTTTACACAAGAGGAGCGCATTATTGTACTATATGTGATTGTCTGTACTGTATGTGCTTGTGTCTATGTAATTGTGTCTATTGTATGTTATGTTCTCTGCTGTACTGTATGTCTGTGATTGTCTACTGTATGTGCTTCCGTCTGATTTTCTCCTACTGTATGCAATTGTCTATGTGATTGTCTTTACTGTATGAGCTTGTCTATGTGATTGTCTCTACTGTATGTGCTTGTCTGGATAATCGTCTCTACAACAAAACCCATGAATATGATGTACTGTACTGTAAGATGCCTCCCCCACATGGAAAACATTTGTAATACACACATATTACTTACTCTGAACAATAGGCACACGAGTCCCTGGTCTGTGAGCCAAATTTCACAACTTTTAACTGGCAGGAGCGACCGACAATGATTCTGTTGTCTGCCATTGACTTCCACAGCAGCATAATTACAATAATTATAAGAATGCACTTTGGATGAACGGGAATCGAACCCTGAACTCGCTGCTCGCGAGACTGACGCGCTACCCGTTATGCCACGACGGATCTTACCAACGCGCTTCGCAGATTTGAGTGGATAATGTCAGCTTCTGCTTCCTCTTGGTAGAGTGAGTCCTGAGCACTTAATTAATGTCACCTGGTAGGGTTGCTTCCTCTCGGTAGAGTGAGAGGGGGGGGTGTCGTTGTTTAAATTGGCATGAGGCTTGGTGACTGATGTCATGGATATGTCCCGGATGAGTGTGCCAAATGTGGTTTTGATAGATTAAAACATTACTGAGATATGACCCCAGTTCCTGTTTTGCAGCTTTTCTGCCAATTTTGATTGGCTGTCACGAGCGAAAGCAATAGATAATCAAAAATCCCTGTACATCCTTTGTAGACATTGGTGTATATATGACATCCACCGATTTTCGTGCAGATTGGTGAAAGTTCCTAGAAGGAGATACATTTTAAGGGTTTTGCACATCATTCAAGATGGCCACAATGACGTCATAGAGTGCGTTGAATCCGGCTTGAGCCAAGGAATTGAAGGACACCTGAAGTTTGAAAATTGGACTTGCTGAAGAAAAGCTGCATGCATAAATGCACCTCCAACTTTGACACGTTGGTGGCGCTAGAGAGGTTGAGGTGTGGACATGAGACTTGGTGAGGAGGGTCAGGGCACTGTCCTGAATGAGTGTGCCAATTTTTATAACTTTCTACCATAAGCTTCTATGGGCTGCCATAGACTACAATGGCAGAGGAATAATAACTAGAAAATTGCATTTCCTGCAGAAAATGCGTGTGAATGCTGAGCAGCTGAACGAAATCGCAAAAGCATTGCTGAAAATGCATGAATGTGATAAATCTGAAATGTCAAATGTGGCGTGGTGGCGAGACTCCGCCCCCTAGGGTCAGAGCCAGTCTTGGACAGTTCACGCCGCTCTGGGCCTCCCACCAGCCCCCACCTGTGAAGACCATGTGTCTCTAGCCCACTCAGGGTCGGAGTTGTGGGGTGCGTGGCGTGGTGGCGAGACTTCGCCCCCTTGAGTCAGAGCCAGTCGTGGACACTGTAGGCCATGCCGGGCTACCCACCTGCCTTCACCAGTCAGAGCAGGTCAGGGGCAGTGCAATGACATCCGGGCAATCTCCATGCACCCAACAGTGAAGACCGTGTGTCTGTAGCTCACTCAGTCTTAGTTGGGGTGTCTGTGGCGTGGATAGTGGCGTGGTGGCGAGACTCCGCCCCTTCGGGTCAGAGCCGGTGGTGGACAGTGTAGGTTGCACAGGGCTACCCACCTGCCTTCACCTGTTAAGACCGTGTGTCTCTAGCCACCTCAGAGGCTGTGTTGTGAGGTCCCAGGCGTGGAAGTGGCGTGGTGGCGAGACTCCGCCCCCTTGGGTCAGAGCCGGTTGTGGACAGTGTAGGCCGCACCGGGCTACCCACCTGCCTTCACCAGTTAAGACCGTGTGTCTCTAGCCACCTCAGAGGCTGTGTTGTGAGGTCCGAGGCGTGGTAGGGCGTGGTGGCGAGACTCCGCCCCATCGGGTCAGAGCCAGTCGAGTGCAGTGCACTGAAATCCGGTCAATCTCCGTGCACCCACAAGTGAAGACTGTGTGTCTGTAGCTCACTCAGGGTCTAAGTTGTGGTGTCTGTTGCGTGGATAGTGGCGTGGTGGCGAGACTCCGCCCCCTTGGGTCATAGCCAGTCTTAGACAGGCTGCGTTCCGAATCGCCTACTACCCTACTATATAGTATGCCAAAACAGAATGTAGTATGTCCCAATACATAGTATGCCACATGCAGTATGGCAAAAGTACCAGGATGACCTACTACATCCGGTCGTATTTTGCAGTATGCACGCCAGCAGGCTTTTCTGGCTATTCTGACCCACAATCCTTTGCGCAGCGGTAATGTGCGTCACATGCACGAGTTGACAGCTGTAGACGAATGTCGCGTTATGGACAGCGACGGATGTGGGCTAATTTCAAGGCGCAATGTTATGACAAGGTAGTATGTCCCAATTGGATGCCTACTGCTTGCAAAGTACGTACTTTCTAAGGGCAGCTGTAGTAGGTACTGGTAGTAAGAAGTAGAAGTATGCGATTCGGAACGCAGCCACAGTGTAGGCCGTGCCGGGCTACCCACCTGCCTTCACCAGTGAAGACCGTGTGTCTCTAGCCGCCTCAGAGGCTGTGTTGTGAGGTCCGTGGCGTGGATAGTGGCGTGATGGCGAGACTCTGCCCCCTCCAGTCGGAGCAGGTCGAGGGCAGTGCATTGACATCCGGGCAATCTTCATGCACCCAACAGTGAAGACCGTGTGTCTGTAGCAAACTCAGGGGCTGAGATGTGGGGTCAGTGGCGTGGATAGTGGCGTGGTGGCGAGACTCTGCCCCCTTGGGTCATAGCCTGTCTTGGACAGTGTAGGCCGTGCCGGGCTACCCCCCTGCCTTCACCAGTGATGACCGTGTGTCTCTAGCCACCTCAGAGGCTGTGTTGTGAGGTCCGTGGCGTGGATAGTGGCGTGATGGCGAGACTCCACCCCCTCCGGTCAGAGCAGGTCAGGGGCAGTGCACTGACATCTGGGCAATCTTCATGCACCCAACAGTGAAGACCGTGTGTCTGTAGCTCACTCAGGGGCTGAGATGTGGGGACAGTGGCGTGGATAGTGGCGTGGTGACGAGTCTCCGCCCCCTTGGGTCAGAGTCGGTCGAGGACAGTGTACTGCTCCCCAGGCCACCCACATGCAACCAACCGTGAAAACTGCATCTTTAGCCAACTCAGGGTCTGAGATGTTGGGACGGTGGCGTGGATAGTGGCGTGGTGGCGAGACTCCGCCCCCTCAGGTCAGAGGTTGTGGGGGGCAGGTCAGTGATTGCCAGGCCATCCCCATGCACCCCTCATTGGAGACCATGTGTCTATAGCCCACTCCGGGGCCGAGCAGTAGCTGTGGAGGTGTTGTATGGAAGTTGAGGTTAGAAGCAGTAGCAGTGAAAAGCAGTACGTGTTTGTTATAAGTACAGCTAGTACTACACTCAAAAATAGATTAGACCACTCATCATAACTCATAATTTTATTGAGTTCAATAGCTGAAAGAGGAGAAAAGATATTAATATGAGTTTGCAGCCTGAAAAAGAGTGTCATTCTAAATATTTCTTTGAATATAAGGAAGGAAGGAAGGAAGGAAGGAAGGAAGGAAGGATGGATGGATGGAAGAAAGAAAGGAAGGAAGGAAGGAAGGCAGGCAGGCAGGCAGGCAGGCAGGCAGGCAGGCAGGCAGGCAGGCAGGCAGGCAGGAAGGAAGGAAGGAAGGAAGGATGGAAGGAAGGAAGGAAGGATGGAAGGAAGGAATATGAATGCTACCACAGTAGTCATAAAAGGGTGCCTGTACAGAGAGCCTGCGCGTGTCCCCAAATTCAAATCTTAACTGACACTGAGCATCCTCTCATTCACTTCAATGGAAAGGCATGCCGGCTTCAGACAGCTCTCTCTCAAAAAGTATAAATGCTACAGCTTAGCTATTGACACCGTAGGAGTCCTGAGAACTTGCTGAACATTTGCAAAAAAAATGCAAAATGAGCAGCTCAAAAGTCAGTGTGGGCCAATACGTTTCAATGGAGAGCGCAGTTGCCGAACAAATTGTCATACAGCGAAAACTATAAGTCACACGGCTTAGGTACTTACATTGTACGAATCAGCACAGTTGTGTGAACGTTTTAATGTATAATATGTGTATGAGCTGTTAAAACTGTAGGAGCGACAGCAGTTTACAAAACGTGTAATGTTTTCAAAACACAGGCTGCCACACTCTAAATACTGAACATTCCACACATCTACTTCAATGTTAAAAAAGGTCCAAAACAAACTTAAATTACATAAAAACTATAAGGAATTTCAAAAATCTGAATAGATCGTTTACTCAGCTAAAGGTCCTGAACATTTTAAACTTTGAAGGAGGTTTCTAGCAAAACATTAAGGAGGAGATAGGTTTCAAAGCTGACAAGGGGTTTCAAGGTCTGCCATAGACTTCCATTGTAATTTTTCTTTTAGAAAAGCTGAATATTTTGAAAAGTATAAAATATATTAAAAATCTGAAAGATATCCCATAAAGACCTTAACAAGCTAAACATTTTGATAGTTGAATGGTTTCTGTAGCTCAAAGTATGAAGGAGTTGAAGGCTGAAGGAGGTTTCAAAACTCCCCCATAGACTTCCATTCAAAAAAATTCTTGAAAAAGTTGAATATTTTAAAAAGTATAAAAGGTATAAAAAATCTGAAAGGATTCCGCGCATGTCCTTAACAAGCTGAACATTTTGATACTTGAATGGTTTAAGTGGCTCAAAGTATGAAGGAGCTACAGAGAGCCAAAAAACGTACGGAAGAAGAAGTAAAAAAAATAATAATAAAGAACTGGATAACAATAGTGTGAATGCTCTAAAGCAGGGGTGTCAAACATACGGCCCGCGGGCCAAAACCGGCACGCCAGATGGTTCAAACCGGCCGACGAGACGACGTCCAAAATTTTTAAAAAGGAACAGATATTCCAAATTTGTCCAGCAGAGGTCGCACTGACATAACGAGAGATCCGGAAATAAACAGCACGTGACAGCAACGCGCCCAGAATGCGCCATCTGGCAATCTTGCCTTATCGTTATTAAGCTCTTGTTGTCAAAATTACCCACGGATGCACCCTCATTACCAAAATGTCTTTGTCAAAAAGGAGTTTTCCAAGAAAAATGGACTGATTCTTATTTATTCACAGAAGTGAATGGGAAACCTGTGTGCTTGGTGTGTAATCAGCAAGTTTCAGTGCAAAATAATATTCGGCGCCACTATGAGACTCATGGTGAAAAATACAACCATTTGCGAGGACAACTGAGAATAGAGAAGATAAATGAATTGTTAGTGGGTCGAAAGAAACAGCAGTCTGTTTTTACCCGTAGCCGAGAGGTCAGTGATGCAGCGGTGAAAGCTAGCTACCTTATTGCTAACGAGATAGCGTTAGGATCCTAGCCATTTTCTGAGGGTGAGTTCGTGAAAACATGCATGCTGAAGGCTGCAGAAATCGTGTGCCCTGAAAAGCGACAGGCCTTTGCCAACATTAGCCTAACGAGGAACACTGTCGCAGATAGAATTTCAGATCTCTCGGCAGACTTGGACAGCCAAATGAATCACAAAGTCAAGTCATTTGTTGCATTTTTGGTTGCAATTGATGAGAGCACTGATATTACAGATGTTGCTCAACTGGCCATATTCATTCGTGGTGTTGATGAGACTTTGACAGTCACCGAGGAGTTCCTTGGGTTGGTACCTATGACGGATACTACAACAGCGGATGACATTATCAGCTCTCTCGTTGGAGCGCTGGACAGGGTCGGAGTGGACTGGTCCCGTGCCGTCAGCCTGGCTACAGATGGTGCGCCATAATGATCGGGAGAAAAGCAGGCGTTGTGACAAAATTCAGAGAGAAAGTACAGGCCGCAAATGGAGGACAAGATTTTTGGACATTTCACTGTATTTTGCACCAGGAAGCATTGTGTTGCAAATCATTAAAAATGGATCATGTCATGGAGGTGGTTGTCCGCACCGTTAATTTCATCCGAGCAAGAGGTCTGAATCACCGTCAGTTTGACAGTCTTCTCAGTGATGAAGACATTACGCATGGTTTGCCATACCACACTGAAGTACGGTGGTTAAGCCGAGGTGCCGTGCTGAAGCGTTTCTTTGAGCTATGAGAGGAAATTGGACAGTTCATGGAGAAAAAAGGCAAACCAGTGAAGGAACTTAAATGCCCAGAATGGGTGCAGGATCTTGCCTTTATGGTGGATATTAAAGAGCACCTGAATAATCTTAACAAAATGTTGCAGGGCCGCAAAAAAGTTGCCACTCAGTATTATGACAGCATACGCGCATTCAAGTTGAAACTGTCACTCTGGGAGACACAACTATCTAGCGGTGACAACGCTCATTTCCCTTGTCTAAGAGATGTGCGTGCGACCGGACTTAATGCTGACATGGATCAATACAAAGACAAGATTACAGGATTGCTGTGGGAGTTTGAGCGATTTTTTCAGTTCCATAGGCCTATCTGTGAATAAATGTTTTGTGCCTTTGTAGATCCACTGTGATCTGTGAGTGCACATATGTAGGCTAAATGATAAATTAAGGCATAATATTGAAAAACAAAGGTAAAGATTTTGAGTTGACGTTATTTATAGGTTATTTTGCTATTATTTTACTGGCCCGGCCCACTTGAGATCAGATTGGTCTGTATGTGGCCCCTGAACCAAAATGAGTTTGACACCCCTGCTCTAAAGCATTCACACTAATAATAATAAATAAGAAAAGGTAGAAACTTAATGGAGGCCTACGCAGCTTCGCTGCTTGGCCCCCAAATATAGCTGCAAGCAGCAATGTGGGGGCCAAGCAGGACACGCGACCAGCGCATCAAAGACAAAAAGCGAAACACGCCATAGCCGCATTCGAATCCCTACCGCAGTTTTGAAAATCGGGCATACGGTTCAGAATAAACGCACTTCCAACTTTGGCAGGTTGGTGGCGCTAGAGAGTTCAAGGTGTTGACTTGGTGACAGGGGTCACGGGACCGTCCCCGACGAGTGTGCCAAATGTGGTTATGATACAACAAAACGTTATTGAGATATGACCACACTTCCTGTTTGGTGGCTTGGACGCCAAATTCGATTGGCTGTAGTGAGTGAACGCCTTCGACAATCGAAAATCCCTGTTATCCTTTTGTGGACATTGGTCTAGAGAATGTGTACAGCCAGTTTCATGTAGATTGGTGAAAATCCCTAGGAGAAGATACATTTTAAGTGATTTACACAAAATACAAAATGGTGGGAAATCCCATTGGTGGAAAATGACATCATAGGGTGCGATGAACTCGGCATGAGCCAGGGATTCCAACGGTACCTCATTTTTGAAAATTGGTCCAACATGTCAAAATTTGTGTGCCTAAATGCACTTCCAACTTTGACATGGTGGTGGCGCTAGACGGTTCGAGCTGTCGGGATGACACTTGCTGACAGGCTTCATGGGACTTTCCCTGATGAGTGTTCCAAATGTGGCTTTGATACATTAACAATTTGCTGAGATATGACCACACTTCCTGTTTAGCGGCTTGGTCGCCAAATTCGATTGGCTGTAGCTGGCGAACGCTTTCGAGAATCGAAAATCCCTTTAAGATTTCTATAGACATTGGTCTAGAGATGACACCTACCACGTTTCGTGCAGATTGGTGAAAATTCCTAGGAGGAGATACATTTTAAGTGTTTTTCACAAAATCCAAAATGGCGGGAAATCCAATACGGCGGAAAATGATGTCATGGGGTGCGTTGAACTCGGCTTGAGCCAAGGAATCCAACGGTACCTCGTTTTTGAAAATCGGGCTTACAGGTCAAAAGTTGTGTGCACAAACGCACCTCCAACTTTGACATGTTGGTGGCGCTAGAGGGTTCGAGCTGTGTACATTGGTCTTGGTGAAAAGACTCAGGGGACTGTCATGAATAAGTGTGCCAATTTTCACAACTTTTTACCATACGGTTCTATGGGCTGCCATAGACTCCAATGACAGAGGAAGATGAAGAATAATAAGAAAAGGTACAAGAACAATGGTGGCCTGCGCAGCTTCGCTGCTTGGCCCCCCAAATATACCTGCAAGCAGGAATGTGGGGGCCAAGCAGTTTAACTGCAAGCAGACAAGGAATCAGCTAGACTGACATGGTGACATGTTTGACAAGGGTCAAGGATGGGCCCGAGATTTTCGGAAGTCAGACATATGGTTGAACGGGATTCGATCTCTGTACCTGCTGCTTGCAAGGCCAACATGCTAACCACTGTGCTACGCCGGATGTTACGAAGGTGAATCACCCTAGTCCACAAGGCATGTAAGCCTTCGCTAACCTATTAGCTGAATCCCAATCTGAGTCTGAGTCCTGAGCACCTAATTAATGTCAGCTGGAAGGGCCAGAGAGCGGAAGGGCCCTAAATTAAATGCTATTAAAGCATTTATGATACAACCCAACTTCCTGTTTAGTGGCATTGTCGCCAAATGCAATTGGCTGTCACAAGCGAACGCATCCAAATCTCATATTGAACCTTTGTAGACTAGGATTGGTCTACAGATTATGTGTAGGCCTACCACGTTTCATGCAGATAGGAGGAAAATCTGACATGGGGTTGAACGAGATTTAAACTCAGTACCTGCTGCTTGCAAGGCCGACTTGCTATCCACTGTGCTACGCCTGATCTTGCAAGGGAGAATCGCCCTAGTCCACAAGGCATGTCAGCCGTTGCTTCCTCTCGATTGAGTGAGAGGGGGGTTATACCATATATATATATAACATAATATATTATTATAAGTATATATATATATATATATATAATGATAATATAATAATATATAATATAAGTATAATATAACATATCTATTAACGTTATATCTAGCTAGCTAATGTTATTTTCCAGGCTAGCTATACTAGATTATCAGCAGCGACACTGACAACTAGCATTAGCTAGCTAGGCTAACGTTCCCTAACGTTAACTAGCTAACAACAATTTGGGTAGAGTTCTTTGACCGCGAAGGAGACTGGGAGGCGAAATCAGCGTTCGTTCAAGTAATTTCAAAATAAGGGTCCTATGAACATTGAGGCGCTACTATTTAGAGGTTGGTCATTTCTCTGCGTGAGAATTGTGAAGTGTGGCGTGTGAGTGTGAGAATAGGTTGAAATGCTGGAAGTCAGGCCAATATCATTGAAAAAACGCTACCGTCTTAAACTTAATATGTTTGTACTCTTTATTTTTGGATGAGGACCACAGAAGAAGATATAATTTTAAGCACCAATATGCACGGACCACACTTAAACAGATGTGTCTCAGTTATCGGTGTCAAATTATGGAACTCGCTTCCGAATTATTTAAAATTCTTAAATTTGTTTCTGTTTAAAAAGAAGTTCAAAGAGAGAATAATTAGACAATATGAAGCTTTTGGATGAGTAGAGTGTAGTGTGGGATGGGTTCTAAATTGTATTTTTGTAATTACTTGATTTCTGCATAGTTATGTTTACTTTATTTATTTAATTTTATTGCGCAGATGTAAACGTTACTTAGTTTCGGTACTGTCATGCTCAGTATGTAGCTTGTTATCGTAAATACGGTATGAGCACTGGCAGACCATCTATCATTTTTTAAGGTTCAAGTAAGGGGCAGGCTTAATAAGTTTTCTTCTTCCTGTTCCTTTCTGGCCAAGGATTGTGTAAACTGTTGAGTTGTTACAGTCTTGGTCAGAACAAATAATAAATGAAAATATAGCTGCAAGCAGCAATGAGCGGGGCCAAGCCATTACGCATCAAAGCCAATAAGCAAAACATGCCATAGCCACATTTGAGCTACCATTGAGCTACCACTAGCCATTGATGTCAATTAACATACAATATAAGCACAAGGGGGTGTTGTTGCATAAAAACAATACACCTCCTCGCTCCTTTACACCTCCTCATCTACACCTCCTCCCACCACTACACATCCACCCTCCTCTACACCTCCCCACTCTACACCTCCTCCTTCTTCTACACCTCCCCCTCCTCTACACCTCCTCCCATCACTACATCTCCTCTACCCCTACCCCCTCCCCTACACCTCTTCCCCTACACCTCCTCCTCTACCCCTCCCCCCTCCTCTACACCTCCTCCCATCCCTACATCTCCTCTACCCCCCCCCCTGCTCTACACCTCCTCCTCTACCACTCCCCCTCCTCTACACATCCTCCTCTACACCTACGCTTTTGACTCCTCCCACCCCAACACCTCCTCCTCTACACTTCCTCTCTCTCCTACTCCTCATCCCTCCTCTACAACTCCTCCCTGAAAGAATGAAAGCGCAACCGGGGTGTTGTTGCACACAAACACTTATATCTACATCATAATTTAATCTGACGATTTTCTGTCCAATTAGTAAATTGTAGAGCATGCCATCACCTACCCATAGAAGCAGGATGAGCCCCATCCGGCCAAAGGGGGCGCTACAGCAATCGATTGCATTTTAGCCTTTTTTAAGCACTTTGCTTGTTATAGCGCCGCCCTGTGGCAAATTTGCTTCATATTTCTAAGATTACCTAAGGATACACTCTGACACCACTCTACCAATTTTCAGAAAAATCGGCGTAGCGGTTAGGCCTTAACAGGAAATTAGCTCTCTAGCGCCCCCATTTGAGTTGATCGGGCCAATAATGCATGGATAGCCCCAGGGTATATGTGAGGACGTGCTTGCAATAATTTGTGGTGTTCTGTACAACCCTTCAGAAATTATACCACTTTATGTAAAAAGCCACGCCCTCTACAAACTTCATTGGCTCATAATTTCTTTTTTTTTCAACTTTTCAACTTTTCCAAAATGTCTCGAGATGGAACTTTAGATATTGCTCCCGACATTCTGTGTACCAAGCGTCATGTGAATCGGTCAAACTTTCTAGGAGGAGATAGATTTTAAGCATTTTTCAAAATTTGCAAAATAGCGGATAATTTCCATAACCGGATGTTAAAGGTTCTTGAGGCAAATTTGTTCATCGTGAGGACACACATATGTCGGCAAAGTCGCATGACTCTATGTCAAACGGGGCATGAGATATGCCTGTCATATGTCTTTGAGAGAGTGATGGCTGGCTTTTCACTAAAATGCTTATATCGACATCAAATTAACATCTGGTAATTAGGAGTCCAATGAGTAAGTTGTAGAACATGAGATGACCTACCCATACAACCATTACAAAACCCATTTGGCCATAGGGGGCGCCACAGCAATCAATTCCGTTTTAGCCACTTTTAAGCATTTTGTCTTGTTATAGCGCCACCCTGTGGCCAATCTGCTTCCTATTTCACATGATACCTCAACATATGCTCTGGTACGAGTGTACAAAGTTTCAGAAAAATCGACCTGGCGGTTAGGCCTAAACGGGAAATGAGCTCTCTAGCGCCCCCATTGGGTTTGATCGAGCCATTAATGCAGGGCTAGCCTCGGTTTATATGTGCGGACATCCTTGAAAATATGTGTGGTGTTCTGTACAACCCTTCAGAAAATATACCCCTTTATGTGAAAAGCCATGCAAAGCCACGCCCTCTGCAATCTTCATTGGCTGATAGTTTCTGTTTCATTCAACTTTTCCAAAATGTGCCGAGATGGAACTTTAGATATTGCTCCCTAGATTCTGTCTACCGAGCGTGATGTGAATCGGTGAAACTTTCTAGGAGGAGATAGATTTTAAGCGTTTTCCAAAAAATGCAAAATAGCAGATAATTTACATAACCGGAAGTTATAGGTTCTTGAGGCAAATTTGTTCATCGTGAGAAGAGACATATGGGTGCAAAGTGTCATAACTCTAGGTCAAACGGGGCATGAGCTATGCCTGTTCAAAGTTTGCAATTTCAGTCGGCTGCTATAGCGCCCCCTATTGGCCAATCAATCTAGGTCTTGCTCCATGGACTCAGCACATCATCCTCTACCATCATGCAAATTTTGGTAAAAAGTTACCACTCCGTTCTATAGGCTGCCATTGACTCCCATGGCAGAGGAATAATAATACCATCAAATATAGCTGCAAGCAGCAATAACGGGGCCAAGCACAATGAACGCATCAAAGCCAACGAGGAAAACACGCCATAGCTACATTGGAGCTATGCATGTGAGCATCTATGTCGCCTGACCAGGAGAATCAGGTCAAATTCATGCAACAGTATCATCATCACCATGATCACCATGATCATCATCATCATCATCATCATCATTATACAACTGCATTCACATTTAATTCATCTGACAGCGTCAAGTGAGAGTCAGGTCATTTTTAGAATCTCATTACATTCATTCTATTTTGGTACATATGTTTTAGAACCTATTTCTCTGCATGTCTACATGCCACATGATCGTTCTCCAGGCCTTCCATCTGCCTGGAAGGCCCACCTTTACCATCAAGTCTCAGTGCGGGGATTTCTTGATAATTCAGCTACCTATGAAGAACACACAACTTTTGTTTCTCTCTACACCTCACAGTTTCCAGAAGAATGCCCCCCCTACACTTGGTGTAAGTAGGCTATGTAGTCTGTGGGCTACTGTCCTCTCCCAGGATGAAGTGTTTAGATTAAAGGCTAAAACCCTCTCCCTGGTTGAAGTGTGAAGCTATATACTGCAAAAGGTACACTATCCAAACTTGATACTCTTTACCACTCTACCATCCAGTTTGTCACCCATGCCACATACAATACACACCACTGCACTCGTTACTCTTTGGACAACTAACCTTCCCATCAAACCTGTCATAACATTCCCTAGTTTAATCTCATTTGCACCCTTCTCCAACTATTACCTCTCTACCTATGTCACATTTTACACTAAATGCCTCTCACACACTGACTCCTACAAAAGCCAGTTCATTTACAATGGCTCTACACAATATCCAGTCTTAAAGCAGACTTTAAAGATGTACACACACATCAATTCTTTATGAACGCTGATTGCATTTGTGTAACAGAAACATGGCTAACATCTGCCATAGCCACATTTGAGCTATGCATGTGACTATTTCTCTGCATGTCAACATCCCACCTGGTCATTGTCCAGGCCTTACATCTGCCTGGGAGACCCACCTTTACCATCAAGTATCACTGCAAGGATAGCTTGACAATTCAGCAATCTGTGAACAACACTCACAATTCTTGTTTCTCTCTTAACCTCACAGTTTTCAGAAGAATGCCCCTCTCCTACCCATACATTTGGTGTAAGTAGGCTATGTAATTTAAGGTCTACATTTCCATCCAATTGACCTGAATGACTACTCTCAAACTAAAGTGGAGTCCATATGCATTCAATTGTAGTGATCTTGATTATTTCAGTTAAACAAGCACATTCTTCATATAAGAAGAGACGACACATTAGTTTAATTCTAGCAATGAAAATACAATGAAAGTGCAATGGTGGTCCCTTTGCACAACAATGCTTATATAAACATCAAAATGTAATCTGACAGTGTTGTGCCCAATTAGTAAGTTGTAGAGCATGTCATCAGCTACCCATACAAGCATTATGAACCCCATTTAGCCACGGGGGGCGCTACAGCAATCAATTGCGTTTAAGCCACTTTTAAGAATTTTGGTTCGTTATAGCGCCACCCTTTGGCCTAACTGCTTCATATTTCTTCAGTTACCTCAAGATATGCTCTGGTACTACTATATCTGTTTTCGGAAATACCATCCAAGCGGTTAGGCCTAAACAGGAAATGAGCTCTCTAGCGCCCCCATACAGTTTATTCTGGCCAGTAACGGAGGCTTTGCCTCGGGCTGACATTGTTGATATGAACACAAGGTTTTGTGGTGTTCCATGCATTCCTTCAGAAGTTATATGCCTTTTTGTGAAAAGCCACACCCTCTGCAATATTCAATTGCTCACAGTGGCTATTTTCATCAAGTTTTCTTAATTATGCCGAGATGGAACTTTAGATATTCATTGCTAGATTATATATACTGTGCTTCATGTAGATTGACAAAACTTCCTATGAGGAGATAGATTTTAAGTGTTTTTCAAAAAATGCAAGATTGTTGCAAATTAACATAATCTGAAGTTATGGCTCCTTGAGGCAAATTTGTTCAAGTTGATGAGACATAAATCCCTCCAAAGCTTCATGACTCTAGCTCCAACGGGGCATGACACATGACCATTCAAAGTTTGCATTTTATCCCCTTTTATGTATTTTGTCTTGTTATAGCGCCACCCTGTGGCCAATCAGGCTCTTCTTTCTCCAGTGACCATTAGACCTACCCTGGTACCACTGTAACGTGTTTCGGAAAGCTCTGCATGGCGGTTAGGCCTAAACTGAAAATGAGCTCTCTAGCGCCCCCATTTGGTTTGATTGGGCCAATAATGCAGTGGCCACCTAAGGTTATCTCTGCAGAGATGTTTACCAAGTGGCGTAGTGTTCTGCACAACCCTTAAGAAAGTATACCACTTTATGTGAAAAGCCACGCCCCATGCCATTTTCATTGGCTCATAGTTGCTGTTAAATTTAACTTTTTAAACTTTTGCTGAGATGATATTTTAGATATCGTTCCCTAGATTGTGTGTACCGGATTCCATGCAGAGTGTTCAAAGTCTCTAGGACGAGATAGATTTTAAGCGTTTTTCCAAAAATTCAAGTTTTCGTAAAAAGCGACCAGTCGGTTATAGGGCCTGCCATAGACTTCCATGGCAGATCAATAATAATAATAATAATAATAATAATAATAATAATACCATCAATTACAATAGGGGCTTGGCCCCTAATTACAATAGGGGCTTCGCACTGCATGCTTGGCCCCTAATGAAATGACTCAGGTCATCAGTATTTTTAAATACTTCCAAGAAGAGAGAGAGAGATGAGGAAGAAACTCAAAAACATTGTCTCGACCTGCCGAGCCTCATCGCTTTGGCTCTAGCAGAAAAAAGAAAGCCCAGAAAAATCCAATGTTCAGATTCAGGGTGCAAAGTTTGCAAATAGGGAGCCATACTCACTCATCATTCTCACTCTCACTCTCTCACACACACACACACACACACACACACACACACACACACACACACACACACACACACACACACACACACACATTTCTCTCCTGCTTTCACTCATTGCTCATTTCACATCAACCCTGTCCTCTTTCTTTATGACTCTGCTGTATGGGAGTTTCACTGTGACTACATATGTTACTTGTGATACTGGAAATGGAATCTCTTAGAAGGGTAGATTTGTATTTGTTATCTTTGCCTTTGTAAATACAGTGTGTGTATGTATCTGGGGTTTTTTATGCAGAGTGAAACTACTAAATAGCTTAAGGTCTGGTCCCGAACATTAAAGTCCCGTCTCGTTTACCATGCTTTGTGGGTGTGACTTCTTTGCCAATGTCCTCGCCTTTCATAACCAAATGTGCTTATGATTACATTGTTATTCTACCTTCTTGATTTTGCTCTCCAAGTGCACAAGATTGATGGATTTAAATGTAAAATGTTCAAAAATTTCTTCCGGGGAACCATGCCCCCAGACCCCCCTACAGGGTTGGAGGTCCACCCCCCATAGTCACAAAATCCCGTGGGAAACACTGAACAGTAAAATGTGTTACTGACCTGGAATGATGAGAAAAAGTAGTTTAGGGGGAGCATGCCTGGAGGTTTCAAAGTTGGGTCCAAATTTGAGCACCTCTGTGACTGCCCCACAACAGTATACATGCTCTGTGCGTGCCTCATCCCTAGCTCCCAATGCTGAGTTCTCCATCTCTAAAGCAAGAAGAAATCAAAGGACACTTTCACATTCCAATCAATCACAGATGTGAATCACAGATGCTTTCACGGGTGTGATTCCAATTGAAGAGGATCTAGGCATGACCAGATGTAGTGGTGACTAAAGAACTGGGTATACTCCGATAAAGAAGTGTGTAGCAGAAATGTTACTTTTTACATTAGTGGTGTTAGAAGTGGGTATAGCCTACTGTGGGTCCTTGGATAGAGAAGTATACCCTCCACTATACCACTGGTGATGATAAATGATGGGCAGTGTTCTACAGGGACTGGGGATTAGTTCCCTATTGTTACACCTGTTTTCAGACAGACGGCTGCTAACTGAACGTAGTTACCAAAAGGAACTGGTGCACTTAACTTTCCATCTCAATTGCTAGCCTTACGTTATGCTAGTTAGCATAGCTAGCTATAGTTATGTAGCTTGCAGTCACATACTAACTTTACATATCCAGCTTGTCTAGCTGGCCATCAACCAGAAAGGAACGAACAGCTAGTGCCAGCAAGGCTAGGTCAGTTGTCAAGCAAGGTAACGTTAGGCAACAAGTGGACACCCATAATTTCAGTCGCTTGCAGGTAACGTAGCCTAGCTACTAGCTAGCTTTCACCATCTAGCTGGTAGCTAGAGGGAAGTTTGACTTGACACATGACAGTTGGCCAGCAGCTCAGCTCGTTCTAAAAGAGAGCTTGAACATGTAATGCAACCAGTAGCTTATAGTTGCTAGTTCGATAGCTTGCTAGCTATTACCTTATCTAGATACAGCCAGAGATAACCAGCTGAGACAACCCCTCGCGAATGCAAGTAATCTTACCTAGTAGCGCAGTTCTATGGCTGGCTAACAAATAGAACGGTTGACCGTCAAGTATGTGAGAAAGGGTGCCAATGTTTGCGAAAGACAACATTGACTAGAAATGCTTTCCATCTCAGGAAAGATAGCTACCTACCAAGTTGTTGTGGCTCAAGCAGCGACCACTCAGCAGCTGAAGCTGGAGGATGTTGCGCTTCGCCGCGTGGAGTAATTTCCGGGCTCTGATTGGATGCTCTCCTTCACGAGGCACGAGCTGTCATTGCACATTTTTCACTGTAGCAATCTGATAAGAGGCTACGATGAGAACCTTTGGACAGCGATTAAAAGTTTCCCACCAACCTACTGCAAGGAGAGTAACTTAATATTTCGTGCCATACGTTTTCCACAGGGAAAACAAAGCAAAAAAGCTTCATGCCCAGACGAGAAAGACAAATTATGCAAGTATGTAGGCTAGTTGTACCAATTTACAATATGGATCAACCTAGTATCAATGGTTGCATATATATATATATATATATATATATATATATATATATATATATATATATATATATATATATGTCTGGAGTGTGTTCGTGTCTGTCTCTCTGACGAGCTGGTCTGATGTTCGGGTTTGCCATATCTCGCATACTCTGTGTGTGTGTGCGTGTGTGTGTGTGTGTGTGTGTTTGTGTGTGTGTGTGTGTGTGTGTGTGTGTGTGTGTGTGTGTGTGTGTGTGTGTGTGTGTGTGTGTTACACAGCGCTTCAAAGACCAGCTGAAGACTGTGTTAAGGAAATGCAGAATCAGACCTGAAGCCCTGGAGGATGTTGCTGCGTAACACCTGGCGTCAGCTGTGCCTGGATGGGACCCGTATGCTGGAGGAGGAAAGGACATCCAGGAGACAGGAGAGGAGACTCAGGAGGAACACACCTACGGTTGCCGCTGCCACTACCACCACATTTACATGTCCTACCTGCAATAGGATTTGTGGGTCCAGGATAGGGTTATTCAGCCACCAAAGAACTCATCGATAGAAGTGGACGTCATCATCAGTTTCGATGGACAGCCATAAGCAAAGTGTGCGTGCGTTCGTGTGTGCATACATTGGGTTGTGCTCATGCCACATATAATGTCTCCAGTGGAATGTCGAGATGATGAATTGGTAGGGAGTATCAGACTGATCTTTTAGGGGCAACCAGCTGGGAGTAGTAGAGAGAGATTTTACACCTTGTGTGTGGCTATAACATCTCTCTTCAAATGTTGTTGGATGTCCGTCACCCAGTCAGGGAGCTAGATGCCTGTCTAGCAGGCAAAACCCATTTTGAGTGGATGACGGCTGTTATTGGCTCACTGCAATTAATTGGCTGAGAGAAAATGGTAATGGAAGGCCTTTTTTTGTTTGGAGAACTTATGTGTAAATAGGTTTGAGGTATAGAATGGCATGGGTCAGCAGGTGCAAGACCAACCAGCAGGCCATAGAAGGGGTTTTCATTAAGCATTTAGTACACCCTGAGGGAGAGAATACAAATGACCTTTTGACTAATGAGATCCCGGGCCAAGGTGGTAATGACACACAAATATCATAGTAGCCATTTGAACTGGAAGGTCAAATCATAATTTTGATTTCTATAACTGTTCAGTGCACAGCTTGTAATGTGGGCATATCAGAGAGTGGAACATCAGAGTCAGACATTTTCTTTTCTTTTCACCACTTCACAGAAATACGATTAGGCTACTTGTCCGCTATATTTATACATATATACATATAAATGTTATTAACTTTGACAGTCTTTCGTATTCAGTATTAAGTGCTGTGACATGGCCTCGTACAATACTGGCCACATACAGTATACATTCATTACACTGTAGTCCTTCATGAACTCTCATGGGTTCTTCAAATTGTTTGCAACATATTTTCTTTCAGAGATATTCAAGATCTTCTCGTCAACTGTTGTATTACATTTTGTGTAATCAAATAATGCAATTCACAAGGAATATAAAAATGGGGGGAAAATACAAAAGACTGCAGCAAAAATTACCTTTATTATCTCAATGAACACTAAAATACTTTATATTAAATTACATGTATTGTTAGTTTATTCAGGCCCTTAGAACAAAATGTTGTAAACATGTTATACTGCAATTTGCAGTTAAAAGGAGAACAACAAAAAAGATGTAAAGTGCTCACGCCACATATAATTATATATGGGTTAGGCTAGTACTCACGCCACATACTGTATTATAATCTTCATACTCATACTCATATAACGACTTTAAATATATTCCCATTGAAATATAAAATAACAATGTCGTCAGCCTTTACCAGTCTGGTGGCAGTGCTAGCATTACTCACTGTCTAATCTGTGTGGGCCATTCACTGAAAGATTTCCAAAAGAAGGGCAGGGGAACATCAATGTCCATCTTTTTGTTGCTCACTCTTAAGTATGGAGCTGTGTTCAGTGTTGCCTCCCTCATTAAGTCAATGCTTCCATTAATGCCCCCATATAAGTGTGACTGGAAGACGGAAATCAGGTCCTTGAGGTCATTGTTTACACGTTCTTTTGTCATCTCATTATAGACTTTTTGTACTTTCATTTTGGCAAGGTCTTTATACTCTGCTGCACTTCTCCTAGCCTCTTCAAGTTGACGCTCTGTGGACTGCAGGGTGTTCCGGATCTCTGCATAGATGGCATCAATATTAGAGGTGATCTCCAGATTTTCAGCTCTGAGGGAGGCAATGAGCTCCTCTGCCTTTTGAATACATTGCTGCAAGAGGTCACTCACTCTCTGGAAGAGCATCTCCAAACTCACATTTTCCCAGCCTCTAACTGCCTGAGCTATCTGATCCTGGATAGCACCCATATTAGACCTTACATTTTCCAGTATATCCTTTCCATTAACAACTATTCTGGAGCCAGAGATTGTGAACTCAATACCTCTAATGTAACTTCCAATGTTATCGGCTATGTCGTCCATAAGGTTTGAGAACCTTTGGACTGCCCTATCAATGGCCATAGATACAGAGCGACTGACCGTCTGGTAGATCTCCTGTCCAGAAAGTTTCTCCTCAAATCCAGGAAGTTTGAATGTAGTCTCACTCAAAAACATAATAACTGCATCCAACAGGACTTTGATGTTCTGCTCACTGCATTGTAGTACTTCCCTGACACTATTAACTAACCTGTCTCTTAATTCCTGCATGTTCATATCTGGTATGCTGTCAGAAGCTTTCCTGTACATTTGTCTACCCTGGTCACTGAGCCGGCCCAGTGAGTTCTGTAATTTGTCAATATTCATTGGGACCTCATGATAGGCCCTTTCTATGACATTGGAGATGGAGTTCTTCAGCTTCATTGAGGCTCGATTTACATCATAGCCAAAGTGAGCATTGTGATACTTGTTTACAAACTTGAGCAGTGCCTCAGTTATAGCTGGCATCCTCTCTTTAGACCCTTCAATGACGTGATGGAGGACATCCAGGTTCCAGGCGGTTTGCAGGTTCAACTTCTCAGAGTTTCTCAGAGAGGCTTTGACACTCAGAATATCTGTATCCTTGTCAGGGGTCGACTGAAGGATGAAATAATAAGTAAAAGGGGATCAGAAATAAGTTTATGCTTTCAGTGTTGGTAAAATAGTGTAATATAGACAATGTTAATCTATGTTGATAAATCAATCAATTTTTTTTTTATTCTACTAATTTGAATGAGCTCTGCAAGGTTGAACTCATTAATATTAATTACATGTAGGCTACTAGTTATTACATTATAGAATACATGGAAATGCACAGTATGGCAACATTTGAGTGCCAAAAATTGTTTGTAAACTGTTTTGTAAGGGATATTTTAGTAAGGGATATTGGCTGACTTCCCTCTATGGCTGGCATACTGTACACGCTGTCATGTATTGATTTTCAATCTATGTAACCCTGTGTATTTTGGATGAGAGGCCATTTTTATTTAACCTTTATTTAGACAGGTACATCTCATTGAGGTAAATCTCTTAAAAGATAAAGGCCATTGGCTGATTCTAAAATTTGGGCTTACTTATAGGCAGTTTTCACATCTCTTCTGGTCACTTGAAAAGTTTGCATAATAATAATAATAACAATAATAATAACAATAATAACTTTCATTTATATAGCGCCTTTCATAAAACCCAAGGTCGCTTGGTCCCCTGGTTTGGAAATTAGCCAGTCATATCCCACATTTAGTTAGCCAACTAGCTGTGAGTTGATACAGTTGGAAGGGAAAACCCTTCGTTAGTTTGTTTTAATGGATCAATTCACTGTGCAGCACTTGGCATACTTACCAGGTAACGGCTGAATAGTTTTCCATACACCTGTGAAGGTGACCTCCGCTGAAGGAGGAATCCAAGGAAACCAGATGATGGGGAGGACACAGAGGCAGTGATGCCATCTTTGCGGGAGGCATAGCGGAAGCTCACATCAACAAAGGTGGGGCTGGTAATGTCTACATTCAGAGTATGACGAGAGACACTGTGACGAGAGAAAAAATGGAAGACAAATGCAGAGTTGGCATACAGTACACAGTATGAATGCTAAAACATGGTAGGCTAATGATAAAATCTCATAAATGCTTTTGCTGCAGTGACAATACTTACATAGTGCCAGGAGATGCTTGCCGTTTCATCCTGAAAGAGTAAATAATGCTGTTGTCAGAAAATAGATTTCAAATCCCAAAGAGAGTGCCACTCCCAACTAAATTAGATTAGCCTAGTTCAATTATGAAATATATTTACTAAACCTACAAGTCCACTCAAATTGTTAATTTTGTGCACCCCTCAGTTTCAATACAAGCTTGTCATTATCAATCCTTCGGTCAGAAAACGGGTCTGAATTTTAGGGAATAATATGATATTTCTGTATAAAATTAAAAGTTACACTTATTAAAAACGTGATTCACAACATGAAGTATAATTTAATGATTTGGGATTAATGTCCTTTTATTTTGAGTAAAAATGATATGGACTAAGGTGTTGAAAAACATGAAATTGTTTAGAAGCCTGACTACCACCTGGCTTTACTCAGAATGAGCTGTGCAAATGCAGTGTGAACAACCATCGGGGAAATGTGTATACCCCTATGATGATTATCATTATGTTAAATTATGGCTGGCCCCAACCAAGAAGTGGTCTGGAGCAGTCTGACCACCATCGGGTTGGTGTGTTTTGGGCTTTACTTCATCTTCCTCTTACAACTATATGATCATTCATTTCAACACCAGCCAAAGAAGCTGCTCGTTCATATGTACAATTACATTTTTTTGTCATATAGTAGACTTACATGAGCTAGTGTTGGGGTTAAGTGCATTGCTCAAGGGTACAACAGTAGGCAATGATTGTTGAGAAACCACTGGCCTTGCCTGGTCCCGGTACTGGTCGAATTCTCTAACCACTGGGCTGCCTACTGCCCATATGGAAATAAACCCACCTAAACCTTCTGTCATTTATCAGATTATGTCTGAGAATATTTTTGTCTGAGAACATCCACCAAGGATTCTCTGAGATTTAAACCATTGATCTGCCAGTTGTGGATCCAGCGTTTTTATGCAAAGAATATATATTCCCCTATAATATATGATACATACATACATACATACATACATACATACATACATACATACATACATACATACATACATACATACATACATAATATGTTGAATAATACAAAATGACTTGCCGCTTTTCATATATTGCAGTATACTGGAAGATATAACCACTAGTTTCCTATATATGGAAATGTATTGTTTGATATATTACATTATATTTCCCAATATATCTCAATATATTTTTGTTTCATAAGGGTGATTACTAGACTACCAGCTCTGGAGCAATGACACCACTTGTATGATTAACTACTGGACAGAGCTATGATGCTACTTGTACACTATGGTTCTGTCTCTCACTCACTAGGGGTTCCAAAGATATTAATCAAAATTTGATTTGATAATGCATTGTCTATGGAGATATAAGAACTGTATATTAACTATATGCAACAATTCAAGTTCAAAATAGATGTGTCATGTGAGGGTATGGCTTAGGGCCCTCTGTAGGACTGCTAAGTATCAAGTCCCTTGCTCAAAGCATCTCACAGGAAATTGGGAAAAACATGAAAATAGCAGAGAAAATACAAATAATATATTCCTCTAACAGTGTTATTAAATTACTCTATACAATAATGTACTGTCTTGTATTTCATACAGAGTAGTAACATGCTATATTCAAATGGTTCATTACCTTAGGTTTTGTGCAAAGACATGCTGCCAGTCCATGTTAACATCACTGTGAACCAAGTTGCACTTTCCATTTAAACTGATTGCTCCATTGTCAAACTGAAGAGTTGCTAGGGCTGCAAGGAGAAAAAGAAAATAATAAAGCCCCATGTGCTTACAGAAGTTCGCCTTAAACAGACGTCAGGTAGTACAAAAATATTGAGAATGATAATCAAGTAAGTCTTACCATCCAGATCATACTCCACAAGAATCATAGTGGAGGTGCAAGTGGACTTCAGTGAGGTGACCACACTAGAATCCTTGTTTTCCAGCTTGGCAGTCGTTGTCACATTGTAAATTGGAGAGGAAAACTTCATCGTGGTGGAGAGGGCACCAAAGGCTGGAATAAATACACTTGCAGGCAGATTTAGGGCAATTTCAGGAATTTCCATCTTTTGCTCAGGGATGGTAATAGTTGGTATTTCAAAGTTGGACATGTAATTTGCTATCTCATCCAGGTCAATAATGTGCTTGCCAATGGTAAAGGATTTGGGGAGGGTGAAGGATGAGATGGTAATTTCATACTGTGGTAGCTTCACTGACAGGGAAGAGATTTTGTTTTGGAGATATTCTGTGTCAATATCAAAACTATGGACTTCCATCTTTGGCAGATAAGGTAGCATGATGTCAAAGGCTGTGGTGGTTATCACTTTAGGGATTTCCAGAGTCTTCATATCAATTGTAAATGATGGCACATGCAGAGTGGTGAAGGGTACATCAAAGGCTGGTACAGAAAAGACTGGTGGTACCGAGATTTGATCAGGCAGATCAATATCTTCAAATCGCATGTCAATCTTCCTAATGGTCTGAGGGATCTCTTTTACCCAATTAGGGACGGGAAGTGTAAATTCTGGGACACTGAAAATTACCCCATTGTCAAATAATTTTGCTGGTATGGCAAACTCAAATCCCTCCATGTTCTTTGTGTAAACTGTAGTAGATGACACATTAAGGCACTGTATCTTATCTATGCTGGTGGCCTGATCAAACTTCAGTACATCCCAGATTGTCTTCTGATAGACAGGGAGCTTGATGGACTTCAAAAAGGCAAGGTGTCCTTCCAAAGATCCAGTGACTTCCATGTGCACCTCAGTGTCATCATTCGACAGTTGTAAGTCATGCCTATGGACCACTGAGCCAACCTGCTCCTTGCTGCTCCAGCTCAGTGTTTGCTTGTCTGAAGTGATGATAAGGTCGATGTTTTGAATGATTCCTGCATCTCCTAAATTGCATGGCTGGGATATATCCATTTCTATTTTAGCTGTTAAGGTTTTCAAAGGGATCACATCTAATGTTGCTTTAACAACATGCTTTCCATTTGTGTTGAGGGATGCAATGTTAGCATTGTTGTTGCTAGTGTAGTTGAAAGTTGCATACACACGTCGTAGAGATGCCTCAAGAGCAAGATTCTCATTTATATCCAAATTTAAAAGGTTGGCCTTTTTGTAATCAATGTATGAATTTAGATCAGTCTTCAATGTGGACCGCAGGCCATTTACATTTAGGTAGAAGTTAGCCTCATTGTTTATATCTCCAGCAACATTGCAATTTTCCATCACTGTTAAGTCTGCTTTTCCTTTGGATGAGGTTTCCAATGAGATGTAAGATGAAAGTCCCTCCAATGCCAAGTTATGGTCAATGTTCCCTTTGCCAGCGGCCTGAAGGAGTGGAATATTAAATGTGTATTTAAGTTTCATCTTGGAGGCTACATTAGGTTTAGTCTTGGTATTTCCTAGGAGTTCCTGATTTAATTCCAGAGATATGAAAGGCATATTGACTTTCGCAACATTTGTCAGAGAAGCTTCCATGTTCCTCCTTGAGAGGCTAATAGTGCATTCATGCCTTCCCTCAATGTTCCTGTGCTCCAATGACACAGTGGTGGCAAGTTTGATACTCCTCTTCTTTGTAAGACTGGTGGTTCCATCAATTTTTCCATTCAGAATGTCAAATAAAGATGTTGAAGAAGCCCCGAATTTGGCCACAATGTCAGACTGGTTGTAAAGGCCTGCACTGGCAGTCATAGCGATCACAGAGGATTTGAATGAGAAATCATAGGTAAAGTTGCCCATTGCTGGAATCATGATGTTTTTTTGAATGGCAGGTAGTGTAAAAGTGGGAAGAGTTAACTCACTCAATGTCTCAGGAACGTGAAGCACAGGCAGCTCCAAAGATGGCAGCACTAGGGTATAGGATGGCACAGAAAAACCCATTGTTGGAACTTTAAAGCTTGGTGTACTAACCTCCTTGGGGATGACAAAGCTAAAGGCAGGTAACTCTGCCCTGAAAGCTGAAACCTCAATGTTCAGGATGGGGATTTTGTAGCCAGGGACAGTGAAAATCCTGGGAGGATGTTTGGATGTGTCAATCTTGTGTTTGTCAAACTGTGACTTGGCTTTGTTGTAAGATTTTGTGAGAAGGACTACTACTTCATCTCTCCCTGCCTCAAAGTGTGTCCGAAGGACATCTGCATTTTCATTTATTGCATTATAGATGGGTTCCAGGTCAAAGTCAATGGCATGCATGTCAGGGTTCTTCTGATACTGAAGTTTAAGGTTCATGTCAAATGACTGTTGTGGTGTGGTCAGCAGATTCTTCAGGCCGGCATCTTCCCAAAGAGAGTATTCTTTAATTTCTGGTGTGTTCATTTCAAGATAAGGCAATGCCATCTCTGGGATGGTGAGGGGAACGGTCAAGAACTCCACATTAGCTTCCCCATTCATTGCTGCATAAAAGCTTATATCTTTCTGGTTGTTGTCCATTGTGAAGTTGTGATAGTATTTGTACTGATTAAATCTAGCAAGACCAGCCCAGCAGACACGCTGCACCTCAGAGTTAAGAATAACCCCATAATCATGCTGGAAATCAACCTTTCCAGTAAGTTTAAAGGGGAAAATGGTTTTTGAATTTCCTTTGTTTTTGCATTCCAGAACAATCTCAAAAGGCCGGGCCAAGAATTCCAAAGAGTTGGAAATAGTTCCACTTATTCTTCCAATGAGCTCTGCATTGTGGGAGGCTGTCAGTGCAATTTTCAGGTCTTCTACATAAGCCTCTCCATTCAAAGCCACAACACTGCTTTTGATGAACGGAAGCTCTGTCTCAGCTCTTGCTTCAACAGTAATGTGGCTGAAGATGAGTGATTCAGCAGTCATAGTTTGCTTCATGTTCACAGCCTTGCTGTTAGTTTCTCCAGCAAAGGTTAACTTGGCAGTGCCAAAATTTACGTTGAACTCTAGATTGCTTTTGTGTGTGCCTTCATCAGAATAGTCATTGATAGACCACTTTCCACTTCCAACATTTACAACAGTCACAGAGATAGAGCCTGATTCAAGAGTGGCTGCTGCAGTCTGGGTCATGGTAGCTTGGCTAGAGGTTTCAGCATTTGGGATATTCAAGTTGTGGTTATAGGTAGTGTCAACGGAAGCCGATATTCCACTCTTCAAAGAAAATGCTAAGTTGTTGACCACATCAGCGGTATACATCTCAGTAGTGGCTTTAGCAGTGGTCTTTCCAGTTGCTTCTGCCGATGGGCCACTGAGAGTCAGTAATCCCTCATGATCAATAGAGAAAGCCATATGGGTAGCATGAATTCTCTCAGTGAAGACCAGCTTTTCCATCCTGGGGGCCTCTAGACAAGCAGTGGCATCCAAGGAGTAGTCCAGGAACTCAAAGGTTGACTTGGCCTGAGAGCTGAGAGTTGCTGTGAACTGTGGTGTCTTCAGTGTCGTTGTTGAGTTCTCTAGAGCTGCTGCTGTCACAAGTGTATAATGAGGGGAGTTCACTCTAAATTCACCATAGAGCTTGCCGAAAGCTGGAATTTGAACTTCACTGGGGACCTGAGGCAACTTGATTTCTGGAATTGGAAGCATTGTGATTTCAAAGTTTTCCAGATTCAGTTTTGGAATATTTATTACTGGAAACCTGATCTCTGAAATGGTTATTTCTGGGAAGGTTAAGTCTGGGAGGTCAGGTAAATAAAGCACTCTTAAGTCTCCAAAGATCTCCTCAGGTTCAGGTATTGGGATCTCAAATTCTTTGATGCGATCAATGAATGCAATAATCTTTGATTTAATTTCTTCAAAATTGATGGTAAAGGCTGGGACAGTGCAGACACTACAGATGGTGAACTCTGGGACTGAGAATTCAGCTGGGATGCTTATGTCCTGCAGTTTATTCAGATTGATTTCAAAGGCAGGAATGACAAGGTCAGTAAAGGGAATAACAAAAGATGGAATCTGAATCTCTGCTGACTTCATTGCATTTAAGATTCCATCCACAGCCTGCCTGATCTGATTTACAATCTCTTCGCCATCAGCCACTTTGCGAATCTCCTCAATTACTTTGTTGAGCTGAACAGAGATGTAGGCGATCATGTTGCTGTAGGATTCACTTGCCCTTTGAAGATAGATAAAAATTTCATCTCGAATGTCCATACCCTTGATTCTGTTTCTCAGGTCCTCAAGCATTTCCACTGCCTTCATCTTGATATCATTGTAGGCTGTAGTGTCAATTACATCCTTTAACATCTTAAAAACATCTGCAAGTTCTGTATCTTTCAGTTGCTCCAAGTAATTGAGGATAGAAACCTGTATCGTTCTTAAAAAATCTCTGGATGCCTCAAGTTTTTGTGGGATTTCATACTCTCTAATTTGTTCATTGATATAATTTGTTATTTCAGTGACCTTCTGGTTCGCCCCATAAACTAATGCAGGATAGTCGAATGCTGTCATGGTCCTAGTAAATGAGGAGATGCTTTTATTTAGTTCATCAATGCTTTGCTGGAAGTCAATTGTTTTCAACTGGGCTGTCACACTATCCAGGAGTTGAAGAAACCCATAGAAAACTTCAGTGTAAATATATTTCAAATTATTAACGAGTGAATGTACTGTATGTTCTATTCTGTATTCTCTGATGAGCACTAGAACCTGATGCATGAATGCTTCAATTTTCTGGTCCATATCATATCTAAGAAGTAGACCTCTGATGTAGGAATAGACGGCATTCATTTTTTCTGCTATCTCATATTCTTCAATCCAGTTGATAATGACATCTTTCATAGACTCTAGAACTCTAGTCATCTCCTCAGAGGGAATTTGAGTGGTTAGCTGCTCAACATATTTGGCAAAATTGATTGAGAGGATATAATCCCTCAGGTCTTGGGAAAACATGGTGACATCAAAGGTGTCAATAACCTGTTTCAATTCAGCCATTTTCTCTTGAAGCTTTGATAAAATTCCAAATTTGGCATCAAGGTCCTGCAACCATGCTAAACTGCTGCCCCCGAGCTTCTGGAGATCAATTTGTCTGAATACATCTTCAATTGCATCAATTGCTAAGGAAATTGTCTGTCGGATCTTATAATTCCTATCAAAGGTCATAAGCTCATCTCCAATCTGTAAAATAATCTTTGAAATGGTGGTAGACAAATCTCCTCTCTCAATGTATTGGCGTACTGAGGCTATCAGGTCCCGGATTCGAGTTGCAAGATCAATTAAAGTTTGTTCCAGGTTACTCCTCAAGTTCTCCAGAGTGGCCTCTAAGTCCTCAATTGTTATGATATATTCATGTGTTAGATAATTAAGTTTCATCATAATCTGTTTCACCTTGCTGTCGAAGTCCATCTCTTTCATGAATTCACTTACTTGCTGAGGCAGTTGTTCCAAACTGACTCTAAATTGGTCAATGTTTGAGCTTTCAATATATTGGTGCAGGGACTCGAGGGCATTCACAATAGTAGTCTTGAAATGCTCAAATGCAACAGGAAGGCTTTCAATAAAGGGAAGCTCAATGATATGAGAGTCACTGTTCTTGTCGTAACTCAAGAAGCCTGATACACTGAATTCCTGATTGTCTTTTTCCGACCTTCTCTCTCGCCCTTCACTCGCTTTACTGAAAAGGTTTGTGGACATTACCCCAGCAAATTCCAATCCAACCTTCAGAGGATTGTTGTAAGTGTTGATGTCTTGGTTATAAGCATGGTCGTTAAGCTTAGATTTAATCTTCCAAGTCAATGATTGTTCACTGGGTGTGAGAAGACCATCAAGTTTGTTATCCAAGTGTGAAGCAGATTCTATGCCTTCCAGCAGGTGTGTGGTTGAAACCCTGCAGTTATGTGAGTATGCAAGTGCAAGAGGCTCTGCATTCACAAGCAACTTGCTATAGAGCTGCCCAGTGTGTTTTCCATTCAGATTAATCTCACCATCACTGTTGACGATGGCATCAATTACAATATTGAATGGTAGTGCCACAGTGCGAAGAGTGCTGTCAAAACGGAGGGACTTGGAATTTATGCGGGCTTCACAGTTAGACTTAGAGGCAAGTCCTGCAATCTCAAGTTCACAGTTTTGACTTATTTGTGCATCCATAACATTTCCGGTTGTGCTGAACTTCAGTGTGCCAGCAAGGTCTGCATATTTGATTTCATATGTGTTTTTGAAGTCATGGTCCCTTCCATAAGCTCCACTGAGACTTCCCGTCAAGTCTATCTTATATGGTTCCATTTTCACATGGCCTTCATTGTTCAGACTGACATCAGACAACTGGAGATCATGATTTGTATTTATAGAGGTAACAAAAGGCTTCATGTCAACCATGATATCATGTTTGTAGGATATACCATCACAGATGAAGTTGTCTATCTTGGAGCGGAAGGCTAGGGTCCATAGTGTGAGAGTCAGAGTATGGCTGTTCTCCATTTTCATCGACTGCAAAGAGCCTATCATGTTGTTGGAGAACGTCAAAGCTCGCCTGCTTAACATAAGGTTTGCAGTGTTTCTTACGCTTGCATCAGGGGCGTTGCCTTTGAAGATGCTGTTCAGGGAAGCCTCAGTGGTGGACATTCTACCCTCTATGGACAGCTCTCCTCTGCTTTCCTGAGCCAATCCTTTGGACAGGAGTGACAAGGAGGCTCCACTGCTATCTAATCCACCATTAAAGATGCTCTCAAATGTTATGGGACTGCACTGCAGGCTAGTGGTGCTACTAGTAAGCAGGCCATTTATGTTAACTGTTACAGAAGCTTTGTGTAATCCACGGCCATCTTCAAAGGTAAGGGAACCCTCAGAATTCACTTCAAGGCCATTGGAGTTCAGGGTTCCTGTAATAAGGGAGTATGCCCGATTTGTTGCATCATCAGCCTGTGACTCAACTCTCAGGATGGCGACCTCACTAGAGATACCGAGTTCAACTTTATTACGAAGTGCTTTGTCAAAGGCCGTAGAAGTAGCATCACACGTCAGGGTTAGTTGGGCATCCTTGTATTTAAGCTCTGCTACATGCTTTAAAGCATCATTTCGCACATTCGTTTTAGACACGATGGACAACTCTGAATGTTCATACACTCCTTTGATCATATTGTGAGCCTGGATCAATGGCGAGTTCACATGCAGGTTTGATTCTCCTCTTCCTTCTCTTTCCAAGGGTCGAATGGCATAATTAAGGCTGTAGGTGGAATTGGCATACAGCGAGCCTACCCGAATACTTCCATCCACGGTGGCGTCTCCTGTAAGTTCCTCAATTGCGGAAGCTGATTTAGCAGAATAGAACAGAGAGGTCTGCAGACCCAGTGGACTTGAGGCTTCAATTTTGTAGTTCACCCTTTCATTCACTTTGTCATTCACAGTTAGGCTTTCAAAGACACTGAAACTGGCATCCAAGAGGCTGTGGCTTAAGGAGCCATGTACAATACACTTCAGGTTATCTTCATCTGTTCCAGAGATCATCCCTGTTCCTTTTAAAGCACAGAAAGAAAGGGAAACATTGTCAATATCTGTCAAAATCATCCAAACAGTGTACTATATTATTGGATTTTCAAACTTGATGATGACCTACTGTACAAATATGCAGTACTGTATCAGTATGAACTCATTTAAAATATTTTTAAAAGGTCATCCACAGAGTAGTAAAAAGTGTTAAACGAAATTCATGAATGTTAAATGAATGTACTTGAGGCTAAAACTGAGAGTGATATAACTACCATGCATATTTGATGTGAAAAAAAGCAATTGATTTGGGGACAATGAGGTGTCTGGTTAGCATAAACAGCTTGTTGGCAATTAGTTTGAGCTGCTTTTCTAGCTCTATCTTGGAAAAAGCAATCTCCATCTTGGAAAAATAATCACCAAAAGAGTGCGCAGCTTGCACATAAAACACTTTTTATTTATAATTAATAGATTAGAAAAATGTTTTATGTGTACGCTAAGACAGTGTGTGGGAACATTCTTTCTTTAAACTTGTATTTTGCTCCTACACACTGTCTACCAGACCACTCAGGTGTTCATTCATAAAGTAACCATTTTAAATTGCTCTGCACCAAGACATTTTCAAAGTCTTTGTGATATTATATTCATAACTGTATTCATCATTTCTATCAGAAATGTAATCTCTGCAAGTAAGCGTGGAGAATTTACCTTCAAGCTTGTATGAGAGTAGGTTGACAGGGGATTGGGCCATGACCTTGTATTGGGCGATGTAGCTGGGAACATCTACAGTGTTGTTGCCTCCAGAGATGGATCCCTCCCAGTTGTAGAAGTTGCTGTTTACCTTGGCAGATATCTCAGCGAGGCCAATGAGGGGTAGTGTGAAGTCCAAGGAGCGTGGTATGGTGAAGGGTGGGATTTGGTAGTCATTGGCAGGAATCTCTAATCCTATTTCAGGCACGCTGATGAAAGGAACGGATAAGGTACTGGGAATGTTCAGGTCTTTTGATGATTTTCCTCCCAGTGGCACAGGAAGCGAGACGGACATTTTGTTTGGGTTGAACTGGTATATGAATGAGCTGTCGCTGTTGAAAGAATATGGAGGGAGACAATTATGTTGAATTTGTATTTGATTTTGAATGTCTGAATACAGTTGACTAATTTTTAAATACTGTGAGTATTTAAAGTTAATTTGTGTATTCCATGTGATGCACCCATGACATTGTACTAATATCTGAATATTTGATTTAGCAAAGTCAATAACCATTCCCAAATTCTGGCTTCAGCAGGAATGAACAGTGGGCATGGTCACTGTCTGCAGTTCTTATAGAGCCTATATTTGATATATATTATGTTGAGTGGCACTTAGCACGACTGAGAGTACACACTCAAAACTACAACAAATGCCTCTTTTCTACTATAAAAAAATGAATTTTCACTTGGAACTTGACTACAGATTTGAATCTTGTTCAACATGCAAATAATTAGGCACTCACGATTGTAGGAAAAGTTTCTCAGGCATAGTGGGCAGTGTGAGTTCAGCGATGCTCCTCTTGCTTCTCAGACTCTCAATATATGGGACAGTTGCTGCAACTTTATCAAGCCAGATGTTGCTTGCCTAATGAGGGAAGTCACTTGGTAAGTAAAGGTCTTGTTAAAAGTCAAACCCAATTTATCAAGGGAAACAACAAAGGTTTTGGAATGGGAAGGAACCAACTTGTTTGTGTACTGGATTGTAATGTTCTTCTACTGTACAGATATGTACAGATAATCAACTCTTCCTCACAAATCACAACATTGTTTCATTAAATGATATAGACAAATGAAAAAATCACTGCATTTGGATTTAAAAATAAATACTAGCATACATTTTTCTTCAGATTCTACATAATAGTAGACAATGCATACATAGTGTGGCTGTGTCTCTTACCTCAATGGCTTTGGAAACGATATGACGCAATTTCATATCAGTTTTGGTCACCTTCTGGTCTAGGACATCATCTATGAGCTGTTGCAGCTGCTCCTGGTAGTTGTTGATGTTTGGGATGAGTTTTTGGATGTCAGAGTTTATGTCTGACATCATCTCAACCTTAAACTTGCTGTCATCTGAAAGATAAACTACATTACAGGATAGGCTACACATGTACAGTAGTCCATCGATCAATATACTATAGTCTACTTTTGCTATAGTACCAACACACCAACAGAAGGCATGCTGCTACTTATCCTTTACACAATAGTTGGACAGTTACCATATTTAACTAGGACTTTTTGCAGGGAAGAGGTCTCTGGGATGTTGATAGTGGTCTCCAATTGCATGACCAGACCTTCAGCATTCTTCAGGGTTGCAGTAGCTGAAGCATCAGTCCTCAGGTTGGGGATGTTCAGTTGGATTTGCAGCATGCCATCTTTCATGGACTCAAGTCTAAAGAAACAAGCAAAGCAAGACATCACTTTAATTTGGACAATGCATACATTTCCAGATTTAGTTTGCAGGCAAATTTTCTTCTGCAGTAAAATGTTTAGTACTAGCAATCTTTTACATAAATGTACTTTCTTTTTACCTGGCACGTCCAATCAGGGTCAACTCTGGAATATTTTTGTTAGTTACATCTACAGTGATGCCACGTATCTTCTGTCCCTTGACAATACTGTCTGTGGCTGCCAGCTTAATCCCAACCTCCAAATCATAATCAGGGATCTGCAGCTCAGTGATGACAGTGCCTTTGTTGCGGTTGTACTTCAGTGTTGCAGTTGCCTCTGTGGGCTCGGTACCTGAATATGTGTACACATCATTGGCTTGATATTGGTATCAAATTGTCAGTCTCAAAAGTCAGCAGTGTAGGAGAGCAGAGTACAGTTTTGGAGTGTAGAACAGTGTAGGGTAACTGTGTAGGAGAATAGTGTAGGAGAACTGTGTAGGAGAACAGTGTAGGAGAACTGTGTAAGAGAACAGTGTAGGAGACCTGTGTAGGAGAACAGTGTAGGAGAACTGTGTAGGAGAACAGTGTAGGAAACCTGTGTAGGAGAACAGTATAGGAGACCTGTGTAGGAGAACAGTATAGGAGACCTGTGTAGGAGAACAGTATAGGAAAACTGTGTAGGAGAACAGTATAGGATACATGTGTAGGAGAACTGTGTAGAAGAATAGTGTAGGAGAACAGTGTAGGTATTTTGAATAACTGAAGAGTCAGTCATGCATGAGTAAAATCAAAGAGGGAGATAAACATGTGTTTTGTGCATGTGTGTGTGAGCATGCTTTGCGTGTTCCAAATGCTAAATAATGTGAGGAGAGGTTACTGTGTTCCATTGCATCTCTATCCAAATGACACATACCTTCAGCCCTCAGTGTCAGCTTCAGAGTTTCCACTTTCTGGCGCCCCTCTTTGCCCTCTCTGAGTGTCTGATAGGCGATGGCAGCAGTATATTCTGAAACTTCGCCTGTGGGTTGGATCTCAACAGCGAATCTAAGGGCAACATTCCAAACTCTCTTAAATCTACAGTAATTGTCTTAAGGATTTCTAAGGTCTTGATGAACTGAGATTGGTTTGGAAATACAAGTGACTTAAGGAGCTCTCACCTGGTCTCTCCTGTCAGGGGGTAGTAAGGAGCTCTGTCGGTGGAGCTGCCATTGGAATAACGCAGTATGGTGCAGTAGTTCAGACCTCTGAGGAGAGGCTGGCAGTCAGTGGAATCTCTTCTGTCTTTCTCTATGGACGGCACTATCTTAGTCTGGCTGGAGGACACTGACAGCAGTGTGTTGCTGCATCATCAGAGCGTTGGTGAGAAAGACAACATTTGAGTTGAGTTCAGCATGGTTTATGTGTTGTAGGGTGTGTAAAAATAAGCAGATTTTCCTCAATATCAGTCACACTTGTTCTTTCTAGAAATATTATTTGACTTACAAGGATGTGAACTAGGCTATTTGTTTTCTTTTTGCGTCCTTGTGAACTACTTGGTTAATTGAACTGGCCATAGAGGATACTAATGAATACTGTAATAGTTTGATCAAGTAGAAGTTCTAGTTGGCAAAATTTCACAAACCCACCTCACACTGATGAGCTGGGTGTTGGCCTTGGGAGCAGGTATAGAAAGTTTGATCTGGTTTTTGCTCTGTGTGATTTTGGCATTCATAGCACTCTCGTGATACATGTTGGTGTGCATCTCGACGCCAGCTACCACAAAGTCAGGAATGTGGATGCCCATGTGTGTAATGAATTCCACACCAACAGAAGGCATGAAAGACAGCTGTTGCTGTAGGAAAAACGACATGTCAGACATTTGAAGTACTGTAGCAGAAAGCCAACCTAATCCACTAGGATAATAAACAAATAATGCATGGGTCACAATGTGGTCCAAATATTTTCATGATAATTCACTACAGGGACAAAATTTTGGTTAGCTCTCTCAGGTAACACAGCTTTGCAGGCTTTTGCAGTGTCAGTACTAGACTCTGCATATGTTCATCCTCAAAGGGGTGTCAGTAAACCAAGCTAACTGAGTGGTAGTTAGTTGGGGCCGTGTGGTACTGTACCGTTTTAAACATGACCAGGGCCAAAATGTCTGGATTATGTGCAACTCTGGATTATGTGCTTCACAATGTTCAGCACATTTACAATGCAATCTATTGTGCATACCAACCATTTCATAATATGCTCTGTATACAGTTTACGTCAAAACATTATACATTATAGAAGAGGAAGTGTTTGTGAGGGCTAACGTGTAAGGAATGTATTGATATAGACTACATTTCACCCTTACCATGCCAGGGGAGAGGTTGAGGCCTCCTTTGGCACCAGGAGCCAAAACACCAGACAAGGAGAATTTCAGAGGTAAGCCGGATGCCGAGGGCAGAGAGAAGGCATTTTCCATGAAGATATAATGAGCAAAAAGCTCATTGTCAGTACTGGACATAAGTGCATCCATTACCTATGCAACGTTAGGGAATTGATAGAGAACAATTTTAGAAAATTGAATCCTTCTTATTTAATATGATTAATTCATAAAATTGTATATTATGAATGAATCAATATACAATAGCTCTTGCAGTGTTCCCCCACAACGAGCTCAAGTAAAAAATTGTTTACCTGGGCGGGCATGACCTTGAAGAACATGTGATAGTACGTGAAAAGAGTGCTGGCCATGTGCTGCATTTCACTAGATTTGATGTATCCTAATTCATTTCCGAGAATCCGTAGGTAGGCCATAGCTTCAGGGGAATCTTGAGAGCGCAAGTTCTCAACAAGCTTTTGAAAGTTCTGACCAATGTCACTGAGAAGGTCCTGTGGGGCCTGTGAAGACATAGAAGAATACATGTTATTATGTACCATCATACATATTATCATATTCACGTATTCACTTATACATTCAAACCCCAAACACTCTCAAACCCCAAACAGAAACATTTGATTGCTGAAAATTTTTTTTTTTCTTTTTTTTTTACCTGTCTTTTCATTCTCTCATTCTGTATTGGGGCAAGCCAATTCTCCAAAACTTGTTTGAGAGAATCTGGAACCATGTCACCAACCCAGTAAATAGCCTTGGAAGCAGAGTCAGGGAAGAAACCGCCCTCTCCAAACAGGGCTTCCAAACTTGATTCAAATCCATTCCCTTCTAAGCCAACCTTTAAAATGGATGGGAAAAAAGGTTAGAACACCAGTTTATTTCATCTTTACCAAATACGTTTCTCATGCTGTTCAAAAAGTATACCTCCAACATGTCAAGGTTGAACCCAAAAGCTTTGAGGGTGGTCTCCAGCATGACTTCTTTTGGCATAGACCCAGCGGAATCAAAGATCACATTGCCCTGTGTGGATGCCAAGGAGTTGTCCATTTTGTAGTTGCGGGACACTGTGAAATAGCCCATGCTGGCTGGGATCGCATGGTTTTGTAAAGCCGTCTCGAAGTACTGTTTTGTTCTTTGGTGAAGAAGAGAAGAGGTAGATCATTAGAAAGCATGTTGTATAGGCATTACATCCATTTTAGTGAATAATCAAACCGAAATTTCACACAACTGCTGCAAACACTATGGGGTAACTAATCTCTGCACCCTCAACTGCATGCATTAACAAGTTGTACAAAAGTACACTCCTTATATATATATATATATATATATATATATATATATATATATATATATATATATATATATATATTCTATAATGAATGTGATATTACTCATCAGCATACCATCAATTACATGAATGTATTTAGAAATATTTTCATTCAAAGTACTTTGCATTGCATTTTGCATTTTGCATTACAAAGAAAGTGAAAGTGATTCAGCTACAGCTCAGAAGGGACTGATAGAGGACATTGTACAGGGAATAATCACTCACTGCAAAACTGTGGCATCCTCAGAGCGTAGGATGTTGGCAATGTGGGAAGCCACAAAGCTTCTGAGTTGTGGTTCCTGCTCAGTCTCCAGTTGGCTGACCACCTCTGTCACCATTGCTTGGTCTGGTCTCTTCATGAGCATCAGATAAGCTGTCACACGTTTCTGAACAGGACTCGCCGCATCCTGGTACACCTCCAAGAGTGTCTTCTTAACCTGTCAGGCAAATCGAAGAATAAACAGATTTACAGAAATGCTTTGTTATGCTTGGGCTAATATGAAATGACTTGACAAGAACATGGTGATTTTTTTCCACAAGTTGATACCATTGTCCTTTTTTATATCTGTTGCTCAACTATTTATTTTCCACATTCTTGGTCTATGTGAGGAGTTGGTAGTGAGTGTAAACTTGCATGTTGAGTCACCTCTCCTTCAATAGCCATCAGTCTGAAGGCCTGAACGGCTGTATTTTGAACAGAGGGAGAAGCAGCCGACTGATGCACACAGTTGAGGAGGGAGGACATCAATGATGGGCTGACGTCCTGCATGGCTTTGCCCATAACACCAATGACCTAAACGATAAGAAAGAAGGAAATATTCAGCCATGTTGAGATTTAAGTTGTTCAATATATTGCCTGTCAGAGAAAGAGCCTACCCGTAGAGTCAGGAAAGTCATGTCCTCATCCCCTGAGCAGTCGCCCAACATCATTTCCATAAAATTTGACACCTCAGTGACCTCTGGGGTGACATATCCTTCATGAAACCTGCAGGTAATTGCTTAACATTACTTTTAACGGCAAACGTTTGTGTTGTGAAAGTTTATACTGCCCCCTATTGGTGAATTTCAGCAAATATTCACAATCAAAAAATGAGTCATGACAGTCCTTGTGAAAGAGAGGAGCTTGATATTTGACTTACTTCCTGACTGTGTTTGCGAGAGCATACATGATGGCTTTGCTCTGCTTGTACTCTGCCATACTGAGCATGTCCCTGACACGGTGGGAGTCTGGACTGGACTGGAGACCAAGGGCGTAAACAAACGCGTCCATCTCTAGAGCCACACCCTCAGTGGCTCTGATGGCTTGAAGGATGGCACTGGTGCACTCGGTGGTTCCACACTGAGCCAGAGCCTGCCAGGTTAGCATGCCAGACACCTCCATCATCTCCCCTAAGGCCTGGCTGAGCGTCTCGTTCCTCAGGGTTCGAAGGCCTGAGACCAGCTTGTGGAACAGGCTGGCCCTCATCTGGCCCTGGTCAGTGCTGGACAGGTCTTTGAGGTCTCGCAGAGTGCTGAGTGCAGCATCTTTGGTTTGAACTGACGCCGAGACTTCTGGGTCCTCCATGTGGAGAGGCTTACTGCGGCTGGGGTCACTTTCTATATTAACATACAAGATACCATATCAGTTAAAACATTTGATTTAAAACATGAAATACTGTGATGTAAAGGCAATATGATGTCAAATAAATGATTTCTAAGGGACTGTTCCAGTTGTCAATGTAAATGGCCGGGTTTCCCGATAAAGAACCTTCTTAAGGAACCCTTCTTAAGCAACCCTTTGCATGGGAGTTAAGAAGTACTTTGGAGTTAAACCCGGCCAATGTCATTTTATTTATATAGTACCATTCATACAAATCAATGTAGCACATACTGTAGTGCTTTACATAAAAAGAGATGGATAAAAACATAAATCATGTAAACACAATAAAGTTGGGATACTATAGGACCTCCTACGGTATAATGACTGTTTCAGACACAAAGAAATTGCATATTTTAATATTTTATTCTGTAATAATTATACTGTATACTGTTTATCCTCACCAAAGTGTCTGTTGTTGATCTTGGCAGAGTCTTGCAAGGTCAGAGTCTGCATAGCCACAGATGAAATCCCATTGTCCCTGCAGAGGATATAAAATATAATTGGTGAGTGAAAACATACAGAAATACGTCTTGAATTAAGAGCCTCCAACTCTAGGCAGACGGACAGATACTGTACATACTGTACACAAGCACACATGCACATGTGCGCACAGTAAGAAATTACTTACATATTTGAGAAGGGCAGGTACATGTGCAGTTCTGTGCATTTAGCAGTGGTCATGTGCTTTCTCCTGCTGTCATACTGATAGGTGCAATCTTGAGTGCTGCTGATGAGCTTAGATACAGGTCGATGCTGAAAGAAATGACATTGAAAATATGATGTCTTTATTCACTACTGTACCTTTTAACGTGAATAACTTTCAAAATGTCTTTCCGTCACAGTTTAATCATATCACTGTTACTGTAAGTTTTGTTGGGAGCTACCTAGACATTCATACAGCACAGTAAAGCTACTCAAAAATTGTCTTCGGCTAACAACAGTCTACATTTAACTATTCATGTGTGAGATTGTACATAGGTCAATGAAACACAATAAAATGTATGCCAAGCACATCCACCATGCTGGTGCAGGACAAAATTACATCTGATAAAGTAAGGTTGAGGTCCGCACACAGCTACTCCACAGGGTATGTAGGGATAGAAAAGGTTAATCTTCCCCGTAGGGGAGGGGATATCCACACTCTGTTACTACAGCGGGAGACATTTTGGATCTACACCCTCCGCACTCGCCAACCTGGAGGCCTCAATGAGGATTATGATGTGGTTCCCTTCCTCTAGAACTAACCCCTCTATCTTCTCGTGTGCTCCATAAAACAGGCGATGAAGAACGACAAGTCCCTGGACCTCCAGGCGAACAGCATGAACACTTATTGTGAATGTGAATAGAGGAACAGCATGGCCGATTGTGAATGTGATTAACTAATATGAGTCATTTCTCACATTACCTTGTGAAGTGTATAGAAAACCTTATCTGTACTGTTAACTAATGCATACACCAGTCCTAAATGTTTGCACACTGAACCATTCAAATTTGTACATAGTTGCACTATGAACTTTGATCCCTAGGGGTGACCTTGAAAACACGTGGTGTCAATTAGGGGAACCCTATTTAAGGGGCTGGGGCAGTGACAAACATCACCTGACGAAGACCCACACGGGTCGAAACGTTGTCACCTTTTACCTAATAAATAGGCCTGTGGAGTAGCTGTGTGCGGACCTCAACCTTACTTTATCAGATTGTACATAGGTAGCATATCAGAGGGGCAACACAGAGGGAGGTCTCACCAAGCCTTGTAGGAGGGCCAGGGGACTTCCAGGCAACCTCCTGCTGTAAAAGCGGTCACAATCTTTCAGGTTTCTGACGAGGGTCATGTCTGTGACAATGTCCATCCTATGATTTATCATGATGTCAGTCTTGCAAAGACCATGCACGGTGTTCTGAAAGATAAAAATGGTTTACTTGACAATGATTATACTGTAAATCTCAGTTGGTAACCTCCATTCATAACTAATAATTGTATTCATTTTATGCATCTAAACATCAAAATTTGCTCCAGCAAAAATGGCCATATGGGAGAAAAAAATATCAGAACACTCAGAACAAGTGGACAGCATGTACATGTAAACAAACATTTTTAATTAACCTTTATTTAACTAGGTTTAGGCCCAATGAGATTAAAATCTCTTATTCAAGAGTGACCTGGCCAAGATTTGCGGCAGTAAAAATAATTTCATACAGTTTCATACAATACACACATTAAAAACAAAAGATCAACTCAAAAGTCCCATACCATAAAGGTCCAGGGAAGTCATAATCCTATTTCAATTACAACAATTACAAGTATCAATAGAGTCCCTTCCTATAGATTTCACCATACCTTTAGATTCATTCAGCGTGTCTGATGAACATGGTTGAACATGCCTTCTCCAAGCTGATATTATCAATAGCATTTAAATTGCCAATAAGTGTTTTGATCATTCGATTGGACAGGAACAATTTCAGAGATTCGGAAAAACGTGAACTAACTACTGTCATTTGATTACATGCAATGGAGAGAAAGGGAAATATGACTATTGCCTACTGTACCATGCGGTAGATCTGCTCCTCCTCTATGACAGGGACCATGAATAAAGAAATGATGCCTCTCTTGATGTTCAGGATGTTGACAGGCTCGTCTGGTTCAGGGAAGAGCTTCACCTCAGTAGCCTGTTCCACCGTGAACTTCAAAGGGTTCCTGAATATGGGTGTAGAAGCAAAGGTGAGTCTGTGTCAACTCTATGAAGCATACTATATTTTCACAACTGTCTCAATGGTTTGACAGTAGTTACTCCCTTCTTAACATTTCACTTTGTGAGAGACTGGCTCCCAGTAGCAGCATCCAGTTTAAAACTCTGGTAGTAGCCTTCAGGGTAATGAAAGGAACAGCTCCCTGCTACCACCAGGCCATAGTCCAGCTGTACCCCCCCCCCCCCCCTCCCGACCCAGGTTGCAATACGCTCTGCTACGTCGGGGCGACTGGTTGACATCAGTCCGAGGCCCCTGCGGTCAACCGACACGGTCACGGCTCTTTTTTAGCCTGGCCCAACAGTGGTGGAATGTACCACCCACCGATGTCAGGACAGCAGCGCCCATATGACACCGCAGGCTCAAAACTCACTTCTTCAAGAAGTACTACCAGGACCCCCCCCCCCCCCCTCTTAAGCACCTATTGTATTTTTTGTTTGCTACTTTTGTAATTTGCCTTCAGCACTAGATTATGCTCTTAGTCACTTGTTTAGAAAGGAGATGCACTTGTGTGTTCTGGTGAGTAGTAGTATAATGACTTTAGTGACTAGTAGTACACTGACTTCCTATTTTAAATGCAATTATTGTAAGTCACTTTGGATAAAAGCTGTCAGCTAAATGTTTGTAATGTAATGTAAATATAATGTAAGGTAGAGAGCTGAGGTACTAGATCAGCTAGAGGAGTGGAGTACAGCTTTAGAAGTGTTCAAACCTTTACCCAAAATACCCTATCAGGCAAAGTATGTTCACATTACCACTGCAGATTATGGCACACTTGTGACTTCATATTAGTCTATTTATATTGTGATTGGGCATAGAACGGAATTGACACTCATTAAAGGATATTCATACATTAAGAAATAATTTATAATAATTTTGTCTTATAGACACACAGCTGGTAATTTATAACTATGTTGTCTCATAGCCACACAGCTGCTTTTTCATACCAGAATGACATAATAAACTATGGTAGTACAGTAAATCATTGCAGTGCAGGATGAAACGCTACTGTCATTTCCATTATGTTAGTACTGCTGTTTACAATATTGTATGGGTTTGGTTCTGCAATATCATAACACACTATATTCTATGAATCCTTGTTATATAAATCATGGTGTATACTGTACTTACTTTTCCATAGCAGACTGAAAGGCTTGTGCCCCTGTGGCGTGTCTGTAGATTGGCTGACCCTGAGAGTCCATGGCTGAGACCTCGCTGAGGGCACAGTCCCTGGTGTGCATCTGGAAGCTGCATGCCTGTGGGACTTCGATCTCCACCTGCATAAGGTTAGGGTTGGGGTAAACATAAGGGTAAACGGCCATAGGATGGTCAGTCAGATAACAGATGAGACATTACCAGTTAGACTGGCAAACTGGGACACACACACAAACCCTTCGTACCTGACAGGTGATTTTGGGGCCGTTCTTGAGGTCAGCCGTGCCAGTCACACCATTGCTGCTCTCTGTAGTGTACTGGTACATGTATTTCTTGAAGGTCTTAAACCGTGCCGCCACTAGAGGTCCCAAAAGAACAGACAATAACTCACATGATGCAGCACTGATACTGTATTTATTCTTCAGGCTGTCTTTACGATAATCAGAGTCCCCAGAAGTTCTCGCTGTGGTGAGACCTTCTGGGAACAAGCTATAATATTCATGGACACCAGTGGGAATACACTCGGATTTTGTGTGGGGAGGATAATTGGTCCGCGCAGAGAGTGGGCTGTGGGGGGAAACTGATTGGCTGTTCAAAGGCAGCTGGATTTAAAAGGTAAAGTGCTGGCCCTGTCCCTATGCCCATGTTTTGTGGTCCTTGACTCCAGACTACCTTAATGATAATTTAGCTTTTTCTCCAGTTGGTTCAGTCAAAACATCCCGATACTATTATTTCCACACAAGATCCTTGTTTCACAGTCAAACTTCCACATCATCAGTTGAGCTCAAGACCTTTGGACCCTTCACTGACAAACTCCCCCCTTAGTGAATGACATCTATTGCTCTTAATCATAAATAACATGGAGCAAGGTTCCTGATCTGTTATCTCTCAAAAGCAGGTCATGCCTTTGTGAGGATAAGCTGGGTCATTGATCCATTCCCAGGTCAATGTACTGTACATACGTTGCAACAACTCACTTCCAATGACCCTGTCTAGATACTTCAGTGGTACTGTAATATCAAAGTCTAACAGACACAAACTGCACACAACATATTTTACTGGTAGGTTTCCTGTAGGTTTATAGCTTATGTATTGTCTGTTGCCTGCAACTTCTCCAGACCCAGGGGCCCAAGAGCTCAGGAACCCTTTGCATTTCTTGTCGCATAGTCAAATGGCTTAGTCAGCCATGTTAATAACAGAGCCCTAAAAGTCATGCTGAAAAACTGAAGGAATAGCCTAAACATTCACTTTGAAGATGTCACAAGAAAGAAACCATGATGATACCTTTTAAGTGCCACACACACACACACACACACACACACACACACACACACACACACACATGTACAGTACTTACATAGACATCTTGGTGTCGGTTCATCACCATTATCATTTTGCTCTGGAAAATGAATAAACAATGGTGCAGGAGAAACTGGTAATGTCTCATCTGTTATCTGACTGACGTCCTATATATATATATATTTCAAAAATAGAAAAGTTTCACCGCACACAACGGATGAAAGAGGTTTTTTTATTGAACAACGCGTTTCACCTTACAGCTTCATCAGGTATATATATATTTGTTGTACACAGCAGTGTACCAACGTGAATTTTGTGTTCTAAGGGAAGCAACACAAAATACCGACTTCTTTAAAAAACAAGAAATGCATATTTTGGTCCATGATTCGATAATGGACAGTTACTGTAGTTTATTTATATTTAAGATATTTGCATTACTTTTTTCTATTCATGTTTATTTGTGTTTATTCCAATGTTTTATATAGTGCTTTTATGGTGGCCTAAGACTTTTGCACATATAGCATTATATATATATATATATATATATATATATGATATATTATATATTGTATTATATTATATATATTATATTATATATATACATGTATATAGGACATTACATTAACATATAAACACATTACACGAACATATAAACATTCAAAAAAAATCCTTCCAAATACCTAAACAACACTGCATAGTGCACAGCAACTTAAAAAGCTCTAACTCAAATAAGCAAATTAGAGAAACTTACGAGCCAAGGCACTGCTGCTCAGGAGCAGTAACAGACAGAGTTTTATGTCCCCCATATTGGGCAAGCAAAGGCCCCGTTCCTTAAAAAGTGTTGTTGAGCTCTAGCTCTTTCTTAACTAATACATGTACACCAAGTGATCTGAATCTTTTATGTCTATCCAGCTCTTCCCCAGTCCCTCCCACAGCAGGCCCAACAGAGATAAAGATAAATCAATGTTGTGAAGCCAATCCAAAGTTCAAGAGCTGTGACTAGTTGGACAACACAGTAGTCAGACAATCATTTTTCCAATATGTATTGGTAATTTGCAAGTAGGCTATTGATCCTACTTGCAAATTATGTTTAGTCAACGTAGTCCACCATGTTGTCTTTAAGGGATCTTGTCTACTGTATTTGAGACCTAAACAAAACTTGTTTTTCTGAGGAATCCTTATTTCCACTTATTGCGAGACAAGTATTAAGAGTGTTAAACATATGGATTGTATTTTTATTTTTTTGGTAAGTAAAGTGACATGTGCACCCTCCCTATGAGCACTACTCCAGCTGGACCTCATTGCTTAGGCCATAGCCTATACAGTACTAGTCAAAACGATCATGGTGATGCTGTTTACAGTCTCAGTCCATATGTGCCATTGCTACACATTTGAAACTTTGAATATCATAAAACTACATTCCTACAACCTACATCCTAGACGGTTTCATTGTGTGTAAATTCATAGTAATTCAGGAACTTCTGGACAAACATGTAACTGTAATATATAGTTGTGGGGGTTTTATGACGACCAAAACACCAGACAAGAAATGGCAAGTAAAACTATTTAACTCCAAAGGCCGTGTGTGCAACAGGAGAGTTCAAACTTGTAAGCCGGGGTGAAAAGAGGGAAAAATACAGTATAAGAATTAAGAGCTTTTATTTTTCACATGTGATTTGGTGACCCCCCAAAGAGTAAACTGGTATAAAACAAAATCTGTGTTTAAAAGTGAACACAATAATTCAGCTAATGTATAACCAGTCAAAGTGAATATCGTGTTTGTTTTGGTAACACATTGTGTTACTCCACTGTTGACACCTACAGTTTCTTCTCCTGGTAAGCAACACAAACACAAGCACTCTCTGCCCTATATTGGTTGAGAAATGTCATAAGTAGACTCTCACAATTGAGAGCCACCATGTCTAGAGTCCCCTGTTCATTTGAGCATTTGTAACAAAACAAAAACTTTATTTATTTTTTTTAAACGATGTTTTTGACTGAAAGCCAACATGTGCTAAGTGTTCAATATGTGCTGACAGGATGGTATTTCCATCACTCAGCAGCAATCATCTGCAAGCTTAATTTAAAATCTTATTATGGAGGCATACCACTATAGCTTGAATGAACCATCAGAATTTCAGCATTGAGGTCACCTTTTATTAGATTGAGGTCACCTTTCGTAGCAGTTTTTATGTGATCCTACAGGCAGATGTATAGTTAGCCCTGGTCCAGGTCGGTATAGGGACTATACCCAGGGTATACAGTAATTAGTCTATGTCTTATACAGTAGAGTTTGTGGAATAGACTAAATACTTTTTATTTAGCCTACATTTTGCATAGGATGACTGAGCACAGAAGTACTTCACAACCCAAGAATATTCACAACAGAAAGTTAGCTTAGGCTACATTAGCTGCAATTTTTTTTTTTTCATTTTTTATTAATGAAAAACAATACAGTATTGTAACAGCTGCAGTACAATTATATACAAACAGGATACACGTAGAACAAAGCATACATTAAAAAATAAAAAAGATGGGAGACTGAAAGGGTGCTCAGCATAGTATGGTCAGGAAGACAAAAAGGTTTCATACATTCTTGTCTTAGTGGCTTTACAGTGTTTACTTAATTTAGTTTCTGTATATTGGTCAAATATGACAATACAAAGAAGTTCTGTCTTTGGGCAGAAATGTTGCTGGTATGTATATGATATTTGTCAGGGGCCGGAACGCGGACCCTGGACCCGTGTAGTGAGACCCCCGGACAGAACAGGCAGACAGAGGGGAGTGGTTGGCACTTGGCCGTTTAATAAATAATAAAATGGGGAGAACTGGTGCCACAACAAAATGGGGGAGGTGCAAACCAATGGGGGGTATGTATGGATGCGTGTGTGTGGTATGTACATGAGATGGGGAAACAGAGGGGTGTGTGGGTGCGGTGTGTGTGGTATGGGTATCAGCCGGAATGTGTTTGTGTATGTGCTGCGAGACCCTACGAGAGGTGGAGGGAAGGGTCCGGGAACTCTGGCGGTCTCTGGTGGTGAGAGGAGGCGGAGCGGCGGCAGGCCCGCGGAGCGAGGGAGGTCCAGGAGGCGTGCGGGGAGCGGAGTCTGGGAGGGGAGAGTCGAGGGGAGGAAGCGAATGGGAAACGCGGCGCGGAGGCCGGGAGGACGCGGGGGCCGGAGAGGCGCGAGGACGCTGGACCTTCCGGGGGGGAACAAAAGAGGGAACACAACACAGGGAAAACAAATGGTTAGTCGATAAGCAAACTTCGAAATAGATCAGGGCGATAGCCGGCTCGTCTGATTACCCTATGAGGGCTAGAAACGTCTGAGCCCCGAGCGATGGTTCCAGCGTCCTCTTGTAGTGGCTCCGCTAACAGGCAACAGCTGCAACGAGTTGGTCGGTGATTGCTGCTGCTGCTGCCGGGCGGAGCTGGCCTCTCCGGCAAGGGGTGGAGTCCGCGTCCTCGAAGCGTGTGCCTCACTGCCCCTACGACTCGACTCCCGGACTGGACCCAAAGACCGAGCCGGGCCCACAACAGGACCCCCCCCCCCGACGGGAGACACCGGGCGACCCGATGGCGTCAGGGTGGGCCCGGTAGAACTCCCTAAGGAGGGCAGGGTCCGCCAGGTAGGAGCGTGGGACCCAGCTCCGGTCCTCGGGCCCGTACCCCACCCAGTCCACTAGGTATTGGTACCCCCGGCCCCGACGGCAGACGGCAAGGAGGCGATTGACCTCCCACACCATGTCACCCCCGTCGAGGACCCGAGGCGGAGGGGGCACCTGGGCAGGCGGAGACAGGGCACTGGCGGCTACCGGTTTCAGCAGGGACACGTGGAAGACGGGGTGGACTCTGAGGGATGATGAGGCGAACCGCGGCAGGGTTAACGATGCGGTCGACGGTGTAGGGACCGACGTAGCGGGGGGCCAACTTGCGGGACGTGAGGGGGAGAGGGAGATCCCGGGCGAGGAGCCAGACCCTCTGCCCCGGCCGGTAGGTGGGCGCTGGTGACCTCCGCCGGTTGGCGTAGCACTCTGAACGCTCGGTGGCCCGCAGCAGAGCGGCCCGGGCGGTTCTCCAGACGCGGCGGCACCGGCGTAGGTGGGCCCGGGTGGAGGGCACCGAGATCTCAGCCTCCTGACTAGGGAACAGGGGGGGTTGGTAGCCCAGGGACACAAGAAAGGGGGATAGACCGGTAGCCGCGCTCACCATGGAGTTCAGGGAGTATTCCACCCAGGGGAGGTATTTGGCCCAGGAGGCTGGGCCTGGTTGGCCCGCTCCGCCTGCCCGTTGGACTGGGGGTGGTACCCGGAGGAGAGACTGACCGTGGCCCCAATCCCACGGCAGAAGGATCGCCACACCTGGGAGACGAACTGGGGACCACGGTCAGACACAATGTCCTGGGGGATCCCATGGAGCCGCACTACGTGGAGGACCAATAGCTCCGCAGTCTCAGCCGCCGAGGGGAGTTTGGGCAGCGGCACGAAGTGGACGGCCTTGGAGAACCGGTCGACCGCGGTCAGGATGGTATCATTGCCCTGGGAGATGGGAAGGCCGGTGACGAAGTCCAGGGCAATGTGAGACCATGGTCGACCGGGGATAGGCAGCGGGTGGAGGAGGCCCGCAGGGGGACGATGGGTGGCCTTACTCCGTGCGCAGGTCTCACACGCTGCCACAAACTCCCTGACATCCGCCTCCAGGGGAGGGCCACCAGAACCGCCGGCGGATGAACTCCACAGTCCGCGTGGCGCCGGGGTGACAGGCAAACCGGCTGGAGTGCCCCCACACCAGCACCCGGCTTCGGACCGTGGAGGGAACAAAGAGGCGGTTGCGGGGACCGCCGCCAGGGTCAGGCTGGGTGCGCTGGGCCTGTCTAACCGCCGATTCGACCCCCCAGGTGACAACACCCACCACCCGGGCGGGGGGTAGGATGGTGTCGGGGACCTCCGGCGCGTCAGGGGAACCCTCGGGGAAGCAACGGGAGAGGGCGTCCGCCTTAACGTTGGCCGAACCCGGGCGGTAGGTGAGGGTGAAGTCGAACCTGTTGAAAAACAAGGCCCAGCGCGCCTGACGGGGACCAAGCCTCTTAGCCGTCCGGATGTAGGTCAGATTCTTGTGATCTGACCACACCACGAACGGCTGCTTGGCCCCCTCCAGCCAGTGCCTCCACTCCTCCAAGGCGGCGTGCACCGCCAGCAGCTCCCTGTTGCCGATGTCATAGTTCCTCTCCGCGGGGGTGAACCGCCGGGAGAAAAAGGCACAGGGGTGTACGCGCTGGTCCCCCGCCGACCGCTGGGAGAGGACGGCCCCAATGCCCCCGTCCGACGCGTCGACCTCCACGAGGAACTGACGGTCGGGGTCGGGCAGAGAGAGCACCGGAGCCGTCGTGAACCGCTCTTTCAGGGCCGAGAAGGCGGTCTCCGCCTCCGGGGACCAGGAGAAGGGGCGGAGAGTGGAGGTCAGTGCCGTGAGGGGGGCAGCGACCCGGCTGAAGCCTCGGATGAACCGGCGGTAAAAGTTGGCAAAACCGAGAAACCGCCGGAGCTGAGTGCGGTCCCACTCCTCGACCGCACGCACCTTTTTGGGGTCAGCGCGCACCTGCCCCTTCTCCACGATGTGACCCAGGTACTCCACGGAGGCAGCGTGGAACACGCACTTCTCGGCCTTCACGAAGAGCCGGTTCTCCAGCAGCCGTTGCAGGACCAGGCGGACATGCTGGCGGTGCTCCACCTCGGAACGGGAGAACACAAGGATGTCGTCAAGGTATACCACCACAAAGGTATTGAGCATGTCCCTGAGCACATCATTGACCAGAGCCTGGAAGACGGCCGGGGCGTTGGTGAGGCCAAAGGGCATGACGAGGTACTCGAAATGCCCTAGGTGGGTGTTAAAGGCCGTCTTCCACTCATCCCCCTCCCTAACCCGCACCAGGTGGTAAGCATTCCTAAGGTCGAGCTTGGTGAACACAGTGGCGTGCGAGAGTGGCTCGAATGTGGAGTTAAGTAAGGGGAGTGGATACTTGTTCTTGATAGTGATGTCGTTTAGGGCGCGGAAATCAATACAGGGCCTCAGGCTGCCATCCTTCTTTTTCACAAAAAAGAAGCCCGCCGCGACCGGGGAAGACGATGGTCTTACGATGCCTGAGGCTAGGGACTCAGCGATATAGCTGCGCATAGCCTCCTTCTCAGGGACGGACAGGTTATATAACCTGCCGACAGGGAGGGAGGCCCCCGGGAGGAGGTCTATGGCGCATTCATATGGCCGGTGAGGGGGAAGTGAAAGCGCGCTCTCCTTGCTAAGCACGGCTGCCAAATCGTGATAGCAGGAGGGCACGCCCGTGAGAACCGGGGCCGCAGGCACAGAACCGGAACCGCTGGGCGGAGAGGGGGCAGAGCGAAGGCAGTTGGCGTGGCAGGCCACGCCCCACCCCAAGATCCGCCCAGAGGCCCAGGATACATGGGGTTCGTGCCTGGCAAACCACGGTCGGCACAACACCAGGGGTGAAGTGGGAGCGTGCGTAACCATAAACCTAATCTGTTCACTGTGATTACCGGATATGGTGAGGGAGGTCGTGGTGTGTGTAATGCGCCCCAGGGAGTGCCCGTCTAGTGCCTGAGCCGTGAGAGGGCGCTCGAGGGGAACGAGAGGGATGCCTGCTTGGCGAGCCAAGGTGACATCAATCAGGCTCTCGTCCGCCCCCGAGTCGAGTAACGCACCAACAGAGAGAGAGTCCTTACCCCAAGTGAGTGTAACCGGAAACAGATGGCTTGGCTCTTGTGCACCCCGTGGGAGGTTGATAAGGCTCACTAGTACTCCCTTACCTAGTGAGCCTGGTCTTTTGGCCGCGTGGGACATGCTCGGATCTGATGTCCTGGTCTCCCGCAGTAGAGGCACAGGCGGTCCCGCATCCTCTGCTCCCGCTCCTCCTGGGACAGCCGGGACCGGCCCAGCTGCATGGGCTCCTCCTCCTCACGCGAGGTGGAGGAGAAATGACCTGGGGACGCGGCGAGAGGCGGGGGGGCACTCTCCCGACGACCGCTGCTGCTGCTGCCACTGGGTGAGCCTCCGGGAGGGGGTCTGGGGGTCCCCCCAGAGCGCTGGGCGCGCTCCACGCGGCGTTCCCGGAGCCGCTCATCCATCAGCAGTGCAAGGGAGACCAGTGCAGCGAAAGATGTGGGCCGGTCCCGGATGATGAGGTCCTTGATGGCCTCGCTCAGGCCCCTCCTATACGCGCTCCGGAGTGCGGTGTCGTCCCATCCGCTGTCCGCTGCCAGGATGCGGAACTCCAGAGTGTAATCTGCCACCGACCGAATCCCCTGAGCGATGGTGTGGAGGCGGCTGGCAGCATCCGGCCCATCGGCGGGGTGGTCAAACACCAGGCGGAACTCAGTGATAAACGCCTGGTAGTCCACCGAGAGCCGGGAGCCACTGCCAGCCGCCGCAATGGCCCAGCGGAGGGCCCGGTCGGTGAGCAGAGACATTACAAGGGCAATCCTGGCCTCCCCAGAACCGTAGCGGGAGGGCTGGTGGCGGAACAGGAGCTCGCACTGGCCGAGGAACCCCCGACACAGCTCGAACTCCCCTCCGAACAGCCTGGGGCAGGGAAGGTTGGGTTCGCAGCGGGGATCAGGGGGAGTGGCCTGAGCGTGAGGGGGAGCCGCGGGACTGGGCTCGGGGCGGTCAGCCACGGGAGGGGAACCGTCAGCCGCTGGAGGCGTGGGGAAGGCGAGCGGCTGGTTGACCGACCGGGCGAGGGCGGCCACCTGGCCGGCGAGGGAGGCTAGGGCCTCCGTGGTGGCCCTGGAGGACCCACGGAGGGACCCAATCTCCCCGGTAACCTGGCTGAACGCCCTGGTTAGCTCCGCATTAAGGGAAGCCAGCTGGGTAGTGTGGGCGGAAACTACTAAGTGGATCAGCGGCGGTATGTGGGGAGGGGGCGGGGTTCCGCCTGCCTGCCCAGGAGTCTCACTTGGGTCCGACATGGCTCAGAGGTTCTGTCAGGGGCCAGAACGCGGACCCTGGACCCGTGTAGTGAGACCCCCGGACAGAACAGGCAGACAGAAGGGAGTGGTTGGCACTTGGCCGTTTAATAAATAATAAAATGGGGAGAACTGGTGCCACAACAAAATGGGGGAGGTGCAAACCAATGGGGGGTATGTATGGATGCGTGTGTGTGGTATGTACATGAGATGGGGAAACAAAGAGGGGTGTGTGGGTATGGTGTGTGGTATGGGTATCAGCCGGAATGTGTTTGTGTATGTGCTGCGAGGCCCTACGAGAGGTGGAGGGAAGGGTCCGGGAACTATTGCGGTCTCTGGTGGTGAGAGGAGGCGGAGCGGCGGCAGGCCCGCGGAGCGAGGGAGGTCCAGGAGGCGTGCGGGGAGCGGAGTCCGGGAGGGGAGAGTCGAGGGCAGGAAGCGAATGGGAAACGCGGCGCGGAGGCCGGGAGGACGCGGGGGCCGGAGAGGCGCGAGGACGCTGGACCTTCCGGGGGGAACAAAAGAGGGAACACAACACAGGGAAAACAAATGGTTAGTCGATAAGCAAACTTCGAAATAGATCAGGGCGATAGCCGGCTCGTCTGATTACCCTATGAGGGCTAGAAACGTCTGAGCCCCGAGCGATGGTTCCAGCGTCCTCTTGTAGTGGCTCCGCTAACAGGCAACAGCTGCAACGAGTTGGTCGGTGATTGCTGCTGCTGCTGCCGGGCGGAGCCGGCCTCTCCGGCAAGGGGTGGAGTCCGCGTCCTCGAAGCGTGTGCCTCACTGCCCCTACGACTCGACTCCCGGACTGGACCCAAAGACCGAGCCGGGCCCACAACAATTTACCCAAAAATAAAATGTTATTAATATAATCAATCATCATTATGGACATTTGTAGTTACTCCAAATAAGACTTTAATAAGGCTCTTTTTCCACAGTGAAGTTAGTGATTTCCTTGTGTATCAAATTATTTCAGTCCAGACGATATTAACAATACCAAAAAATATGAATTAGGGTTTCATACTTCCTTAATATGAATGTTTAGCTTTGACACTCATTAAAGGATATTCAACATCAATATATAAACAGGGTCTAAGGAAGGAATCACGCAATTTTTTCTTTTGGGCGCAGATGGTAATAGCATGTTGGCACCAGTGGGTAGCCTACTGTATAGGACACAATAGCATAATCTGAGTCTGTTGGATTAAACTGGAAAATCATACAAATTAAATTCTTCATTAGAGTGAGATGCCCTGCAGAATTGACCAACTGACTAGCTAAAAGTATGCCTCTGTCAACCCATCTTCTATTGAATAGAGCCTTATTCATCATTGTTCCTAATAAAATATTTAGTTGTGTTTGTGTACATCTTAAAGGCATTTTATTTATGAAAAGCTGAAAGTGTCAGTGGAATCTTGGTAATATTGAAGTTCCAACAGAGTAAAATAAATAAATAAATAAATAAACTAATATCACAGAATATTTTCATGTGTTTCATGTCAATATCATGTGATTATGTGTGGGGCGGGGTCTACAGCCCCATAATTCTGCACAACATGAAACAAATGGGATTCCCTGAAGTCACAAGGGTCCAGTTGCTTGAGGGTGAAAGAGTTCACTTTGTTGAGTAGCGACCAAAGTTTAGGGACATCACGAATATCATATCTCGTGACACGTAGCATACGGAAAAATACTATTTGCATTTATATATTAGGATATTGTGTCGTTCTGGGCGCAATTCGTAAAGGACAACTTTGGACAATGTCGGAGGGTCTTGTAACCAATAGGTAGGTAAAAACAACAAATAATTGCATGCTTGTCTTGTCGGGGTTATTACGCTATTTGAGTCGTGCTGCAATTCGCAATAAACGCCACATAGCCTATCTAATCCTACAATCCAGTAGACTATGTGGGGTAACATTGTTTAGTTGCTAGCCGATCTGTAGATCTCTGCTTACTGTCACATCGCATGATCACGCTGTTTTAGCAAGCAACACTTTTATCAAATGGAAGTGTAAAAAGTAGGCAACACTTTTCAAGAAAATGTGTGTGCTTGGCTTGCTAACGCAGTTGAAACGTTTTCATAGTGTTTTACAGTGGTAACATTGAATGTCTCTAGCTTTAAAGGCACACATAAGTCATTTTGACATATTTCAGCTGATATACAGTAGCCTAGCATCCTGGAATGTTGCACGGTGTTATTGTAGCCTACACTAATTTTATTCTGCGCAATGTATCTCGAACTGAAGGGTTGTCCATCATGCTAAACGCTCCTCTTGACCCCTGCCAGGCAGTTGCAGAATGAGATGACCGGGATAGACCTCCATGTCCCACTTTACCAGGAGATCCGTGGAACCATGATGACTGGCCATGTTGAATATCAGATCATTGTTGTGACGCGGCTGGCTGCCTTTAAATCTCCAAAGCATAAACCAGGAGATATTGTCCAGCTAGTGGTGGGTAATCCTTTTCCAGCACCAATAGTCATACAGTGAATAGGATATAATTAGATATTTGGAAAGTGACACATTTTTTGTAGTGTGATTTTCTTCTTCTATTTTTAAATAAAAGCTTCACCAAACCACTTCCAATGTTATCATTTAGATTGTTCCTGGCTACATTATGTGCATTTAGATAAAATAGCATATTCTCTCCAATGCCTAGCCAACAACTTTAAATCTACAACAACCAAACCAAAATGTGCCAAATAGCCCAAATTACGTTTCTTGAGGGATTGGTGGAGGTGCTGAATTAAAAATAGGCCAACATTAGTACCAACACTGCTTCAACACCTTGAAAGCTAGAACCATCAAATATCTAATATAGTGTGTCAAATAGCCCAGTTTAAATAGATTTTCATAAGATGTTAAACATTTAAGTATTACTACAATAGGCTACTATGATAAATCGAGAGGTATAGCCTAAGTGATTGAGCTCCTCTGTATATAAACGGTCTTTGTAGACTGCTGTATGGCATGTTCTGAAAAGTTGACCTACCTCCTCAGAATGACCTATCACCCATTATATTATGTTTAATTCATGGGTAGCGCATCCTGTCAGGTAGGAAATGTTGATAGACATTTCGACATTTCTTACCTGGCAGGATGTGCTACCCCTGAATTACGCACAATAATGGGTCATAGGGCATTCTGATAGACATTTCCTCTCTGACAGGATGCGCTATAAGCACATTATAGGGCATTCTGATAGACATTCAGGTAGGAAATGCCCTACTATCCATTATATCGTGCTTAAACCATGGGTAGCACATTGTGCATAATTCATGGGACAAAATCGTGGAGTCTAACTGCATGTAAAGCAGGGTGAGTAAGTTTCCATTCTTAGAAAATAAACATGTAAGAATGATTTGTTAACTATTAGCTACTGGCTAATTAGCTACTGTACATCAAGCACCTAACGTTATAGCTTCGTAGCTTTTTGTGTCGGCACTGCTGTAAACTGATGTGTGGAGGGAGGTGGAGTATCGTACAGCTTGTTTTCTATCGTACAGCTTATTGTACATTATGGTGCAGCAGCCGGCAGGCCAGTTTTCTGTATGTTTTAAGAACCATTTTCTTCAAACTAATATCTAATCTATGAACACAACGTGGGACAAGCTTGGTTTGTGGGACATCAGAGGCGTGGTCTTAAGAAAGCAGGCAGCCTTATTGGTTATTATTCTCTGTGTGATTGACAGGTCGGAAAGGTCTATTGAGCATGAAGTGATAAATCTTGTTTTCACCCTCAGTTTTAAGTTGCAATGCAATGGAGATGGTAGTCTAGTGATTAGAACTCCCGAAAACCCATAACCAGAAGACTATAGGTCCAATCCTGTCTACATGCATGGTGTTTCAAAGCTGTCAGGTGCAATTGATGTTACACTCCTGTACCACCATATAAAATTATCCACCAATGGTTTCATTTCAGCCAAAGAGGCTGCTGGAGAATCCCACTACTACAAAATGAATGTAATATTATTAACCAAAATATATAATTAGTCATTAAATTTGTCATTTAGCAGATGGTTTTATCCAAAGCAACTTACAGTAATTGCCTTTAATGTAGCCTATGTAGTCACTGTACTACTCGCCAGATAGCTAGCAACGAGCCAGGGTGTGCGCGCCGACGTTATTGACACAGAACTCTGTACTGCACAAAACAATACAATTTAACCTGTACTAGTCAGATACATGCCAGAGAAGCCAGGAATAGTAATAATAGTAATAATGTTCCTTCCTCTCTGAGCCCGACTTTGCAAACTCCTAACTTAGCTTGAATAAAGGTAACCAGCTTGGACTTTCAAAGATGAACCTTGGCATTCCCGACCCTCTTTTCTTAATTATTAGAATAAATCTATAACAGTTTATATTTATGTCTGTTTATGACAAGGTAAATACAGTAGTTTGTAAATAACCCCAAAATTCCCAGTATATTCCCGTTAATTCCCATGGAAAATTTCCTACTTTGAATAATTCCTGGAATTTTGCAACCCTATGCACAACACAAGAAATATATACCTACCTGATAACAACTTTGAATCAAAGTATCCAAATACATCCTAAAGCAGTGGTTTGGTGTTTAGCATTATGAGCCCTGTTGTAAGGTTATTTATGATCAAATACAATGGTCCATATCAAAATTTAGACGAGTTGTCATTGTTCATGTTACAGCTAAGTAAGAGCTGTCATTTCTGAATTGTTTATCCAGTATATGGATGAAATTAAAGCTGACAGCTTGCACTTAAGTAGTATCATTTCAAACCTGAAGACGAGCAGTCCATTGCCAAAATAAAATATGTCACTGTCCAATACTCCCAATTCTGTCCAATCCAATACCAAATACTTTAGGAGTTAACTAACTCTGTATTAATAATGTGTAACTCTTTGTGTGATGAAAAAGGGTTGGCCCAACTCCGAGAGGTTAGCCACCCAAACCAGCACCAAGCTAAACATTCAGCTTTAAAATTCGTATAATGCATAACAAAGCCATATTGCTAATTCTGTTTGTGGGAGAAATTATTCAACTGGTCTATGTTCAACAGGTTCCAAAGAAATATAGTGAAATCGATGAGTTCTACCGGCGACTTTCTGGCCAATATCCAAAGATATCCATACCTGCAATGCCTTGTAAGGCCTTATTTGTTGGTGAAGCAGACATCCGTGAACGCAGGTTGGCCTTTGATGAACTAGTTAAGTTCATCTCCAAGAATTCAGTGCTTGCTGTGTGTCCAGAGGTACTTGAGTTCTTAGGTAAGGTACCGCAATAAGCAAACAACCTTTAAGATGTATTTCTCATACAGTCGCAGATGCTTCCCAGTTGTTCTGAGTAGTGCTCCTCAGCAGGATTACTGTCTCCAAGATGAGAGTTAAAATCTTAAAAGTTTTATTGAATCAAATGTCAAAAATCTTGCTGTATGCCACTACTACTATGCTACTACTATAATGTAAGATGGAGTTTAACACAAGTGTGACAAACGTGTGATAATGTGGCATAGCACTTGTAAAGGTCTGGAAATGGTCATCCTGATCTACTGTTTAAAATTATGTTTGGCTCACGGTTTACAATATATTCTTGTAGGTGCTAAGTTCAACGGGACTGATTCCAAAACCAGAAATACAGGTATAGCAGTTGGGGAAGACACAGAACAGGAGGACAACTTCAATTTTTTTCAGAGGGATGTAACCTCTACTGCTGCTCCCAGAGATGCTATGAAGCCTAGTGAGGAGGAGGAGAACGAGGCAGGTGACAATGAGGAGCAATACCTGGGACCCCTAGGAAATGTGAAGTAAGACTGACTTCATAGCATTAGAACTGTGTTACTAAGGCCTCGTACACAGTCACACTTACTTTACAATAACCGTGGTGTGCCTTATAACTGTGACGTCAATATATATTCTGAGAACGATAATGTTATAAACAACAAGCACTCAGAGCAAGTCAATTAGAAAAACATGGAGCTAAGTTTGCTTAGGTCTTCTACAACAGTTGCTAGGAGCTGACTGGTTACCTTGCTGCTGTTTCTACGGTGGTGTAGTACTTAGCACTGTCACCTCACAGCAAGAAGGTCCTGGGTTTGATTCCCGCTTGGAACGATGTCGGCACTGGGGATGTTCTCCCCAGGGTTGTCAGGTACTCAGGTGGGGTATCTCCTGGGCCTTTCTATGCGGAGTTTGCATGTTCTCCCCGTGTTCGCACTGGGTTTCCTCCCAAGAACCCAATACGAAAAACATGCAGAAGAACAGATGCTCATCAGTCCTGTCCCTGACCAGGACTTGGACTGAGCTGCTTCTGGCTGCCCCCGGAGGAGGACAGCTTGGATGGGAAAATGCAGAGGGCACATTCCACTGGCGACCTCCTCAAGTTCCATGTGTGTGTGTGTTGTGTGCTGTCACCACTCACATGTGTGTACTTGTGTGTGTCACTGCCGTGTGGTTATTAAAGAGTCCTCAAGGCTCTGTACTAATTAAAGACCCCTCAAGGTCTTGTAATAGAGATGTGAAGTTCAGCATAACAGGAAATGCGAATGATAACCAGAATACATAACCTTACAATAATTGGAACTGCAAGCATGTACATGGTCTTCTATGACTTTCTATGGGTCCTATTTGGAGTTGTCCAATATTTACACTCCTCCCATAGACGCATGATCACACCTAGTTCAAACCATGTGTGTGCGCTGAGATTCAACCAGCAGCACAAGGTGTTCGTCTCCGGCTTTATTTGGAAATGTGGAAATGGAAATGTTTGGCATAGTCAAACTGTTCAAGCCAGCTAAATTTACCCTTGCAGACCACAGGTGCTGGTGTTTCCAAGCAGAAGTTACATATTGGGACTTTAAGAAAGTGCTCAAGTCATTGAAGATTATATAAAAGATGTTGTTGGTATTCAGATCTCTGATAAGCAGGTGCGTTCCGCTGAAATTCGGCATGGCACATTATGCTTAGTGCGTTAAGAGCGGTCCTGCTTATGGAAGGACACCAGACTACATTAAGCATGGTTCTGCAACAATTCAAGGTGACTGTACACTGTACATTACATGTGACAAATAAAGGAATCTTGAATCTTCTGATGCAGCACTGGTGAGCCAAACCAAATGTGAATTCAGAGTGGCCCCTTTAGTGGCTCTTCTGAAACTAGAAGTAGTAGTATAGTCTCAAGGACCTGGTTTAAAAAATAAATAAACCTTCATCCCCTCCTTTGGGATACTCATGATTGGATAGGTAGGACAGCTGTCACCATTCCAATCATGTAAGATCAGATCAGGGATTTCTCAACTGTATGGAGGAAGGGAGGTTGCATTTGTACAGAATCCAAGTGTTGACATGAGGTATTGATGATATTCTTTGCTCTGTCGCCGTTTCCACCAGGTGCAAGAGCGAGAACAGGCAGCCTGCCATGGCAAAGTCGTCTTTGTTTGGTAATAATAAGCGTAAGTAGAATTAAATTAGCTTATGATTCAACTGCTATCCTACAACCACATCCAAGTCCACACAGATCCAACCACAGCAAGGTCCACATTCTGGGCTGGAGCTCACCATAACACCAATCCAGGAGTGAGTTCTGAGTTGGAATAGGTTTTGTTTCAGATTTGAGGTCAGAACCATGAGATGACTCATTATTGTTGATTAACAAAATGGAAAGCATGATAATTCTACCTGATTCTGTTGAACGCTTTGAACCCCACATTAGAGTGTACCATGCAAATTTGGTACTTTTAATTTTATTTAATAAAGAGCACCAATGGATGCAATGTCAAATCTTCCATGAAGGATATATATCAGAGGCCTTTGAGGTCCTGACTGGGGTGCGGCAGGGATGCCTCCTCTCTCCCTTCCTCCTCTGCATAGACTGAACTATGAAACATACTGTATAATCAGCAATAGCTGAACTGCCATACATTGGAGCCTGACCAAACAGCTAGAGGATCTGGACTTTGCTGATGAATTGGCAGTACTAGCACACACCCAACAGATGCAGTAAAAATCACACAAACTCAAGATAACGGCTGCCTCGCTTGGACTCAAAATCAACTCATCAAAAACCTAAGTAATACGAATCAACACTAAGAACATCGCACCAATAACCATGGATCAAAACCAAGTAGAGGATGTAGTCAGTTTCAAATACCTCGGGAGTAAGTATGCACATTTGGGGGACAGTGAATGCTAAGAATGGCCCCCTCTCCTTGTCCTGTAAGTGTGTTTTGGGTTATAAATGCAGTATGTTGTTTTAACTTCTTTATTTCAACATTTAAAATACTTTTCTGTAAGAAACACCCTAGTGTCATTTGAAAGCTGTGAGGTTCACATACATTATAGTAATGTAATGACAAACCCCAAACAGCATGCAGGAATTTTTCAGGTCTGTTTATTCAGCTCATATTTTTAGGTGACCTGAAGCTCTTTGAGGACCCAGACCTGGGCGGGGCAGTGAAGCTAGGGGATTCCTTGCTACTTCCCACAGCATATGATGAGGTGGTGGCATCTGCTGGTTCTGGCATGGAAGATGATATAGATGAACTCTTCAGGTAAAGCCACATACAGTATGTTACATATACCCATGTCACCATAGACCCCAGGAAGACTTTAGTGTGACTATAGTATTAAAAGCAACAATGATAAAAGGTCAGTGTACCTGGGACAGATCAGATTTTTAATAATGTGTGCGACACTCCTGCAGAAGATTATGCTGATTTAAACTAATGAATCAGTGAGTCTGAAGAATTTGATTCAGTATGTGGGAGATAAAGTTTGCCCATCATATTCTACCAGCTACTCTTCAGGGACATACTAAGAGGCTTAATGTAGAAATGGCTTGATTAATGCTTGTATCAATCAAAATGAACTCCATGCTCCGCCCCAGCGAAAGTGCAGGGCGAGAAGTGATGTTTTCGGTGGCGTGTTTGTATGTTGATTAGTTTGTTTGTTCGTCTGTTAGCAGGACTATGCAAAAACTACCAGACCAATGTTCATGAAACTCGGTGGAAGGGTCTAGCATAGGCCAGCTTAAAACCCATTACAGATGGGAATCATGGGGGTTTACAAGCTGTTTCCTGGTTTGTCCATTCATTTGTGGACTAGGATTACGCAAATACTACAAGACCGATTTTCATGAAACTCAACAGTACAGTGGCATGGGCCAATTTAGAACCCATTAAAAAATGTTGTGGATCCGATTCGTTCCTTGGTTTGTTTTTTAGCAGGATTACACAAAAATTCCCTCACAGATTTTCATAAAACTCAGTGGAGGGGTGTAGCATGGGCCAACTTGAGAGCGGATCTAAGTCACAGGGCAGTTCCACGAGCCGTCCAAACACGGCCAGCCATTTACCTCCATTCATTTTTTTTAGACCAGGATTACGCTAAAACCACCAGACTGATTTTCATGAAACTTGATTTCAAGTGTAGGGGTGTAGCACAGGTCAACTAGCCGCCCAAACATTTCTAGGCCTGGTCGGCCATTCACTTCCATTCATTTTTTAGGCTAGGATTACACACAAACTACCAGACCGTTTTTCATGAAACTCGGTGGAGGGGTGTAGCATGAGCCAATTTAGAACCCATTCAATTTTGGCACACACAAAGCTACAAAATGCATTGATGGGTGGAGGTCTGTGCTCTCTGAGCACCATTTCTAGTTTTATATAAATCTAGTGAACCCTAAACAGGTTAACATGCTGTTCATATCCTCATCGATGTTCAAAAGAACAAGTTAATACAAAAGACCTTTAAAAATCCAAGTGTGAATAAAATCTTTATCGTTGTCAAATAAATGTAGTAAAAGAATTGAAATGCTTTTATTTATTTTGTTTACTATTGTATTTATTTTCTTCATACATTTATTTGTCACTTTTTTGTCCCACTTTATTTTTTATCCTATTTTATATATTGATTTATAAAAAAAAAAAAATTTATTGATTTTTTGGGGTCTTTTTCTGAACTACTTACAGCCACCTTCATCCAAATTTGCACTTTTTGTATTTAGATTGAGAATGACCTAATGACCATAGGATTCATGAGTGAGTCGTGAAACGTCAAACAGGGCAGCCAGTGTATTGTAATCCTGGTGTTGAACAGCCAAATGTGTGATTAATCAAACTAAATGTTTCTATTTTTCAGGATAGAGGATGACTTTGATAAGCTTCTCCAAGTCAAGAAAAGTGCCAAGACCAAGCCGACTGCTGCACCAGCCACAAAGACAGATCTGCTTGAGAAGCCATCATCTCAGAGCTCTGGTGGGGCCTCAGCAGGGGATCCAGTTGCAGCTCAGCTGAAGGATCAAAGGGATATCCTCATGTATATCCAACAGAATGAGTCCACTGCCAATGATGATCTGGATCTATTTTAACAATAATTAGTTTTGCTGCTCAGGACTCTTATGATGACTGATACTGCCCATTTAGGCAGGTACTGTATACCAAGATATTGGCCTCCATGTGTGTTGGTCTAGGCATTTAAGACACAAGTGTTCTGCTAAATATCCAAAAGAGCAAGTTAGCATCTTGCAGGCAGCTGGCCGCCATTGGTGTGTGAATGAGAGAGGCCATTATAAAGCGCTTTGGATAAAAGCACTATATAAGTGCACTCCATTTGCCTTTCAAGAACCTGTCTTAATGCACAGACAGCGGCAACCCCTCAGATTGGATGACTAACCTACTCCAGATGACCACTGCTATATGAAGTCTTAGCATACTGTACCACACAATAGAAATGAATGCATCTGTTATATAATAGCGACAAATTAAAGTGTCAAAGGCTACTCTTTTTTTTAGATACTAATTATCTTCAATCGCAGCAGAATATGTCCAAAACAAACACAGTGGCACATTAAGAAATGCCAGAAAAATTAAAGGTTATAAACAGGAATTCCCGTATAATCATAGGTCAAAGCTAATTTAAAAGCTGCAAACATGTATAACATACACAACCATAATAACTATCATAATAAAAAAGGTTTAGGTTGAGGAATCACGAAGATGGACTGATTGATGCTTCTGAAATGCAAACAAAACCTTTACATCATTGAACATAAAATAAAAAACTTCATACAAATTAGAAAGTTGACATAATTGAGAGAGGACATTGTATCACATTTTTTTTAGAATCAAATTTCTGTTCTAGTTCAGCAAAATGCCATTCATCCAGCCTCCTTTGTATTTTGCAGTTTTGAGTCAGATTGTGAGTTGATTAAAAAAAAGGGGTCTTCAAAGATAAATTGTCAAGAGTGAAGGCTTGGAAAATGAAAAATATAGGTGGTATGTTACGCTCACAGTTCAGGTCCAGAAGTGAAATTTTACTTTACTTTTGCATGGGTTGGAATCTCAAACAATAATACTTTCCTTATCCCCTGTTTTTCTTCAAAGTCCACTATCTTAACTAAGTACTTCTCACAAATACTGGATTAGTGGTAGCCCTGAACGTATGAGCATACAAGCCATCAGAAACATGAGTCCATAGCTCAGGGGAAGAGCAACCTGAAGACCTGCTGCACCAACAATCAGTCAGCTCAGATCTGACTCTCATCAGGGGAGCATTTCACAAAGCTGGCTAACTGAGTAGCCTAAGCCTGACTTCTGCACAAAGTAAAACCCGGAAAGCTATTTTTTTACTTCAGCCCATGTTCCATATTTGAAGAGTTTCCAGGTTTTACTCATCGCAAAAGTCAGGCTTTCTCTGTTAGCCAGCTTTGTGAAATATCCCACAGGTTCAGGTATCAAATGAAAACTCTGTAGATGAGATCATGTTTGTTTTGGCATAGTTATTTTGCTTACAAGCATTAAAGACACAAATACAGACAGGCTATGCACTACTAATCACCATTACTAGTCAGATATGCTAGAAAAGGAACAAGACAGATTTAAACCTTTAACCCAGGTGGGTATCATACACAATGAGTATATCTAATGAAATAAAAGATCAATGGAAGTCTTCAGTCAACACAAGTCTGGCTTAGACAAGCTTCAATGTTCATGTTAGAAAAGACAACACCAATATTAGGCTACCTCAAAGAACTAGCCTACTCAAATTCAGCCTCATGGAGAAGTTGGTGAAATTTTAACTTAATAGCACACTTTTTCTTGTACGGTAACCGCTTCAAGTGAGGGAGTAAGCTCAAGAAAAACATCTCATCCTCATTGTCTCCCTCATCAGTTTGCAAGCTATCTTTCCACCTTGTCTCTACACCGTTGTGTTTGGGGGACATCTTATCACCATTCACACTTTCATCAAGATCAACCACCACCTCGGAGTTGCTAGTAGTCTCTGCTTCTTCCTCGTTTTCATCTTCAATCTCCTCCTCAGCACTGGTGGTGCCAGATCTAGATCGAGGTTGTTGGAAGGGGAGTAGGAAACTCAAATGCCGGCTGAATCTCCATTTTCTTAGGGCATTCCCATTCCCATTCCGATCTGTTCTACTGTGTCTTGTATAAACATCCCTAAGATTCTTCCATTTCTTACGACAGATTTCCTCTGAAAAATGAAAGAAAACATTTTCATATTTAAAAACAGTTAAATTGTACCGTATGTCATGCAGTTGTTTAGCACTAATAACAGTGACGGCAAAATAGCATTAATGACAACACAAATAGGCTATATCAGACAGTATAAAACACCAAGAGCCAAATCCGTAGAAACCAAAGAGGCAACTGCACTAGTAAACGAGCGGGAGACCCAACGCGTCATCGCCGTGGAGGTCGATAGTGGTCTAGTCCCAATAGAAGCCTTACCAAACGAGCAGGTTTGTCCAAAATAACATGGTTTCTTTAGCGAATAAGTTTAATACTTATACTAAGCTAGGCACCTTTGAGTTCCGCTCGCTCACTCACAGCCTTCCAGGCTTCTGCTCGCTTGACCGGGTCTCTGTAAGCTGGCAGAGTTTTGTTGTACAATTCAGGGTATTCTGAAACCGCACGTATGAGCTTTTCCATTCTCTAGTCTGGGGCTATTGTATTATCAGGAAGCAATTCAACTTGCAGACTTTTGGTGTTACCTTCCTGTTTTCAGTATGTTTAAAAACAGTTCGACATGGTAATCGACGACAGTAAGCAAGCACGTCTATAGTGTTGTCATGTTATTCTTTTGCCTCGTTCACGAAAATAACTTCCGGTGTTTTATTTCCTCATGATTTCAAAATAAAAGTCGCACAACGAAGACTCATGTTTTTTTACTGTCAAAACACTTTTCCCAAAATAGACATCTCAGTCCTGACTGGATCTTGACTGATTGTTTAACACTATATTTATTGTTGCTGTTATTAATCATAACACATTAATTTAAAAAATGCACATGCATAATAATTCATTTTTTGCTGAAAATTCTTTATTCTTCCAGGCAGAAAAAAAACATTTTCACAGGACTTCACAAAGAAATTGAGACTAAAGCATGTCTCTGGAGCCTGGGCCAGGACTGTCCCTAAGCATGTTTGTATAGACTGATCTGTACACACTCAGGACGTCCATGGCAGTGGGCCGAAGCTGAGGGTCTCTTCTCTTACACTCGGCGTGAACCTGAAAGAGATGAAAGTGGACTATGTCACCCCCAGCTACCCTGCCCATGAGGTAATGAGTCACGTCCGGAATTTTCCAAATGTCACTCCTTTCATCATACCCCGGCATGAGCTCATCTGAAAATGGCTGCCCACTGCCATGGGGCCACAGCTGTTCTGGAGCTACAAAGTCTCCCATGAGCTCCCTGTGGCCACATTTCACTAGAAGGCCTCTGTCTCTGTCTGCCTGAGGCAAGGCATCCAAATCATTAACCACCAGATGAAAGTCACTAGTCAGAAGGAACTGTGAGAGGGTTTTCTCTAGATCGTTGGAGTCACACATGACGCGGGTTCCCGCAGGGCTGGTGTGGAGGAAGTGCAGGACAGAAACATAGTCCAGTGCTAGCTGTAGACGGGTCTGCCAGGTGTCACGCGCATGAAGCCTATCCTGGGCCAGCATGGTGTCCAGGTTGAGCAGAGAGCCCAGTGGGTGGTACTCGGTTACCAGGCTGAACTCCTCTGGGCACAGCCCCACTAGCTGGGTCACCTGGGGCCCTTGGAGGGCTTGGAGCATGGAGAGGCCATGCAGGAAGTCCTCCTGGTACTCGGGGGAAGAGAGCTTGGACAACGCCACCTTGTGACCTTTCCATTCTGAGAGATAAATCTGCAAGAAATGTGAAACATTTATTAGATCTTCTCATGTCAAGTTAATGATGTTGCAGTATGTCACAAAGTTGTAGGACTATGATCTGTCATTTTTATTGTAATATACCATCAATCTGCAAGACGAAGAGATCTAAAGTACCACATTTTGAATAGCCAGATGCCCTCCTGGGTGAAAAGGTGTGGGAGGGATGTATAATAGTACTTCATTCATATAACATATTGGAACGGTGGGAGTAACTGTCCCGGCAGCGTGTCAAAGAGTTCAATGAATCCCAAATTGGGCTCCAGGCAAATAAGCTTTTTTTTTTTTTTTTTTTTTTTTTTTTAAACAGAGAATTTGTATGGATTTGCTTTCAAATCCAAATATATGAACTATAGGTACAATTATTTTGAATAAACATTGACTTGTACACTGCTAGACCACTCAGAGCACATTCCTTAATAACATGAAGCCTGGTTTGCTGTTAGTTATAGCAGGATAACAAAATAATGCACACAACATAACCAGGATAGCTCAGGAAGTAGAGTGGGTTGTCCAATGATCGTAGAGTGGGCGGTTCGAATCCCGGCTCCTCCTGACTACCTGTCGAAGTGTCAAAGACACTGAACCCCAAATTGCTCCCAATGAGCAGGCTAACGTGGCACCTTGCATGGCAGCTGTTGCCATTGGTGTGTGAATGTGTGTGAGAGTGGGTGAATGAGAGACCGTCATTGTAAGGCGCTTTGGATAAAAGCGCAGATAAGTGCAGTCCATTTACCATTTAACCAATTAAAGGCGGAATAAAGTTGTTGAACGTGACACATGCCAGTTATCTTTAGGTGATAGAACAGAATATGCCCATTAATTTTGTTATTCAATCATTTTTAAGTACTATAAAACCAAATTTCCCCCTCTCCATGCTCACCTCGTTTTGTGGGCGTGTCAAATAGGGCGTTAGTCAGAAATGATTGACAGGCCGCGGCCCCAACTTCCACACATTTGTTATTTGTAACCATAGTTACCTCGACACCAGGAAGTGTACAGGCATTTACAAAGTCCTTAATATAAGAAACGTAAGATGTCACACTACCTTTTAACCCCCAAACATGATAAAGATACACGCTACCCAATAGGCCATATCCTCGAATTTGCATTATTTGGAAAAAGTGTGCTAAAGTTATAACGATGGTGCGTCTCCCCCGCGACACCGAGGAAAAGCACCCTGCAGCTGGCCACGCAAGCTTGGAGGCTTGGGCTATTAGGCGTTATAGTTTTCAGACAGCTACGAACAGTACACCTAGTTAGTCAAATAATTGTGGGTCTTACCAGAATACGGATTATTTGCGCTGTGAAACCGACATAAATAACGTTAGACTGGTGAACAATGCATATTTTATCTTAGTAGGTGTCCAACAAAGCCAGTTGAACACTGAAACGTCACTGTTCTGGGAACATCTGTCAGTTGTGGTGATATAAAGGAATCAAGCGGAATACCACTGCAATAACTGATTAGTCAGATCAATTAAATCATTATAGCTTGTTTCATATACAAAGGCAACACAATGTGCGCTTTACAGAAAGGGGGAGAGGACGTAGCCTACATGTAGCCTACTTATCCTACCCCTAATTATGTGGGAGACTGCACGCATAGCGCAGCGATTCAGTATAATGGATGAGTTTGGAGAGACAGAGGGCCGTGCACCAAGACTCCATGGCATGAGCGCACAGCGGACAAGGGGTAGCCTACTCCGGAGTCCGGAGACGTAACAGGTCATGCAGTCAATAGATCTCTTTGGGGGCCAAGCAGCGCAGCTGCTGCATGTTGTGTTATCGGCAAATGTCATAATTTATGTGTGATGCACTCGGATCATGACTCGGATGCACTCAAGCACTGTGTCACATGAGACGCGGTGGACTGTGGGTATTTTCTGCTCCTAAGTCCGCAATTTCGCGGACTTTCGGTAAGTGCTGTTAAAGTGCGCAAAATGGCGGCAGTGGCGCACTTGTGGATCTAGCAATTCCGTTTTGGGACTACCTTGAGCCCTTGTGGACTTAGCGGGAACGCGCATGCAAGGCCACAAGGCCGCGAGTGCTCTGCACTTTCGCCTAAGTGCGCGATTTGGGATTCAGCTTTAGAATGCATCTCCTCCTAGGTTTTCTATAGACTGATGTCCACAAAAGTCTTACAGGGATTTTTGATTGTCCATTGCGTTCGCTCGTGACAGCCAATCAAAATTGGCAGAAAAGCTGCAAAACAGGAACTGGGGTCATATCTCAGTAATATTTTAATCTATCAAAACCACATTTGGCACACTCATCCGGGACACACCCATGACATCTGTCACCAAGCCTCATGTTGACATCTCGTGCACTCTAGCGCCAACAGCGTGTCAAAGTTGGAGTTGCGTTTATGCCAGTAACTTTTGAACTGTATGTCCCATCTTCAAAATTATGATAGCAATGGATTCCCTGGCTCATGCTGAGTTCACAACATAATATGATCTTTAGAAACATCTTTAGAAACGTCTTTAGAAACGAAATAGCTTCCTCACTTGCTCCAGCATGCATGCGCACAACATATTTCGTTTCTAAAGACGTTTCTAAAGATCATATTACAGAGGCATGTGAAAAACCACAACAGGCCTACGCTCTATGTAAGCACAACTAGCGATTCATAAAGACAGATTGATGAAAACAACCGTTTCGCGGCAGAAAATAGATTTTTTCTAAGCTGCATTCTCAGTGCCCCGTCCGCCGCCATTACATGGATATACTTGGCTCGCACTGGATTTTAAATTTCTTCTACAGGCCTCCGAATTACACCAAAGTTATCTCGGTGGGTGAAACGTCTTATAATATGCCGTAAATAAGGTCCAGGTTGTCAAAAACAAGCATTCTCCTTTAAAAATGTTGTCACACTGTAGTCGTACTCTCGAGCACTGCCATATTTCATTGTTGTCCTTTGAGGCGGCTTACCAGTTTTACAGCTCCCTGGCCGATCATCTTCAACTGGCGTACTTCTGTATGCATTTGTGGACACTTCAACCAGGGAGAGCAGTTTCTCATAGTAGCCATCTTGAAGTGTTTGGGCGGGCAAGGGCCATGGGGAGAGACAGGGTGGTCCTCGCTCTGGTGCAGTGAATCCAGGTACAGGTAGATCAACACATTTCCGAGGAGCAGAGCACCAAGGCACACCAACACCACTGGCACGCCACGATTTGTGCTGTTGCTCCGGCCCATGCTGACCTGCAACTGGATCAAAAAGGGAGCAGGCTTGCATCAGACCCCATATCTGGTATAACAGCCTACGTATTATTAAGTTTGCTCTCTTGTTTGATCACATTGCATGTTATTCCTAATGTAGTGTCAGTGCGCCGTTCGTCAGTAGAGCTACACTTCTTGCGACATCTGGGTTCGAACTCGGGTCCGAACGCACCTAAACACGGTATTCGGGTTAAGATATAAATTATTTCAGTTTAGTCAATTATCATAAATATTCATGTCATAATTTTGTTCCCACTACAGATGCTTTGATAACATCCAAAACTGTCTGGCCTTTTAAGTAATTCGACTATTGTCAATTTTACTGATGTTGGGGTAACGTAAAGAGATGCAGATAATTTTAACCAACATGCTTGAGGATAAACATGTAGGCCTAGTTGCTAACCTGGGTGCGCAGTCACAATTGAAATTTAGCTGTAGCGTTAACTGGTGTAAATTGTGTAATTTGTGTTAGACAATACTCCTGCTAGTTAGCCTACCGTTTAGGAGTTCACATGATCTGCGAAAGTCTTCCCCGTCGTTTGATGAACTGGTCGGTGGTAGCAGTTCGCGATGATTTAAAATGCTAAAACATACGAAGGATACTGAACGATCTAGCTACGTTCGCTATAGCTGCTTGTGGGGCTTTCTGCCTGGCGTTGATAAACGAGTTTGTTTTTTTACGCATGCGACATGTGGAAAAAGTAGTCCACTTCCGGGTATCAGACATTGGCCCTTTTCGAATCCAGCTCCTCTTTCCTCGCCCTATGCACTCCCCTTCGGTTTGCGCATTCACGCGGAGGCCGCGCCATATTAAGTGCCATCCGAAACCAATTTGCGCCGAGTGGAAGTGGCTTATAACACCCTCGGTAGCGAGTCTGCACCGATGCAGACTCGATTCACATGTGCAGCTGTGTTTATTGTCCGAAATGAAAAACGCGCCGTACAAATGTAAGTTCCTCACAAATGATACGACATTTGCATTGTATTTCGCATCAAATTCCATTCTCCAGTTCAGAAAACGCTAGATTATGTTCCTTTGATTGTAATGTGAAGTGGTGGCTGGTGGATATTTACCAGGACTGTTGTTCAGACTAAACAGCTGATCAAACTGAGAATGCAAAATGAAAAGTTGTCCACAAAAAAACGAAACAGCACTAAAGAAGCTTGGGAGTAAGTATTATTATTTCTTTATTTATTTTTCATAGGTTTAGTCCATGAATGGCCTACCACGCCTAACACATATTTGTACACGTAATGTAGACACTCAATGAACAAGCAACATTTCAGTGAGATATAGGCCAAGATTTCACTGATTAGGCCTACAACCAAAAACACCTTAATGTTTAAGATTCCTTGAAAAAAGATTAATTGGGTGATTGTATCCCATTACTAGGACTTGACAAATGATGTGTAGGCCTACTTGGTAAGATGTGGAGTGATTGGAGGGGCCACACAGCACTGATTCTGACCAAAACATTTTAACCATCTTCCCGAACATATTTCTTAACAGCTTCATCATAAAAGAAATGAACCTGGAGGGTCAGGCAAGTCCAAAACAGGCCTCAAAGAAATGGGAGAATTTAAAGAAGTACACAGTAAATGTGTTTCACATAACATGAATATAGCCTTCTAGATGCTGCAGAGATCTCATGCTATTGTTTGTTTTAGGAGCTGAGAGCTCCACCAACTGGCCCTGGGACTGACCAGGGAGAGGAAACCCCTGCTACTTGGAGCTTCTATGATGGCATGCATGAGGCAGTGGGGTCAAACCATCTTTGACTCCACCTGTCCTCATTGCCTCATGCATGTCGAACCCAGACCCAGACATTATTTGCAGAAAATGACAAGAGGACAAACACAGGTTCATACGGCCAGCTTGTGCAGTTTTTATGGGCTTGTTTTAATAAACTGTATAGCAACTTTCAACACAAGAATTGCAGCCCAAAGTGCTTCATAACAGTGAAGATGAAATGAGCATAAAATCAGGCCAAACAAAATCAGGCCTGCTTTGTTTTGATGCAAATAAAAACAAAAATACAAACAAAGAATACACTATTAGCCTACAAATAATCGTGCTGAAGCAGCTGCGGTGGAAAAATGACAATTATTTTATTGACAATAGTCCTAATAATAATAATAATAATAATGAATTAGGGTAATGGTGAAATGAATAGGTAAGAGTTCTTGTAATGATGTATACATATAATTGAGTGCCATGGCCATATTGTCATTTGGATATTTCCACTTAGGACCTAGGTAGGCTATCTGATATAGGCAATCCTCATAAGCTGTAACAAGGAAGATACTAACGATGCCTCTACCGCTGCAAAGTGCTGTTGACGCGAAACCATGGTAACCGTTGTGGTTTGTGTTTCCTGTTTCCGCTGGAGTGAGGGGAGTGCGTCCCTAAGGGTAGACCCTACACCCTAATCAAGGGAACTACATTCAGCTGTGAGGGGACAACAAAACGGAGTGCACTCGGTGACTGAGTGCGAGTGGGGAGGGACTGGATTCAGAAAGGGCCACCGTGGCGCTTTCGAGCAAGGGGCCAGGAACATGGAGGTATAATATAAACTGGAGACAGCATTGAAAATGGCTGCCTATTAATTTCAATGAAAGTTGCTCACTGGCGCATGAAGCCATTTGACGTAGTGGCCAAAGCTCGGTATTGCAAGTCACGTGACGGCATGCGGCCCAAGACCCTTATTTCCCATGGTTTGTGGATTATGATAGATAGGGCTAGAAAAGGAAAACAAACATTTTCTGGGTATCATTCAGCATCAGAGACCAATCTAATCAATATAAACTTTTAATTCAATTGTTTTTTTTTGTTTTTGAAGCCACTAATACCTGTATCAAGCCCATTTGAAACATGTGCTGTGAACAAGCCTTGGGGACGCTGGGCGTGCGTTCATGAGTCCTGCGAACTCGGCGGAAAACACGTCACCATAGGAAGACCCGCCCTACTCTGCCTCTGATTGGATAGGAAGTCATATGTAATGACGTCGGCTAACATTTGCTATGCTTTTAGCAATGAAGCTGCTATGATCATGCTAATCATAGATATGAACGTATGTCTATGATGCAAATGATCATGACGTGGTTACTTTAGGACATCGTTGGAAAAGATCTAGAGGGTAAGTGGGTCAATGTTGAATAACTTAGCTAACATTATCTAATGTTACATTTCTTTATATTAACGTCAACTATATTGATAGGCTAGGTAGCTATGCTAACGGTAGCTAATGCTAACGGCTTAGGGTTAACGTTAGTTAATGCTAACGTTACGTTCGGAGGTCTCAGATGTATTTCAATTTTAACATAATGTTGAGCATGCTCAATGTGACATTGTTCATACATTGATTACAGTCTGTAATCTTGTCTGGCGTTATTTAGCTATAGTGGGCTGATGCTTGCTGCTGCTACTATAGCATTTGCCACAATTTACATCAAATTAATCAAGCATGGTTATTGTTATTACCTGAAGGCATTATTACCATTGCAAGTAAGCATGCCATGTATATGCCATGCCTGGAAATCGAATTAATATTGTGATTCTTCCCCATCATAGCTCATTGTACATTAATATATTCATTCTCCTTGCTTTTGCTAATACTCATCTCTTTTATCAAACTTTATGCTAGGAAAGAAATCTGGCTGTGATTCGTCGCTAGTGCTCATCCAGGCTGTTATGTTAGTCATCTCCCGCCTGGACTCCTGCAACTCCCTACTTGCTGCCATCCTGCAGCGTTGGCCATCAGACTCCTGGAGAAAGCTGCTGCTGACCTGGTGTTCAACAGCTCCATGCTCTTCCACACAACTTCCCTACTCCGTTCTCAGCACTGGCTCCCTGCGCTGTTCTATCAAGTTTAGGACTGTGGTGCAAGCCTACAGGGCAAATGAACAGCTCCCTCCTACCTCCAGGCTATGGTCAAGCTCTGCTGCCTTGAGGTGATTGGTTCCCCAGTTGCTCCAAGCCCCCCTACGACAGATTGGCGTGGCCATGGCTTTTTTCTGTCCTGGCCTCACAGTGGTGGAATGAAACATTCGCAAAAACGCAAAAAAAAACAACTGCGCATGTCAAAAGGGGTCGGTGGACCCTTCAAAAAGCTTCACTCTCAAGAACGAGGCGTCAACGTAGTCACCGCATCGCACAGCTTCCATGCTTTCGAGCAGTCTCGCGTCACCAGTCTCTCCTCGGGGACAGTGTTGCCAACTCTTCAGTAAGGGAAGTAGCTATTGGCTGTCCCAGAAGTCGCTAGAAGTAGCTAGATGGGGGGGGGGGGGGGCTTTAGCTTTTATTTATTTATCTTTTTAATTATTTTTTTTAACACTGCAACCCTAGTAGCCTACATCAGCCATGTGATGATGATGGGCATGGAAAAACAATCAAACTATTTACTTATTTACAAACTTGTTTTTTTGTTGCTGTATAACATTAGCTTCTTTTAAAAAACGTAGGTCTGTAAACCTAAAGAATAACGGAAAAATAATATAGCCTACAGGGCTTAATTAAAACTTAACCTAACGTCGCAGTATCTAGGTCAGTGGTTCTTAACCTTGTTGGAGGTACAGAACCCCACCAGTTTCATATGCGCATTCACCGAACCCTTAATTGGAAAAATAAAATATGATTTTTTCAAATTCAAAACATAGGTATATATTTTACTGGTGCACAAAATGAACCGTGCATCAACATCACTGTGTTCAAAGAACAAAACCATCAAAACATGATTTTCACACAAAAACAAAAACATAATAATGAATATTTACTGCAAATCAGTGTGACTTCTGCTGTTGCCTTTCAGAGACCAGTTCAGAAATGTGCAGCTTCACCATGGCAAGTGCCACTCTCATGTCATTTTCGCAACAAAGTCTGTTCCTTTCACAATCACACGACGTACCATGACGACAGTCACAAGTCGACTACTGAGCGCACCAAATTCCCTGCAGCACAGATAGGTCAAGCGATGTAGCGTGGTCACCTGCAGCCAATGATGGCCAAGCGGGGCGTGTCATCACGAATCATATGAGTCGGGTGTGTGTCTTGACCTCCGCCGAACCCCTGAGACTGACTCACCGAACCCCTGGGGTTCGATCGAACCCAGGTTAAGAACCACTGATCTAGGTAAACTAGGCGTTTCTGACAATACGATTGGTTGTTGGGAGGGATCCCAGCGCGTGTGTTGTGTGTGGGCGAGCGAGGGAGAGAGGGCGTGAAGGCAGCAAAAAAGGTTTTCTCTCGTCGTGACTCGTGAGCTGAGCTCGCTTCCTTGTCAACACAATAATTCCCCAAATGACCAGAAAAAGTAGCTAGATTTGTCGCTAGTCGCTTTTCATGAAATAAGTCGCCAGGCGGGTCTGGAAAGTCGCTAAGTTGGCATCACTGCTCGGGGAGGAGAGCCTGGTATCTATTTACTTCACTGCCTTAAACCCGCCCCATCATCCGGCCCGAGCCTGTAGAGCCCGCCTCCAACATCCGCTTGCTTTATTTTTCCGTAACTGGTAGTTCTCCTAGCATCTTCTTTTACAATTTTCGTTGGTGTTATGCCTGGTGATGCCATCGCGAATGTTATCTACTCGAAACTTCACCATGTGCAGCCTACAGTAAAAACATTACAACAACTGTTCGTCTTCCGGTCCAGACTGGGTGATTATGCGATGCGTCATTGCGCTTCCGCTCTAGACCGGCGAAACCATGGGCGAAACAACACCGAACGAGAAAGGCGCCAGACTGATTGGGCAGCGACGATCAGAGCTGACCGCTGCCTGCTGTTCAAATCTGCCAGTTGAGTGAAGTTTCTTAATCCGCGTTTGAGGTTTGAGACAAGCCCAATCAGACATGCAGTCTACCCAGTGGTGTAGTGGGGGCGGGTTATAATTTATCCATGGATCCACAAAGGCCTACCCACTTCTTTACACAGCACTAATGTTAAAACTACAACAATTCTGATACAGTATACCCACTTATTTAGTCAAAGTGGAACTATAATATACCAGTTCACTATGGGGTTAGATCTGTTTCAATACTTGTCAATATACACCACATGTTTCACAAATGTTTTTTGGTGATTCACAAATACATTTGTGTGGTTCACAAATAAATTCTTGTTTCAAAAATGTTTTTTGGTGATTCACAAATAAATTCTTGTTTCACAAATGTATTTTTGCGGTTCACAAATATATTTCAAACTCACAAACTGCACCTGAGACACGAACCATTCTGGCGAGAGAGACACGAACCATGAAACTGCTGACACAAATCAAAATTGATTTTGAAACAGATCTACCGTCAACCCTATGGTAGTTATTTTTCATAATGTTTGCAAATATATTTATGTGATTCACAAATACATTTGTGTGATTCACAAATAAATTCTTGTTTCACAAATGTATTTTTGTGGTTCACAAATATATTTCAAACTCACAAACATGTGCACCGCTTGTATTTACTTGCACCGCTTGTATTTACTGGCACCTGGGAGACACGAACCAGAAAGCGAATTATGAAACGTTTAGAAAAAATGTACCCTGCCTCATCTCCAGCCAATCAGATTACAAGGCAGCTCCGACCAATCAGTGTGCGCGTTTTGTTTTGGTTCCGTCACTCAGCTTCGGTTTCTTATTTTGTTAGGGGATTAATTTAAATCCAGAGCTTAGGGAAGGGACCTTACATTTTCAGTCACACTTTCGATTCCCAGGCTTGTCTTTTTTGTTGCCCTTTTTTATGAAGTAGGCTACAGGACATTTTGATCACACCATATAGGTTCCCAATACAATTAAAATAAATAATGGGAGTCAAATGTATCTTCTACAACTACCGTAGATGCTCAATTCACCTGGGCACCTTCTAGCCCAAGTATGGCTGATGTGATGTCAATGCCCTCTGAATTTTAGACTTGTAAAGACAATTTCCCCTAAATTCTCAGCTGATACATTTACCCTCATTCTAAGGGTTTTAGAAGCATTTTACTGTGAGGAACACCATGCTTGTGGTCTCACCTGTGCTGTTGTCCTCCAGGGTTGCAGAGTGCAGTTGAGGAATGGATGGTGTGTTTATTTGCTCAGACTAAGATTTGCAGGTGTTACTGGAGAACCTACCATGATATGAAGTGCTACCCAGCAAAAAAGCATTTATATTTTACAGCATAAACAAGCAATGTTATAAAACAGTGTCCTCTTTTTTTTTTTTACCACAGCGCAGCAGGCTAGCCATGGTCTATGACTGACAAGTTAAGGTCAGTCACTCAGTCAAGTAATTTAAAGGATGTGGGGACACCATGTTGTGGGGACACCATGTTGGGGGGGGGGGGTACTTGTCTTTCTTACTGTAAGTTTAATTATTCTTAGTTGACAGCCCAATTCAGCAGGTTGTGTGCACCCCATAAGTGACGAGGTACAACAGGAGGGTATGAAAGGACATACAGTACATAAGTGTCCATTTTCACCAGCTGCTTATTACAAGGCAACCTAAGGAAGACTAACCCTAGACTAACCCTTTAATTACTCCACTTTATAGAACTGAAATGTGTACACTATGGCATCTATGACAATCGATTAATTTTTACCCACAGGAGACAGTGAGGGCATAAATAGGCACTTTTACCATTGAGAAACAGAACAGGAACTTGGTACGCATTTTATTTCATTCATATCTTTTCTGTTCAATGTCCCAGTGTCTGTTCAGTTCTGAGACTTGCTGCCTTCTACCTCCAGCTTCATCTCCACTCGCCCTGGCACCTGGGGTGTACTGGGTTCCGTGGTGCCTGGTGACAACATTGAGCAAGGTTGGTGGGTAAGGAGGTCAAGGCATACTGACGCAAATGGCAGTCGAGACGATGTAGCTGTATTTATGTACAGACATGTAAGAAGGCTGAAGGCTAACAGAACATTGGTGTGTGTGTGCGTGTACTGACCTTTGCGCTTGCAGATGTCAGTGATGATGCGCCGCCTGTCACTTCCCCCTCTTTGGTGCTGATGTTCTGACCCACCCAAGTTGTCTCTAAGTAGATCCTCCTCCTGGAGCCTTTGGCCACCACCAGCCAGGTCACGCGGTCGTCAAATCTGAGAATGTGGAGGATTGCCAAAAGGGGGACAGAAATGCAATCCATAAACACAAATAACGTGCGGGCTCTGCAGTCTTCAGAGTGAGAGAATGAGAGAAAAGCATGTTACCAGCAAGTACAATTCTCAAAGCAGCTGGATTAGGTCAGACACACATGCAAGAAGGCTTAAGAATATAGACTGCCTAGAAAAAGAAAATAATTAAAACGCGCAAATTTGGTAGCATGGAATCCAGACTCGCTCAGTTCAGAGAACTTTAGGTTACTTTTCCACTTCACTTGTGAAGTAGAGAGAAAAAACGGTGAACGGAGCGAGCAGGCTGTATTTCAGGCTACCGAACTTGCCCGTTTTAATTATTTTCCTCTTGTAGCCACTTGCCGTCAAGCTGGCTAGCAGCTTGGGGAACTCATTCCGACTGGATAATGCTAATTGCTAACGTTAGCTAGCTACAATTCCTGGAAATGTGTTTATGATTCCACCGAGGGAACACTGAAGTCGGATAACATGAAAGTATACGACGGACACACGATGGTAGCGTGACTAGCTCTCTCTCTCTTTCGTGTCTTGGTTGGTTGGTTGGTTATATGACAGTTTCCCATGTCTTTTCACAGTCCTTTGCATTTTTATTGAACACTGCGAGGTCCTTTGAGCTGCACTGGTTGGGTAGTAGAGGGCAGACGAGGCAATGCTGCATTGTCTGCTCCTCTTGTCCACATTCACAGGTGGTTTGGCCAGTTTCATAGCCCCATCTGGCCATGGCAGCTTTGGATCGCCCTGTTCCTGTTCTCAGGCGGTTTAGCGTCTTCCACTGGACCCATGGTGCTTCTGAGCCTGGAAGGAGGGCTTCAGAGGGAGGGATACCCGTTTCAATGGGAGGGGGGTCATCCTCAAGCCTTTTAGTCCATAGTTGGAGTCTGGTTTCTTCCCGTGATGTTGTTAGGGGCTGGACATGGCTGAGAAAGCTTCTCCTGGACTTCAGCCGTTGGGCTGGGGGTACGCGTCCATAGAGGAGGTGGCGTTCATCACTGGTGGCCTTGGTCATCTCTGCTCGGCTGGTGACTTACCGTCTCACAGCAGCGGGGGCAATTCCAGTGAGGAGGTGCAGGTTGTTTATGTTGGTGGGCTTCAAGCAGCCAGTGATTAAGCGGCAGGTGTTATTCAACGCTGGGTCTAGTTTCTTGGCATGGGTTGATCTCTCCCAGACAGGACATGCATATTCTGCAGAGGAGTAGCACAGGGCCAGAGCAGTAGATCTTAATGTGTGCGCTGTGGCTCCCCATTTGGAGTTGGTCAGCTTCCGGAGGATGTTATTCCGGGAGTTAACCTTCAGTTTGGTGTTATTGACATGTTCCTTGTAGGAGAGGGTGCGGTCCAGTGTTACACCAAGGTAGACAGGGTTGGTGCAGTGCTCAAGAGGTGTTCCAGACCATGTGATGTTAAGTGGTCTGTTTGCTTCCCGGTTCCTGAGATGGAACGAGCAGACTTGAGTCTTCGCAGGGTTTGCGTGTAGGTGGTTGCGCTCGTAGTAGAGGAGTAGCTCATCTAGGGCTGAGGTGAGATTCGCTTCTACAGCTTCAAACGTACTCTCTTGGGATGTTACACAGAGGTCGTCAGCGTAGATGAACCGCTCAGTGTTCTGGTCCATTGGCTGGTCATTGGTGTAGATGTTATATAGTAGTGGAGCCAGCACACTACCTTGAGGCAATCCGTTCCATTGTCGTCGCCAGCGACCTTGCTTGTTGTTAAGGACAACATAGAAGCGCCTATCTTTCAGAAGGGCTACAATGAGGTCTGTGAGTGCCAGGTCTTTGGTATTCTCCAGGATCTTTTTCAGGAGGAGGCGGTGGTTTACAGTGTCATACGCGGCAGACAGATCAACAAAGACGGCTCCTGTCACCAGTCCTTTCTGGAACCCGTCTTCAATATGTTGTGTGAGATTCAGAAGTTGACTTGTTGTGGATTTGCCAGGTCGGAATCCAGCCTGTTGAGGGATGATGGCTGGTTCAGTGACTGGGGCAAGCCTGTTGAGGATCAGGCGCTCGAACAGCTCGTGACTAGCTAACTAGCTAACGTTAGCATGAAAGAGATCTCAGGTAGCAAATGTGGCTTTAGTTTTCCTTACACAATGTCGGGCGAACCAGCACAATAAAGTACTCGTGAACTTACCTGAAAGTTGTTAGCTTGCACTGGTCGCAGCTCTTCACAGATCTTCTCGTTCGCTTGCTGTCCTCGAAGTGAGACTTTTACTGTTTACAAGACCGTGCACACGGTTTGGTCGGAGCTGCCTTGTAATCTGATTGGCTGGAGATGAGGCAGGGAAATTTTTTTCTAAATGTTTCATAATTCGCTTTCTGGTTCGTGTCTCCCAGGTGCCAGTAAAACAAGCGCCCAGGTGCAAGTAAATACAAGCGGTGCACATGTTTGTGAGTTTGAAATATATTTGTGAACCACAAAAATACATTTGTGAAACAAGAATTTATTTGGGAATCACACAAATGTATTTGTGAATCGCATAAATATATTTGCAAACATTATGAAAAATAACTACCATAGGGTTGACGGTAGATCTGTTTCAAAATCAATTTTGATTTGTGTCAGCAGTTTCATGGTTCGTGTCTCTCTCGCCAGAATGGTTTGTGTCTCAGGTGCAAGTAAATACAAGTTTGTGAGTTTGAAATATATTTGTGAACCACAAAAATACATTTGTGAAACAAGAATTTATTTGTGAATCACCAAAAAACATTTGTGAAACAAGAATTTATTTGTGAACCACACAAATGTAATTGTGAATCACCAAAAAACATTTGTGAAAGGTGGTGTATATTGACAAGTATTGAAACAGATCTAACCCCATAGTTCAAAGCCTCACTCTCACACGTGCGCTCACAAGACATAAGATTGTCTTCTTCCTCAATCAATACTCTCTTCTTAACTCTACTTCACTACTACAGGTTCAAATGGTCCATAAAACGTGGCATGCTTTTTATGGACAGGGGTCTCTGTTAGCTGTTACCACAAAACATTTTTGGCTACCTAAACTGAGGAACCAGGCCTAAGGCCTGTCATTTCAAAATGGTTTGGTGGTCCGGATGTGGTGCTATTCACAAACATAATTTATGGGGGGTTTGGATTGGATATCAATACTTATCACGATTATTCAGGCTATCAATATTATCAGTATTCATCATCATCAGTCACAGTAGTAAACAAAGTAGACTATTAAAAGTTTCAGTTGTTTTATGAATGACAGGACATTGCCATGAAAGAAATTACAAAGAAAAACAAAGACAGACATCATAAAATATGAACCCATAACTCACAGACGGTATCTCACTCTCTGATCATTGGTAACAAAAGATCCCTTTCGCCATGTCATCAAAACATATTTAGAGCACTGGTTTGTGGATTACAAATGATTTGGCAAACAAGATCAACACTACCTTTCCAGTACAAAGTTTTGCTTACATCTTGAATACAGGTGGGTATGTCAAACACTGACATTTAGCACATCGATGAATCCACTGCACATGCCATATTTACAAAAACTGGTTACATTTTTAGGTTCAATAAAATATCAATGCTTCTGACAAATCAAAAGCTATTTTAACAGTTTATCCGTCCCTCTTTTAGCAAGTTATTATAAAACTAGGATGCACTTCCCTAAAAAAAAAAAAAAGAGTATTATATCATGCACCATTTTAAGTTAGTTTGGTCTCCCAAGACAAGAAAATGACGTCACTTCACATGGGTGCAGCCGAGGAGAAGGGAACAGAGGATCTTCTCCCCCAACATGCTTCTTTTCTTTTTTTTTTAAAGGCAAGAAGAGAGTAAGTAAGGAACTGTGAAAAGACTGGTTAGATTCAGTCATGGTCTTCTGAGAATCTCTGGACATCTGTGGACCACACTGGAATGCAGAAGCTAGTGGCTTTACAGCAGTAAGATACAGAAGGAAAATAAACGTATAAATGTATGACATAAGAATGGAGACAATCCTGATCAGCCGCTCCCCCATGAAGTTCTTAAGTATGAACTCTTGGTTTTAAAACTAATGTTGCATTTTCATTCAAGCCAAACTTGTTGGTTTGATTGGCCCATTTTGAGTTGACTTCCTGTTGCTCTCTTCAAAGGAGGAGTGAGTGAAGTGTACTGAGATGGATATGGATGGAGCTTCAACAGTGGGCAAGATGCTGCTGAGTGGTGGGCGGAGCTTCAGCAGTGGGCAAGCTTCTGCTGGTGGTGTCGTATGACCGGACCAAGTCTGCCTGGGAAACTGCTCCATGTTCATCCTGAGAGAATGCATAGCCATCTGCAAAACAACCAACCACATAGTACACCACACTGATCCTATAGCTCATTCAAGCCCTTGTTTAAGAGCACACGAGTGACAAAATAATATGGGGTAGATGGATCGAAATATTATTGTAAATGCACAGTCTATGTCACAGACTATGAGTCACACACTCAGTGGCCACTTTATTAGGTACATCTAGTATCTAGTACTGGTAGGACCCCCTTTTCCACGGTGTGTTACACAAGGTGTTATAAGTGATACATTACTTGTGTAAGGGGATCTTTTGTCACAAACTAAAAACTACTGGTTTCTCAAACATAAAAACTAGTGACATGACAAAACTTGGGATATCCAACACTAGTTCCCACAGACCTCACTAACCTTCACGCCTCGAGTGACTTCACACCCTGCATTTCTGCAAGTGTTTTGGGCAGTGAGGAAGAAATTGCATTATGGGACAGTAGTAACAGTTATGTGTTGGAGAGGGGGAGTTTGCATGTTGATAATATACTTAAAGGAGAATGTTCTTTTTCGACAACCTGGACCTTATTTACGGCATATTAAAAGACATTTGACTCACCGAGATAACTTTGGTGTAATTTGGAGGCCTGTAAACGAAATTTAAAATCCAGCACGAGCCAAGTATATCCATGTAATGGTGGCGTTGCAGCTTCTAAAAAATCTATTTTCTGCCGCGAAACGGTTGTTTTAATCAATCTATTTTTATGAATCGCTAGTTGTGCTTCCATAGAGCGAGGGTTTGTTGTGGTTTTCACATGCCTCTGTAATATGATCTTTAGAAATGTCTTTAGAAACGAAATACAGCTTCCCCACTTGCTCCAGCACACATGCGCACAGCGCACAGACTGGCTATTCTCCGTCTGTAGGCTACACTCGCGGCTCACATTCTCTACGCTACGATCGGCTTGTTGGTGCCTGGAATATTGTGTGTAATATGGCTGAATATTTATCAGATTTTGAGGATATAGAAGATGACTTAGAATATGATGGAAGACGATCGTAGCGTAGTGAATGTGAGCCGCGAGTGTAGCCTACAGACGGAGAATAGCCAGTGTGCGCTGGAGCAAGTGGGGAAGCTGTATTTCGTTTCTAAAGACGTTTCTGAAGATCATATTACAGAGGCATGTGAAAACCACAACAAGCCCTCGCTCTATGGAAGCACAACTAGCGATTCATGAAAATAGATTGATGAAAACAACCGTTTTGCGGCAGAAAATACATTTTTTAGAAGCTGCATTCTCGGTGCCCTGTCCGCCGCCATTACATGGATATACTTGGCTCACGCTGGATTTTAAATTTCTTCTACAGGCCTCCGAATTACACCAAAGTTATCTCAGTGAGTCAAACATCTTATAATATGCCGTAAATAAGGTCCAGGTTGTTGAAAAAGAACATTCTCCTTTAACAATGCAGTCCAAACATATCTGAACAAAGTAGAGAGAGGACATTTAACTTTTTTTATATACCGTTTCATACATAGACATATGTACATGGATGTTTAAAGGGGTCCACGTTTGCAGAACTAACCTTTTCATTGTTTTTGCATGTACATTTGATTTACTGATGGGCCTACTAACACACAAAGTATGAAGTGAAACAACCCAGTCATTTTGTTGTGGTCAGCCGAAATGAAAACATTAGAAAAAAAAGTCAGTCCCTGCAAGCTGTTCAAATCTCCCGTGTCACTCTATGTCACATTCGGGGATCCCGCTAGCTAGCATAATGTCTTTGCACGGAAAATGCTCTGTTCTTGGATGTACTAAGCAGCAAAGAACGTATCCCAAGGTCAAAGGACAGCAGAGGCGAGAGGATACATTTTTATTTTTGATGGCAACGTTCCTGCTGAAATTGGCAAAACACTGGCAGTGTGTGCTAGCCATTTTTTGCCCGATTGTTTACCTGGGTCAGTACAATGCAGGATTTTCAGATAAACTCTTTCTGAATGATCAAGCAATACCAACTGTCCGTGGAAATTATGCAGAAACTATGTAATTATGCTGTGTGCTTGTTTGCATATAGTACTAACGCTAGCTAGCTAACATGAACAAACTCAGCTTTTGCCTCAAACCGGATGCTCGTCTCATCATATGATAGTGTAACGTTAGTGGAATGAAATTGGTAGACTTCTAGTTCATCGAGCGGTCATTATAAAAGATCAAATGCTAAGAAGTGGACATCATTGGATTCCCCTCGGCCTACAGAATCTAGCTTTTATTGTTTGTAGTCGAATGGTGTCATATAGCCTGGTGTTGTCTAGCTAGCGAATGTAGCTAGAGGGAACCGCATGCAACCATGGAGATAATTACATGGGCACTAACGCTATCACGTTTAGTCAGGGAAAGAGGACAATGAAATTTGTCACAGTGGCATCGAGTGCAGGCTAACCAGCTATATTTGAGGTAGCATAGCGACGTCAATAGCCCTTGTTCTCTAGCCTGCCGACTTGCTCTTATCTGAGCTCATTTGCATATGAAAAAAGAGCCCAATCCACTCAATCTGATCTCGTGGTCAACGGAGGGGTATAGAGGAATGCTAGAACACTTATTCTGAGTGGTATTTTCAGCAAAAATACTCAAAGACATGTTTTAGGGACCCCAAAGACTTATATTAAATTGTTGAAAATTAGCATAATAGGACACCTTTAAATACTAATGTTGGTGAACATGTATTCAGGAAACTCACGAAGCAGATTTGGTTGGGTGAACTGGGTGTGGTGAACTGGTTCAGTGTTCTTCAAGGCATTCCTGAGGAGCTGTGATCTCTCCATCAAACTGCACAACATAGAGGAGCACATTAGAGGCAAACAAACTCACAAACATAAACTACTGTACACTAACAATCACTCATGACATTTACTAACTGCACATGCAACATACAGTACGTAAACAGAAATGACTGATTTGTTGACATGGAAGAAGCCTCCAAGATACTGTCAAGCATTCCTGGGTCAAAATACTATGTACTATTTGAAATCTTTTCAATTACTTATCTGTGCTTGATTGCTGGCACAATGGAAACAATGGGCTTTCCCCAGAAATACAAACTCCACCCACCTGACACAGACTAAGCAAATGCTTAAGTATCTGAAAGGATTTAAAATTGTACTTTGACCCAGGTGTGTACTAAACTGGGGCTCAATGACAGATAAACAAATTAACCAGAGACACCTTTTCCCAAGAAATACATCCCCCGGGTCCTGGGACTGGGCTTCCAGCTCCTGCACCTCATCCATCAGCGTCTTCCAGCACAACCTCTTCACTCTGAGAGGATGACAGTAAAATAGTAACATGAATGTTTTTCCCCTGTCAAACACCATCTGCCCTAAAAACAGCCGTCACCTTATAAACATCATCCACCCTTAAAACTGCATGCTTTCACCCTCAAAATACCATGTGAGAAATTGTTGTGATTTAATTTGATTTAGCTCCCCTCATCATCATCAATCATAATATGGTATTAATTGTTTTAGACAATACCGATGTTATAACAAGGATCTGCTCAGAGTAATACCAGATGTGACCACTCGGCAATCCTTTTTCTCCTGACCACCACTCTCCCTCCTGGTCTGTCAAGTTGAGTTACCTGTGCACCTGCTTAGTGACCAATGTTTGTGTTTGGTTGCCATGGATTATTTTATTTTTTTAAATACTGGAAAGCCCCAGCCATAACTAATGGTGTCTCGAGGGGGCGTGTTAGGGCATGTTCTGTTGTAGAAACGGCATGTTGGACACAATTAGATTCCTGCCAAATTAGGGGCGTGTTTTAAAAAATGGGTTGTGGTTAAGGTAGAGGGGCGGGGATTGCCGTAGACTATATAAGACGGCGCACAGACGAGAGGAGTGTGTGTCTTCTTGGGAACCACCGACTTTGCTTCTTTAGTGACAAACAGCAGTAATCAAGTCAATTGCATTGGACTTCTGCGTGCCTCAACTTGCTTTATTTTGGACTCTCAATTATTTTGAATATTGACCAAGTATATAGTGAATTATTTTACACAACAAAATGAAGAGAGACAGGAGGAGGTAGTCTTATACAGTGGTTTATATTCCAGTTATTTTAACTCACACGCTGAAAGACACATCAAACAGCAGTGAGGTGACAGGGATGAAGAGAAGACACAGCCAGAATACTGATGAGGTGAACATCATCTCCGCCTGGAAAACACAAACGCGCACACAGGCACGCATGCATGCACACACACTTCAATATTCCTTCATACTTTGTTATATTGTGACATGTATAAGTAGAATACAGTAGATAAAGTTGATGTCATACGCTGCAATCAAAACATCGGCAAGGATTTTCATCACATCAATTCTTGTAAACAAGCGTATGTTTACAAAATGTATCACAAGACACAATAGAATTATCAAACATGTTATTTGAACCAAATAACTACTAGGGAAAAAGAAAGCCACATGCATTTTTCAACAAATGAGTGTATAACCAATTGATGAAAGATGCCCAGTATTGATTCCATACCTCTCCTGACATATCCGGTGCAACAGCGATGTCTGGCCACAAGATGGAGTAGAGCCAGAAGAAGAGAACCCACAGACAGACACTGCCCCAGATAGCAATGTGACTGAACTACAGTCAAAACAAAATAAGAGACAATATTATTATAGTTAGGATTCTTATAGTTAGGATTCTTAATGTCACAATGTCATTGTCATAATCTTTTAAGATCAATTTATAAAAGGGAATGAGTTTACTCAACACACCATGGTCCAAGATGAAGTCTCCAATCCAGCTTTCAGACAAACAGTTACCACAACACACTGAAGGAAGGAAAGAGATGTTACAAACCAAGTGTGTTTATCATCAGTATATTCAAATATATACTACCGTGACAATATCCGCTTCAGAATTACATACATATGAAACAGACTGCAAATGTTATTAAACATGTAATATGTAAATGAGAGCTTGCTCTCAAATGACTCTCGAGGTTAAATAAAGATTGAATGAATGAATTTTATAACAATACAATTAATCCTCAGGGCCCCATGACCATGGTGAAAAACATTGAGTAGAAAGCTTATTATCCCCACCACAGCGACAGCGCAGGGTGAGAGGTTAAGTTTTCGGTGGTGTGTTTGTTGGTTGGTTGGTTCTTTAGCAGGATTACGTAAAAACTACCAGACCGATTTTCATGAAACTCATGGATCTGGCCGGCCATTCACCTCCATTCATTTTTTGGCCATATCTCGACATGGGAAGGTCACAGCAACACAGAGTTTGACTGGCATAAAGCTTGACCTAACGAATGCAGCAATACCAAACATGTTGTGCACAGAGCCACAAAATGCATTCATGGGCCGAGGTCTGTGCTCTCTGAGCACCATTTCTAGTTGTTCTTCATGCAATATATTGTAAAAGAAAGATTCTTTCATTAAGTGTTGAGCTTACCGTGTAAACCGTATTTCCTAGGAGGAGGTAGTCAGACGTCCTTCCATTCCAAGATACAGTGTCTGGAATAAGCATAAGGGCCATAAGCACCACCCAAAACAGAACTGCTAACAAACAAACTCAAACATGTCCACAAGCAAGCACAAAAGGCAGTTCTGAATTTCAATGTATCAGTGCTACAAATGTCTGTGGATGAGTGTACCGTGTCGGAAGGCCTGCAGGGGGAGCCAGAACAAGATGGCCGAATGCAGGAGGCCGTTCACACAGTGAGCACAAAACACCTGCACCGGAACATCAGAACCAAATGACTTTAAGATTTTGATTAAATATAGAAGAGGTCTTATTACAAGTGATGCCATGTTAATCAGGTGAATTGAGCTAGATCCAGTGAACAGAAGGAGACAAAGGTATGCTGTGGAACTGTGTGCACCGGAGTCATCTATTCATTTCATGTGTACTTTGGGGAGGTTTGGCCACCAAGGAGCAGGACTATGTATTCTGTACTCTTACTAATGCACATATTAATTGGACCATGGTCCAGTCCTTATTTGTCTGGGTGTGACAGTATTACACACAGCTGTTTACCAACACCAGACAGTTGATGCGTTTCTATTCAAACTTTCAAATTGTAAATTGAATTCTGCTGACAGGGAATAAGAATAACAGATCATCATTATGTAATTTCAGCTGCGAAACTTTTTATAATCTTTAATTACATTTATTAACCAGTTTTCATTTGTTAATTATGCTTTTCCAAGCGAAGTGTTCTAATCTGGGACTATATTCAATGAAAGTGGAGACATCGTTTATGCACAATGTAAACAACATTTAGACACTCATCATTTTGGAGACCTCTCCAGCTTACCTTTGTCCCAGTTGTGGATAAGAATAATTAAAGACAAATACATTTGGATCAGTAAACAGTCTAGCTCCATCAATCTAGTCTCTGTTAGCTGACTTAAAGGGGTAGTTCAGAATTTTGTACATAGAGCCTCAAATACGATTGACCCATAATGTTGTTGATTGATGGAGGACATTTTCAGCCGATTCCATGCTCTCTTGTTCCCGCGTTAGCGACATGCTAATGCTAGAGCAATCGAACCGAAATGGCTAGCATTCAAAGAAAACTGAAAATGTTCTTCATCAATCAAAATTATGGGTAAGTGGTAAATGAGGCTCTGTCGAAAATTCTGAACTACCCCTTTAACCGTAGCATGGAACATAGCCCCCCATTTTACGAAACCTTTACCACTAGCAATATTACTCCAAAAATAACCCAAGTCTTATTTTATATTCTGTAACATATGTACTTTCATTGTGTATTGTTGCTGTTTCCTACTGTATCCCAGGGAATGAGTGGGTGTCTGAAAGCATGTAAAATGTCTTAATGAAGACATTTTGATAATATGATAAAATTGTTGATAATATGAAGCTGTGTTGATATCATGATGAAGCTGTGCTGATATGATAAAGCTGTGTTGATATGATGAAACTGTCTGCAAGCATGTAAAATGTCTTAATGAAGCTGTTTTGATAATATGATAAAACTGTTGATAATATGAAGCTGTGTTGATATCATGATGAAGCTGTGTTGATATGATAAAGCTGTGTTGATATGATGAAACTGTGTCGATATTATGAAGCTGTGTTGATATCATGATAAGCTGTTTTGATATGATGAAGCTGTGTTGATATCATGATGAAGCTGTGTTGATATGATAAAAATGTGTTGATATGATGAAGCTGTGTTGATATTATGATGAAGCTGTCTTGATATGATGACACTTGATATGATGGTGTGTTGATATTATGATGAAGCTGTGTTGATATGATGAAGCTGTGTTGATAATATGATAAAGCTGTGTTGATATGATGAAGCTGTGTTGATGTGATGAAGCTGGGTTAATATGATGATGAAGTTGTGTTGATATGAAGCTGTGTTGATATGATGAAGCTGTGTTGATATGATGAAGCTGTGTTGATATGATGAAGCTGTGTTGATATGATGAAGCTGTGTTGATGTGATGAAGCCGTGTTAATATGATAAAGCTGTGTTGATATGATGAAGCTGTGCTGATATCATGATAGCGGGAAATTATGTACCTTAGTGTTGAAGTCCAATGTGTTCTGGGAGGTCTTGTATAACTTGGGGTATTTCAACATGTTTTCTTTTCTGCAGCAGCGTTCAAATATACCCATAGCCAGAGGAGGCATCGCCGTGAAGATCTGACACACAGTTATATCAATACATGTACAGTACCTTCACGAACAAACACATATGAGAGTAGTATCCCATACGCTTACCACATTGTAAAGACCTATGCACCAGCGCTCAAAGAGGATCTGGCCAGAAAAACCATTGACAAACGCAAACCAGATCTGTAAGAGAAGAAGCGTGACAAAGGTAAAGTGAGAGGAGGGGAAGAATCACATCCCACAAACATTCCAACATGCCTTGATCTCAAAATATGCCTTTGCTTTCATTCAAATCAGTTCAATTCAGGAATTGCATACGACAAGGGATTAACATGTCATAAATAAACACCCAGGCATGCTCTGTCAAAGGAGCTTGCTCTAAACACATCAGTAATAACCAGAACTGACCGGGGAAAAAGTACAGAGACCTTCAACATGCTGCTCTAGTGATTTAATTTTGGACTCCATTCAAGGTTGGACCCCACTCACAGAAAAACAGCTGGACTCGTAACAGATATGTTTCCAAGCTGGGTTTGAAATTGGCATCTATTCAGTGGCTCAAAATGAGGCATCTGGTCGGGTTGCTTGATGGCTAGCAGATGATGTCATGTGGACCAGATGCTTATTTGAACTTGTGAGTAATTGCTTCCGCCTCAGTGATCGCTGGGGTGGAGCTATATGTTTTTGCTTCCATGTGTTTGTTCGTTTGTTACTTAAGCAGGATTACGTAAAAACTACCAGACTGATTTTCACAAACCCATTAAATTTTGGAGCCGATCCGAATCACTGGGCGAATACACAAATTAAAACAAAACTTGTTCTTCATCTTCGTTACAATGAGGAGTCAATTCATCTTTAGATAGATATCAACTTTATTTATCTTCTGTTTTCGCAAACAATATTATCTTATCTTTCAATGCATATAAAACAAAATTATATCAATCTAGTTGTTGGAGCACTAGACGTGGATGGACATAAACACTTACGCCACCGAAAAGCTTACTCTTCGATGGTGCAAGTGGGTGATATTTATACTGAGGAGTGAGTTTAACTATTTCAACTCTGTTACACCAACAAAATGCATACATGGGTGGAGGCCTCAGTTTGAAATGCTTTCATTGCCATGCCAATACTAAGAACATGGATTCCTGAGTGTGGTAGTCATCAAGGACATGTATGTACTTGGTATTAGTATAATGTTATAAACCGTGGACTGAGTACTGCAGATCTACAATATGATATCTTACCTCAATGATGTACAAGACAATGTTCTTGTAGAAACAGTACAGGATACACTTGGTAACTCTGTTGTAGTTCCATGCTCCATGCACAAGCAGCAGGTTTCTCAGGAACTTGAACTACAGAGACCATGGTTACAGATGGTTACAAGAGAGACAGGGGAATTTCCAGCAACATGGTTACTTTTAATTTTTTCTGCATTTGCTATCATCTTTGAGCTAAAGTGAAGCAAATCCAAATGTATGTATTTGCATATTACTTGACCTGAACAGGAGATACATACAGTATGTACCTTTTGACAGGCAATGATTCACAGGTTGATAACCATGGAGATGGGCTGCCATTAGTTACCTGTGCAATGGAGTAGTCTGAGGAGTTGGCAGCCTGCAGACCTTCTTCGCCAGAGATACCCACACCTACATGAGCAGTCTGGATCATGCCAACATCGTTGGCACCATCGCCTATGGCCAGAGTGATCACTTTAACCTGCTTCTTCACCAGGTCCACCACCTCAGACTTCTGCATGGGTGACACTCTGGGGGGAAACGGTGTAATCCATTGTTTATGTGCCTTAGAGAATCATTACTCAAAGGAAAGTTATTTAAAAGACTAGTTTGGTATTAAGCATCATAAGCCCTGTTATAAGGTTATTTACGATCAAATACTGTACAATGGTACATGTAAAAATTTGTATGAATTGTGATTGAGATATGAAGCGTTGGTTATACTCCCAAATGTACACGGACAGCCGCGGACGCATAGAAGTGATATGCTGACAAAGAGTTTTGGTGCTGCCTGAAAATAATTCTAAATTATTGTTTGACCCTAAATTATGGTTCAATCCCGCTCTTTGTCCCAACTAATTGAAACAATTTAATTGAACTGTCTGATATGAAGTACAATACACATACCATTTACAGTACACTTTTCTAACATGCTTTTAATGCCAGAGTCTACAGGTGTTTCTAGGGTTTAGTCAGTGCCAAAAGTACCAGAAGTTGATGATTGGCTACCTGCAGCAGATGACAGCCTTGCATGAGAGGGCCAAATCCAAGAAGTATTGACGGGTTTCAAACGTGAGGGCATACTTCAGGGTCTGTCCGTCAATCACCAAGGCAAGGTCATTCTTCTTGTGGAGAGCCTCTCCCAGCATGCCCCAGTGGCGACTCAAAGCCTCTCGTGTGCCCTGGAGGACAGACACATGCACAAACAAGTGCATGTGAACGCACGCACGCACGCACTACCACCTTCAATCCAACTGCGAGTACAGGCAGAAGCAAAACGTTTCCCCATAACTCCTCTAGGTGAAATCTGTTTTTCTTCATGCAGGGTTAGGGTTAGGAAAGGGTTAGGGTTAGGAGAGGTCCTGAGCCATATATAAGACACTTACATCCAGTGTGTCCTCATTCACTACAAGCAGCCCCATGGACTTCCTCAGCAGTCTACAGGAGTAACCTTAACATTCGAGTGAGGGAGAGTGGGATGAGATGCATACAGGCAGTATACATTCCCAGGTCAGTCACATTGGAAGAGTAGTAGAGCTGCCAGAATGCACTGTATGTGAACTCTTTGCATTTATATTTGTTGTGGTTGTGTATTTTGTTTGTTTTGAAAGCCACCCCTTTTGTTCAAGAGAGAACTTATTTGTGTCTCTTATGTGCACGCACTTGTAAGTCCTCACCTATATTGATTGCAGTTTCCTGCTTGTCCCCTGTGAGGATCCAGATCTTGATGTCAGCCCCAAGCAAACTCTCGATGGTCTCTGGGACCTGGTCCTGGAGTTTGTCTTCTATTGCCGTGACACCCAACAGCTGGAGCTCCTGAAGAAAGGCCAAACAATTACAGAAACCACGCTGTTCAGATGAGATATCAAATATACTATAGCTACCACGGCAGCAGCAATCAATCAACTTAATTTCACAGCAATCCCTTGGTTTTCATGTTCTCCTCATGCTTTAACATCTAACAAGGAAATTACTGTTTGCTTTTCGTTTGCTTATCTGGACAAAAATTACCCACTTGATCCCATTATACAGAACATGTTTTTTTCTGCAACCAGTCAAAATGATCAAACACATCAAACATTATTTTTCCCCAGAATCTAAAGAGGTCACAATGGGAAACAATGGACCTCATTCCTGAACATTTTCTTAAGTGTCTTCTTAAATGTCTTCTTATGAACTTCGTAAGACCAACCCTAAGAAAGATCCCTGCCGGATTCATGAACGCGTGTAAATGTGTTCTTAAACTGCCAAAGTGTTCTCAGCTGTGCTCCCCTTCTTAAGTTGAATGCGTGTTCTCGTACACCTGAATTTGCATACATAAACGCCCCGCCAGCTCCTTACTTGATTGATGTTTGTGTTTGCTTGTGAGCTCGTCGGCATTGGAAATGGGGGAAACCTCAATTGCCCCACAAGTTTAAATAAAGGTTTGAAATGAAATTAAAATACTACAGACTCGTGTGCACACAGAATCTCCAGACAGCACGGAAAAAGTTGATTGATGTTCAAGTTCACGTGCAAATTTGACGTTTTATTCGTCACGCAACATACCAGTAATATTAGCAGTGAGATGTTTCTCCCTTGGCTCTTATAACGTGCACACTAAGCTTAAGCAAGGTGAAAAAAACAATACAAAATAACAATAGAAAACAAGACGGTATATGGACTTTTAATACAAAAGGCAAAATATATGGCCTACATGAAAGAGATGGGATGTGCTGGGAACAGATGATTAAATTGTACAGTTTAGTTAAATGCATGAGTAGGCTACTTGTGGATCTTCATATGCCCTATCTATATTATGTAGGCCCATATGATATATTTTAGTTATGGATATTCACGTTTATTTACAGAATGTAGATGTGTCCATTCTGACGACTATATAATAGAAGGTGCGTCTGAGTATAGCGACTGAGTTTAGTGCTTATTTATTCATTCACTGCCATTTGCAGTGTTTGTGTAGAGCTTTTATTTATTTTAGGACACCACGATGCCTCGTAGAATCATGACTATAAATGTGAAACGTAATTGTAAATGACACAAATATTCTTGTATTTATTATTCTTATTTCAAGCCTAGGATGTCTGTAGAATTGATGTGAACGCAATTACCTCGGATTTCTCATAAATTCAGCCCTTGCGAACATGGGCGCACTCTGGCCTACCTACGACTGCATTTCCGCGTTCTTAAATCCTGTTCTTAGATAAGAACAAATCCCAGATAAGAAACCATTCAGGAATGCCAGAATTGTCCCAGGAACTGGAGTTAAGAAGAAATTTATTCTGAACTTTTTCTTAACTGCGTTCAGGAATGAGGTCCATTGTTCTTTGTGGAAGAGAATAATCTACTTACTTTAGTTTCCTTTTGATCTAAAGTGTACTAACCCTCTCAATGAAGTCATAGCTCTCCTCCATCTTTAGAGTTCTGTTGTTGAGTGAAGTGGCAGCTCTCTGATACAACTCTGACCACTCCGCATAGGTTTCCTCAGAGAGGTTGGCTACAGCGTAACACAAGGTCCGTAGTCCTGACAAAGGAAGTCGAGAGAAAAAGAGATACATCCAAAGAGTTCTGATTCCAGAGTTCTGATTAGAAGAGCAAATGATGTGAAAGAGGTATGAGCAAAGACACTGATATTGAAAGGCATGACTAGCCTGGCTCCAGCCCCTGAATTGCCCGCCCGCTTTTATTTTAATTCAGGGTCTGGAAAGGCTGTCGTCCAGATTGATTTCTCAGTTGAAATTCCAACAAAGCTAATCAGTGTCCTTTGAATGTGATGCCAGAATTAAACTGTGCAATGTGATAGGTTAGGTTAGACGATGAACTAATCAACTTCCTCTTCAGCGATGTCCATCTCAGAAAAGGGCTGCAATGGGAGCACCTTCACACTGAATAATGAAGTGAAACGAAATGGCAATTCAGTCTGAGTGTCATCTTAAGGCAAGATTTACCCTCTGTGGCAAACTGCTCCAGGTGAAGCAGAGTGATGTCTCTGTACTTGGAGTTGTTAGCCAGTCTCTCATAGATAGCTGAGTCCTACCACAGAGACAAGGGAATCAACTGGTTAAATCTAATCTGGTTCCTTGACAGGCTAGAATAGCCTCTTTGGAGCCACCAACAAGAGCAATTGATTGGATTATGCAATGGAATGCAAATCTCCAATAACTAAACTCACATTTTGGTTTGACTTTCATTCCAATAAATATAAAAAATGCACAGTGTTACATTTGGGGGTACACAGTGGCACAAGATTATAAACTTCATGTGCAGTCACTGTGGAATGAATGGGCGAGTAGGATTTTCATTATACAGTCAGATGGTTCTTTACCCTGGGAGTAGTCTACTCTATGGTCAAAGACAGAGAGTAATCCAAGGAGTCAAATCTACTTATAACATCAGCTAACCACTACTATAAGAAAAAACTAATGGGAGTGAGAGTTTACAATGGCACGGTTGAATCACCTTATCACCAAAAACATGTTTAAAGGCTCGATTCCCATAGGGCCTTATGCCTACCATTTTACTTGCAATATTACCATTGCCACTTAGGGTTGCCAATGTCAAATCAATGTGAGTGCATATCAGTGAAAGGTGCCATTCCTTATAACTCAACAAAATGATGCAAAAAGAGAACAGAGCTGGGATGCAATGAAATGCAAGCTGTTTTTCCCCTCAGGCTACTTAATTTAGCATCGCCAGAGATGGGTAGTAAAGAGCTACGTTACAAGTTCTTGAGAAAAAAATGTCAAGGATTGGTACTTTTGAGAGTTAGAGAGACTATACTTTTATTCGCCCTTAACTTTAGACAAGAAAAGCATACTTTGTTACATAACAAATTCTCACACTTCACATCAAATCCTGTTATTTTGTAGAGAAGCTGTGATTACATAAATGTAAACATACCAGTACATTACATTACATGTTACTAACAACTAGCACCTGTTACACTAGAACACTTACTTTTTACTTCTGCTTTAGTTCTCATCTCAACTTCTCTATCCACCTTTACTGTTTCCAGTGTCTTAGCTCGGCTAGCTGCCCTGACAACAAGCATGATTAGTACATGTTGGTACTTACTGCTCCTTTGCAGTACAGTCGGATCCGTCCTGATGGAGTGCGCATGATTACTGACATCCTTTTTCTTGCACTGCAAAAAGGGGTAACAGTGCTTTAAATAAAACGTAGCCAGGAAACATAGTCCAATGCTTAAAAGAACAACAAAACATGGAAAACCCCACAATAAAGAATATACTGTACATATGAGCATGCGTAAACATACACCGTAAAAAACACTACCTTGTAAATTCAAGGACATTCAGCAACTGAAACCTTTGCTCAGCTCCAAACTGTAAAAAGGAGATGTCCTATTAATTAATAGTTAATTGAAGGCCAGCCATATAATTACTGTAGAATGGAGTCTAGATTTTGTAGTCTGGATATTTTATTTTTAGGAACTAATAAAGCATCTAGACCAGTGTTGGGATTAATTCACTTTCAGTTCAGTTAATTCTGGAAGTGAGATCGAAATACAAAATTAAAATACAAAATCTAAAAATGTTTAATGCAAAAAGCTTCTTATCAATCTTTTACAAAAGCACTAATGCAGTTATGAAACTGTTATTTCAAGTTGAATTATGAATTGGTTGAATTGAAACTGCATAGATCCCAACCCTGATCTTAACAAGTCTAATTTACTGTACTTACCGCCTGTATGATGACAGAGTCAGGGGTTCGCCCAGAGAATATGAAGCCTAGGTTGCTAGCGGCTCTAACAAGGGCACCCTCATCTTGATGTGGTGGCGGTGGGGCCATGATATTATCCGTGAAAAAGTGAGCTTAATATATTTTTCTGCAATGTATTTCTACTAAATTGAATAACATTATCTCATTCATCTGAAACATTCATAAAATGCCAAAATATCAGTTTAAAAGGCATTTAAAACTTAATTTAACTTCATGTGTGAAATAAATTAGCACCATCAAAAGTCCTTAAGGCAATGGTTACGCAGCATTCACAGCTTTGTATAGCATTTTTACAACAAGCCCACAATATCATGACTGTGGGCAAACAAGGTAAAAATGCAGAGATGTTTTCAACTTTACATGTTTCAGTAATGAATACAATAAACATTCACGTTGACGTTTGATCCATGTTTGTGTACCTGGAGAAGAGGCTTGATAGACTATAGCATCCTCGGTCTCCTCGGGCACAACAGTATGGCATACAGCCATCATGGTCAGAAACTCCTGGATAATGGGTGCTGTTACCTGGACAGAATGAGAAACATGTGAGTGTACACAGACACACACAGACAGACACACACACAATCAAAACAACAAATGCTGAAGTTCACACAGACAGAGTAGATTTCGGTTTTGATATTAGTTTCTGTTTTCGTCTCTCACATGATTCGTTGTGAGGTTGTCCAGTAAAGTGGGGTCATCAAAGCCTCCCTCTTCAGGCACCTCTGTTCTGTGCCTTTGTGGGGGAAAAAACATGTTGTGTTACGGAAAAGAGTAATTGAGAATAATTAAAATGTACTGATAAATATTGCATGTATGATGTGTTTCATATTTAACTTAATTATAGTACTGTATTTTCCAATTTCGAAGTCCAATACTTTAAATACAAGTAGTTGCTTTAGGGCTAGTTATTTTCAAATACTCAAATACAAGGCAATTATTTTCAAATACAATTACAACAGAGTATCTGTAATTTACCCAGGTCCATGGTGTACTGAAAGCTCTGCAACATATAGTGAAATTCGGAAGTGTAGTGCAGCAGCATCGTTCAGCAGCATTCAAATTGAACTGACAGCTTTTTCTTAGTATCCTACCTCTCCCTTGTGGTTGACATGTGGTAGTGGGGAGTGTTGCTTCCCGCTACAGTGCGCCACAGTGAAGATCCCCCCCTTCTAAAGAGCTCACTGTCTTATCTGATCTGTTACAGCTTGGCTCCCCTGTGTGCATTAGCGTCAGGATCAACCATCAGACAGACGCTTAGGAAATGAATCCATTGTAATTAATGACAGTTGCTCCACTGCAGATGTTGCGTCGCATTCGACACCAGCATCCAACGTTAGAGAATTGCCGAGGTTCATTTCTTGACTGATGGTAGAATGTCAACGCTGATGGTTGATGCTGACGGCCGCAGGGGAGTCAAGAGGTTAGACTCCCCTGATTGCCCATATGAGATCCTTACCCATAGGACTCCCCCGCAATGGAGCACTTCTTAAACTGCATCACGTTGCAGGTCAGGGTACCCGTTTTGTCAGAAAAGATGTACTTGACCTGAGTGTGATAAATAAACCACCATCCAATCACTTTAGATCAGAGATTCTACATTGAGTACAGGAGGAATGAAGGGTGATGAATGTAGTGTAGGTAAGCTGGGCCTCAATGGGAGCAGACCTGGCCAAGCTCCTCATTCAGGTTAGACGTACGCGCCATGGCAGACGTGTCTGTCGGCTCAAAGTGCATATCCATGTCCTGAATGAATAAAACGCACACAGATGTCATAGTCAAGTAAATAAACCATCAAAACATTTTCTTAAAATGGTTATTTGTTGCAATGTTCAGTTGTGAAGTTTACATGTGTATGTACGGGTCTATGGATTTGCATCAAACTGCCCATATATTTGAGGAAAGCACAGGAAGTGGAAATAAACCACACATTTATCAAATAATATGAGCTTGGTTTGGCTTGTCTGTTTCAAATGCTGACAACTGTTTTGGGCTATACAGAATAAAATATATGTTTATATGATTAATATGGAAATGGCTTAACAAGCCAAAAATATCTTCAGTCTTGAAAGTGAAGGGAATCTTAGCTACAGTGAGGATGAAAAGAAGATATCACTCATTTTTGTATTAATCAATATAGTGTCAAATGAAAACAGGGGCTTAACATGTCTTCATGAAATGGGCATAGCCTGCCGAGTGTGTATTCATGGCACTGAAGTCCTTCCCACAGCAGGAAAAGTCACGCTGGCCCCTCATCACACAACACAATGCTTTGATAACATAGGCTATTAATTGATAGGTGCCTGATAAGCAGTGTAAATGAAGGGTTGCTAGGACAGAAGATTCTCACCCAGTTGATGAAGTAGGCCTGGACAAACCTGATGACTTCCAGGGTTACCAGGAGGCTGATGGGGATGAGGTTGTTGAACAGGATGATGAAGGTGAGGAAGTTCAGGCCAAAGTTTGCAGCACTCCCATCTATGGGAACGAGTTGGGCGCAAGAAAAGTGATTACATCAGCAGTTTTATTCTAAACTAGAAATGGTGCTCAGAGAGCACAGACATCCGCTCACGAATGAATTTTGTGGCTCGGTGTGTGAGCAGGATATGTTTGGTATTGCTATATTTATTAGGTCGAAAGCTTTATGCCAGTTAAAACCCCATGTCTCTGTGACCTTCCCATGTTGAGATATGGCCGTTTCATATCCCCCTAATATTGACAATGAATGGGGGGAATTTTTCACTCCCTGAGTCCAAAAACTGAATGGAGGTGAATGGCCAGCCATGTGCGACCATGTTTGGGCAGCTCATGGAGACAACCTCTTATTCGGATCCACTCTCAAATTTAATGGGTTCTAAATTGGCCCATGCTACACCCCTCCACCAAGTTTCATGAAGTCCTGTAGTTTTAGCGTAAACCTGGTCTATAAAATGAATGGAGGTGAATGGCCGGCCGTGTTTGGACGGCTCATGAAACTACCCTGTGAGTCGGATCCACTGAGTTTCATGAAAATCGGTCTGGTAGTTTTTGCGTAATCCTGCGAACACACGAACAAACAAACAAACACACGCCACTGAAAACATGACCTCTCACCCTGTGCTGTTGCTGGGGCAGAGGTAATTACCTACCTATCTAAATCCTTTTGCATGTTCATGGATGGATATGAAGTCACACACAACAGTCAATGACAATACGCCTCAACCATAACAAGACTACAATATCTAATTATGGTCCACATCTCTATGCTAGTCAACAGAGGGCTGTCGGCTCTAGTGGTCTGGGGACAGATGTACTGTACTAAAGCTAGATGTATGCTAAAGCTTATTGTCACGGTTTCTCAGAGGGTTGTTACAGTACCTGGTGCTGTTAAAAAGACATAAAAAAAAGTCACATTTGAAAGTTATGTTTGATTCTCTGTGAAAATAAAGACATACACTTTGATTTTTGGTCTATTCCGTTGCACTCACAGTTGAGGTCCATGTACCAGGCGTAGTCTCCGTGTCTGATCTTCCACAAGGTCTGTCCAGTGGAGCATGCCAGTGAGATGACCAGTAGGCAGCCAACCAGGGCCAAGATCAGGCCATTGGTGAAGCGCTCCACACTGGACAGCTTCAGAGGTGGCCGGGTAGAGTTCTGCATCAGCTTGGTGTCGTGGCCCGTGTAGACCACGATGCCCTGGACCCACTGGGTGTTCCTGAGCTGGGCTCCGCGAGGCAGCACCTGTTCTGAGCCTAGCGGGATGGGGCTGAGAGACCAAGACTCCAGGGTGTTAAGAGCTGGTAGGAGCCTGGCTGGATGGTAGGAGCCTAGCTGGCAAATGGCTAATGGCCACGGGTGTATTTGCTACTGTAAAAGGTCCATGGAATCATCTACTACAAGTAAAAAATTAAACATCTGGCTGTGGTTACAGAGAACATTGGCTATATGTTGAGCAAATTGTGAGAGATGTGGCTCCCGCCTAATATTAGCTGGGCTGCTAGTGTACCAGTTTAGCCAAGCATGGCAGGTCACTCACCTTTGGCCGTCGAACTGAATACGTCCCACAAAGTCATAAAGGTGGCGATTAGGGCTCTCACACTCCATGTGTCCGTTGAGTTGTAACAGACCGTCAACATCCTTAAGCTCTGAGGTGACCTGAAGGCCCTGGTTGGGTTCAGAACAGCAGTATTAGAGATAAAGAACTTCAACCATCAACCAATGTGACTTGAAATACTACAGACCCTTTTTTTTTTTTTTTTTTAGCTAAGACTGTAGTCAAGCTACTTACAAAAGATTTTAACTATAATCTTCAAATTCCAGATTTACCCATCACAACACTGAAAAACCATGCTAAAAGACACAGCTCTGACATTACTGGCATTATTTTAGGCCCATTACTTGGGCTGTTCCTTTCTTTCTTACCTGTCTGATCTTTAAGTTGGTCTCCCCATCCAAGTTCGAGGTCTCTATGTAGCACATCGCATGTGGCTCGCTAATGTAAAGAAAATTACCACTGATAAAAATAATCAGGTTAATTTACAGTACTAATCTACATGCCAATCACGCTAAACAACAGGGAAGGGGTCTGAAATGGGACAAAGGGGGATGACAGCGAGGACCAACTAATACAGATGAGTGCCATGATGTGATCTAATGGTGATATTTTTATTTCTCAGAAAGAGTCAAAAAGAGGTCAGGTCTAGTCCATCCATACAACGCCCTTTCTCAACAGGCATGTGTATGCAGTTGATGTTTAATGACCCAAATCCTGCAGATAATACTGCAGATATAGAATCGAGCACAGCTCCTGTCATACTGAGTCTATTCATTCCCTGTAGATCTACTGCAAGTGCTTGTATGGTGAATCAGAGGAGACCTGATGAAGCAGAGCCGCCCTCACATTGAACACTCATTTACACTCACTGGGTGTTTTTTCTTTCTCTGTAAACTCTAGAGACCGTAGTGTGTGAAAATCCCAGGGCAGCTGTTTCCGAGGTGCTAGAACTCCCACGTCTGGCACCAACAATCATACCAGGGTCAAAGTCCCATCATTTAAGTTCCTGATTCTGCCCATTTACTATCTTATCTTACTCAATTATTAAATTGAGGTATTGGTAATTATATAGTTTGCTTATATACACATTTCTATTTCTATAGGGTAAAGTGTAGCCCCTGAATCATCTTGGTAAAGCAATTAAGCTGGAGGCATCATCGGTTAGCACTGCACTCTAACTCATACTGTAAATGTCTGTTGAGCCTTTAGTAGTCAGCTTTGTAGTACTTCATTGTACGGGCTGAGCAGCAGAGTAGGATCCTACTATTCACAGAGGCCGGACCCCTGATCAAGTCCGGTCCATATAAGAATTGACGTCTAATGCAAGAGGGAACAGTTATATGCATAGCATATTCTAAGCTGGAGTCAGATATTATTCATTACTTTATTCCCTACCACCATCAGTGAGTACCAGACTACAAAACAGATCCCGGACTACATGCTTGAGATTGTCTCCAGACAAAGTAAAAGAAACTTTGGACTGTGGAGTATGTCAAGTCAACACAGTAGGGGTTGGGCTTCATAAGCTGGGACCCTTTCAGCATGCACCCCAAGAGAAGGCAGTGCACGACGACGTCCCTGACCTGGACAACAGCAAGATGAGATCAGCCGGAAGGAGGTCTCCATCGGCAGCTCTGACTACATCTCCAACCATCACCTACGTTAACGTCCACCAACAGACCACAGACACCGTCAGGACAGGGAAAAGAAGAGACAGGCACAGAGGGATCACATGGGAGCACATCACACACGAATAAACAGACAGACAAACAGACAGACAGACAGACAGACAGAGACAGACAGACAGACAGACAGACACAGACAGACAGACACAGACAGACAGAGACAGACAGACAGAGACAGAAAAATAAAAAAGACTGCAACTGTCCAGGAATTTACATCCAAACACCTTAGCCTTTGTCTTTGTAATTTATCACCTCCCCCCAAGTCCCCTGCAAAACCCCAGTTTCAGTCTAATGTAAAACACCAACTCTCCCCCCCTTTTGATATTGTAAACACACTCTGCATAGCTCTGCCTCGCTCTTTTGTCCAAGTCAGAAAGGCCACCTTCCTGCCCTGACTCAGACCTTTGTCTCTATTCAAAGCGAGTTTCATCCCACATTCCTTCCTTTCACTGTGTGATATCCGTCCCCTCACGATGACGCATAGACAACTCAGCCAATGAAATCCTAGAAAGACTTACCTGTGTTCTGACTGAATATAAGCCAGGCCAGAAGTGACTGACTTCACTTGTCTGACAAACCACCTTTGTTTGCGTTGTTCAGGAAGTCCTTGCGCAAGTATTTGATTTCATTCAATAAACCAGACTCAACCTTTTGAACGTATCTTGGTAAATCTTTGGACTAGACAAGTCTAAAATACTATCACAGTTTTGGCGACGCGGATGATCTGGGAGGACTACCTGTGTGTTGCCGGGATTCCAGTGGATAGGACTGATCGACAGACGTGTCGGTCCATATGGGCTTGGAAAATCAATTTTCTCTCTTGCGCCAGAGCGCTAGCCGAGATTATTTCCTCAGTTCTGCCACTGGATTCCTGAGGCTCACAGGTACGTTTAAACGAACCCTCTTGTGGTTCTGAGTTGTATTTGCCTTGATTTGGTTCAGTTGTGTTGGTCTGGATTGGTTGAAAACAGGAAACCCCAGCGTGGGTATTAAGTAAGTAACTATCCAAGGAGATGTGAACAGCAATATACATATTTATATCGTATTGTCGTTTTGACTTCGTCCTTGTTTAGGCTACCGGGGGTTCTCTTCAGAAGAGGTGCAATTTTGGGTTTGGGACTCGCTCCCTTACAGTTGATGTAGACTACAGTTTAGATTGTTTGTCGGCTCGGCTGTAGTTAAGAAGTGAGAGTGCACTTCTAGGATAACGTTTTGGGTTGAAGTTCGCAGATAGTGCGATTTCCACAGGGTTGAAGTTCGCAGTGAGTGCGATTTCCACAGGATTAAAGTTCGCAGATAGTGCGATTTCCACAGAGTGAAGTTCGCAGATAGTGCGATTCCCACAGGGTTGAAGTTCGCAGTGAGTGCGATTTCCAAATGAGTTGAAGTTCGCAGTGAGTGCGATTTCCAAATGGGTTGAAGTTCGCAGTGAGTGCGATTACCAGCTAACCTCCGGAGTGTCTGTTTTTTGTCCCCGAACGGGGTTGTGTTGTCTTTATGTTTGTCTAAGCGCTATTTTTCGCCGGCTCAGTGGGATTTTTGATTGCATTTTTGAGCCTCGGCTCTTGATTGTATGTTTGTTACGCGCGCCATGGATCCAGGTAAAGTATTGTTTTGTACCCTTTTTAGACTGTTACATTTCTGCTAGATTCCCAGTAGGCTAGCTAGCTGGTTGCCTAGGAGATAAGGAAAACAACTCCCGGTGATCCGCCTTGAGCCAGAGGGAGAACAAAGAGATTCCTGACTGGGTGAGTACTAAGCGAATTTTAATGTGTCTTAATGTTTGTTTCTTCGAAATTGTATTCTTTCCCGCCGTGAGTTAACCATAAGGTTTCTTTTCGTTGCTGTTTTGGGGTTTTTAGGCTGCGTCATGATTATTTGGGATTTGTTTCTTTAAATTTCCCCGCGCACAACCAAAGACCACATCCGGGTCATACATGCAACATTTTGGGATCACCACTAGGTGTCCCTGTAACCCCGGCTAATAACATTAGGGCTAGAGGAAGTCACAGGATTCTACTGCTAGCCTGAGGAGATTGTTGCGCTGAAGCATTATTCTGCGAGCGTTTGTTGGCAGATTTTCGTTATGTGCTAAAGCATTTTCGATTTCTTACATCCATATCTGACATTTAGTGTTAAATTTTTAGCTAAGATTCGGGCTCAGCTACAGGTGGTTGAGATGTCTAGGTTAAGGGAAAAGCCTGTTAATTCTGTAGACTGGTCTGTTTTTAAGATTTGGGAGAGAGTAGCACGAGAGCGGGTTTTTGGGTCAGGAAGGAAAGATAAGGAGATTCAGCAAACAGTCTCTCCGCCATTTCCCCAGCAGAATAACTCTGATTTAAAATTAGATCCCCCCTCGACTCGTTGCTCCGTGCTCACACCCAACCAGGCTGTTCTTTCCCCTTTTCATGCTCCCGCCATTAGCCACGCCCCTTCTCTCATTTCGCCCCTTTCTACGAGGTATAAGGAAGATTTGGCTAGAGCTATATCTGAGGCTAAGGTTAATTTGGAACAACTGCAAATGGCTAGAGATAGTCTGGAGGGACCGCAAATACACGCGCCTCTGATACGCTGCCCAAACCCTGTTCCTCGCCCTTCACAAATAAATTATGCAGCTGGTTATGCGGCCTGGACTCCAGAGATTACGGTTTACAGACCCTGGCGCTCTGATGAACTACGTGAAATAGCTAAAACCTTGCCCGATCCAACCAAAGACATTGACGAGTTTGAAAATCTTTTTAACAGTTTAGTTCGTATGTATGAGCCTCACGCAGAGGAAATCGCCATGATCATGAGACAGTGCCTTGGGCTAAAATGGGTGGATGTGAAACATCCGTTTGACATTGCATTGCCTTTTAATCATGCCGATTTTTCTGACCAAAACACTGCGCTGTTGAACAGAATCAAAACTCGATTCCCTAAAAAGATGGATTGGGACCGTATCACATATTGCAAACAAAATTCCGATCAACAGTTCGAGATATTTTGGGAACGACTAGAATCAGTTTTCGCAGCACACAGTGGCATGGACAAAGCGAACGCCGATTATAAAAAGATTTTGAAACAACAATTGATGAATAACTCTCTCTCCTCTTTGTCCGACCAAGTTAGGTTGATGTGCCACACCTGGGAATCGACTTCTCTCGAAGAAGTTGTTAATCATTTCCGCTATGCGGAGCGTCTTCGTGATCACATTGAAGAGAGGGAGTTGAAAGAAATGAAGCTAGGTGCAGCCAGATTACAAGCTGCTCAGTTACAACAGCTGGACAATCAGACTGCTGGTGCGAGGTGGAACCAACAACGACCACAGTGGCGACAGAGAAACAATAGGAAGCGTTCTGGTAGGGTTAGGCGAGGAAAAAGGTATAATCGAAGTGAAGATAGAGATGATTCATGCTTCCATTGTGGTCAGTATGGCCACTGGATTGAACGGTGTCACAGTTACCGCAAGCTGAATGAAAAGGAAGAGCCTCAAATTTGGGGTCGAGCGCCACCTGCTGGAGTTCCCTTGAACAACCCATAAGCGAGATTTTAACTAGCCAAGATAGAGAGTTTTAAAATATGGGTAAATAAACAGGATAAAATAGATGTAGAGGGAACTCAAAAGTCTGACAGGGTTGAATAGGTGTTTGATTCAGGAGTTTTGTTTCAATAGTCAATGAATGGCCATAAGCTGTTCGTTTTATGCATTCTACTGTATGAATTTTCATTCATATAATGATAATGTGTTTTGAGAAGTTGGCTCTAGGCCTTCTCCTCTGCTATTGAACCCAGTCTGTGTTTTGAGTCTTAATTTTCAGGTGCTATGGACCCTGGGCGGCAGGTCTTTGAGAAGCCTGGATCATGCCTTCCTGGGGACTGCTTGGGACCTGCTGTTTGTCTGTTTTAACTGTTTGTTTTGTCTCTCTTTCTGATATGTAGCTTAAGACATAAGCGTTGTGCATAATAGTGGGGGGAATAGATAAGGGTTGCCAGTATCTTAATCTGAATGCAGCATCTCATAACCCAATTTATATATATTTTAAATGAGTATGTTAAATATCTCATGTTTATAGTTTGAGGCACATTCATCGGGCCTGAGTGTTTTTTTCTGAGTGGTTTTTTACAGACAACTGTCGTTCCGGGAGTGATGGGCGAATGCCGAACCAGGAGACGGGCACAGACCGGAGGTGGAGATGGAGATTACTGGCCTGTTTTCCCTACAGATGGGCGATCTGGGTTTCGTGAGATGCAGACCAACGCCATGTCACCAACTCACTGTGAGCGACAGATAAGTATGAAACAGGAGCAGGGCCCAAATACTCTGTCCTCAAATGCAGAAGAGGGAGGTTTTAGATATGCAAATTTTAGCTATACAAATGAAGCTTGATGGCGTTTTTGATTAGTTAATTGTAAATGAAGCCAGTTCATTTTAGTGTCATTTTCTTTGCCCCATCTCTATTTTTATCCTGACTTCAGGAAATTTTTGCTTTCACCCTTAGGGGGTGTTGTTTTGTTGAGACGAGAATATGGTGGGTCTAGCCCGGGATTGCGCCCTGAATGGGAGGTCCGAAAGACTTAAGCGTATTTTATTTTCATAAAATCGCAAGAGAACTGCTAGAGCCAAATCCAATTGCCTTGATCATGACTGGGGACTAAGCGTGTTGAAGTCATTCTAACACTGCCCCTGATGTCACTGTAGGCTACTGCAGACTGGCTCTAAATGACACTTGAACAGTCACCCTGTTTAAGTTTTCCTGACAGAATAACAAAATTTTTTCCCCAAAGCAGGAGCTTGCGCTTAACCATGTTTCTGAGTATCTCCTACAGACTGTTGAATAACCGTTCCTGACCAAAGAAGGGAACAGGGAGACCAGACCAGAGGACTCTCTTTTGCTCTGTTTTGTCTCTGTTTGTCTCTCTCATCTGTGGATCCACAGACGGAGCACTTCATCAGCCTGTGCTGGAGGCGGGAGCGCCGAGGTGAGCCCTCCAGCAGCACGACCCGGGCCGGCCCTACGTGGAGCAGTACAGGGATGGACCGGGTTCAGTTCAAGAGCCTACATTTCTGACCTACAAGCATCTGCTCCACCTGCGGAGAAAAAGAAATGAAGGACTAAGTGCACATTTCCACCACCAAACTAACCTGTATCTAGGGCCTAATGACAAACCTGTACTACCTCGTTCATGTTTTCATTATGCTTTCAAACTAGCCCACGGGCCAGATCATGTTTCAAAAACAGGGGTGGTGGAGGATGTTAACAGATGTCTCCAACAGAGTGAGGACCGCCATTTCCTGAGGCTAAGGAGGGGTTCCTGCATCACATCTCTCCTGGGGATTGGGTCCTGGTCCACGACCACAGACGAAGGAGCTGGAACTCGCCGAGGTGGCTCGGGCCGTACCAGTTTCTACTCATCACGCAGACAGCGATCTGAGAGGACTTCGTTGGACCCATGCAAGCCATTGCCGACGGGTCCAAGCAGCAGAGAACGGTCCACCAGGGGATCGCAAACACCAGGAGATCAGAATGCAGCTGAACCAGAGGGCTCAGAGGCCAAAACCATGGGCCATCACACTGTCCTCTCCTCTGACGAGGAATCGGAGGAAAAATGACCTTGCTGGTCACCTCCTCACAAGATGCACCACACACGCACACACACCTGCACACACTAACATTGAACATAACTGATTTCAAGCAACGTGACATCGAAGTTGCGATCTAGAAGAGAAGACGCCTTGCATTCCCCAATGACATTCTATTGCCCAAAAGAGAAGTGCCACCTAAATGACTGTTGGGATACACTGTGAACAAGAGTGACCTTGACAGTCACCGCCACACTCTCCCCTCCTCTGATGAGCAATCGGAGACTGACCTTGCCGGTCACCTCCTCACAAGAGTGAATGAACTTTGAAATAATCTGGAAAATATCATATTTGTTTACAAGAGTTGCAATGATTGAAACATGAGTTGATAAATAAGTTTGGGTTTTTCCTCTAAATTGACCAAGAGGTTTTTTGCCCCTCTTACACTGGTAACCATTTTATCTTTTTTTTGCCTTGTTAAATCAAGTTTGTTTTTTGGTGAATGGTTGTCCACTCTTAGACTATAAATAGTATATAATCATGTCATCTTTTTTATCTTGTTTCCTGTCAAACTTCTGAAACAAGGGGTTTTGGTGTGTGATTTTGCACGTTGAGAGGAAATAATTAAAGTTTCCACCTAGTGGAGAGATTATTTCCTTTCCACATGTATAGCATAGCTGACTGTTTACACTGTGTTTGGATTTTATTTTTGTGTGCCTGTTCAGGCACAAATGAGGGATTGTCCAGGAATTTACATCCAAACACCTTAGCCTTTGTCTTTGTAATTTATCACCTCCCCCCAAGTCCCCTGCAAAACCCCAGTTTCAGTCTAATGTAAAACACCAACTCTCCCCCCCTTTTGATATTGTAAACACACTCTGCATAGCTCTGCCTCGCTCTTTTGTCCAAGTCAGAAAGGCCACCTTCCTGCCCTGACTCAGACCTTTGTCTCTATTCAAAGCGAGTTTCATCCCACATTCCTTCCTTTCACTGTGTGATATCCGTCCCCTCACGATGACGCATAGACAACTCAGCCAATGAAATCCTAGAAAGACTTACCTGTGTTCTGACTGAATATAAGCCAGGCCAGAAGTGACTGACTTCACTTGTCTGACAAACCACCTTTGTTTGCGTTGTTCAGGAAGTCCTTGCGCAAGTATTTGATTTCATTCAATAAACCAGACTCAACCTTTTGAACGTATCTTGGTAAATCTTTGGACTAGACAAGTCTAAAATACTATCACACAACCAAACGCAAAACATTGAGACAGTCGCCTGCCTACCAGTTTGTCACAAAACATTTTTTCTTTTTTTTTTCAGATGGAAAGAAGATAGTAGACCACATTGGTCCACTACTGCTTTTAGCAGACCTCAGGTTGGTGTCCCGTCCTCAACTAGATAACTTAAACAACCCTTTAAGGCATGACTTGCAATTTATTCACTACAGAAAATTATTAGAGAAAATGACTGGCTGGCTACATTAAACTAACTAAACATTGATCATATCTGCTACGGCTACCTTGAGGACAGAAGGACTGAGTCTGCTGGGATGTGTTCTTTCCCATTAACTCTGACTACATCTCCCACCTCTACCTGTAAAGAACACACAAGTTTAAGATTTAAAAATGTACTTTGACTAGTTACATGTTGAGCAGTCATGAATTGTACATACGCTAAAAATATCAAGTGGTTTGTCACCCACAAGAAAATAAAGTAAGGGGTTGTCACCTGGAAAAAAATTAAGTGAAGTCAATTAAATATGATCTTCAAATGAAAGCGTAGAACATACCTTCTCCCAGTGAACTACCTCCCATGTCCCATTTCTCAGAACTGAAAATGGAGAGGAAAGGAAGGAAGGGAAGGATGCGGAATGAGATGGAGGAAGGACAGTTTGATATCAGTCCGTCCTAATACTACTAAAAGAACACAAAAACGTGAATTAAGGAATATCTATTTCAAAAAGCTATGACTTGGTAACTTGATTGGCCCTAATCTGCAATGGATGCGTCAAGTCTTACCGCTGGTCTCCTTCCTGTTGACCACACTGTCTGCGTTGTGACGTTTCTGTTGGGAGACATATTGAAAGGGACAATTATCCTTGTCAGCAACTTCACTAGAAATCACTAAAACAACCCAGAGGTGCAAACAGATCACAGGTGAAAAGGTGACAAACATACAAACTCATACATACACTGATCAAAAAAATGACCTATTTTGGATTAAAAACGGCTATTTTCACCTAAAGGTGACAAGTCTGCACCCCTGACAAACAGATAATGACGCAGGTAGCTGTGCCATCTCATCTGACAGACATGCTTTAAGACATGTCTTCTCACACTGGCCTTTTAAACCCCCTGAAGCCTAGAAAAAAAGAGACAACCAGGACACTATCCTAACCCTAATCCTAACATTAACTCTAATTGAATGCAGTGTTCCATCAGTCAGGTAGTTGTGAAACCAGTTGCAGGCCCTCTGGCTTAACCCTCTGAAGTCGACTCATGTGCCCAATGGAAGAATTTAGGAGTAAGTAACGCACGCACGTCGGCAGTCTCAAATGCTTTAGATGAGTCAATGAACAAGGGAGTGCAGTGATACAGTGCGAATCATAACCCTAAGCAATGGTTAATAAAAATGTATTTTAGAACCAATGAGGTTGCTTTGATAGTGTTGCCAGCACTTCAGATGTGAAACCACTGAAACCTTTGCTGAAAATAAATAGGTCTAAATAGGCAAAAGTTTTACTGCCAAAATTTCAAACGCTCCCAGGTAGATTGTGAATGGTAAATGGACTGCACTTATATTGCGCTTTTTATCCAAAGTGCTTTACAATGGCCTCTCATTCACCCATTCACACACACACATGCCACGCTCCTGTACTGGATGTAGCCTAGAGGCTACCACTGGGCCAGAAAAAAAACACTCAAGAACCACACTGAAGAACCACACTTAACACTAGGTTAAGAGTCACACCTAATTGTTAATCTATGCAATGTGCTAAACAGTGACAGCCAGATATGTTTCAGGCATTCCAACAAATGATTGAGAACTGTTACGTTGTCTATTATCTCACCAAGTCCTCAACAACCTCCTTTAAGGCAGCCACCAGCAGGATGAAGAGCAGAGGGACCAGGGTGGTCCACCGTCCCGTTGGAGACACATCTGGGATTTGCTGATAATGGAATGAGCCAATAAAGGACACAGACATTATTAATACACAAAGACAATATTAATAATATTATTATTTAATGATAGTAAATATTATATAGATGGTAGGGCTGTCAACTGAGCTCAGAAATGATATTCAACTTTCAGTCTTAAATATTCTGAATATTGAATATTTTCGATTATTGGTAGTATTGGTAATTTTTCATAGAAAATGGAGCATAAAATGGAACTGCCAGTACCAGTTCGAACCACAAGATGGCGCTCGCTGACTTTTGTCAAGAACAAGCACCAGTCTCTCCAGACTCAAATATTACCTTGAATCGCTGCGCTCAGCATACTACATAATAGAGTCTGTGCCACTTCGCCACCCAAGCTGGTATTCTGAGGGCATATCAATGGTTCAAAATTGAAAGAGTGACAGGTTGTAGCAGCAAATGAGAGACGCTAGCCCAGGTAAGATGGGCGGGGCATATCTATGGGTGAGAACACCTGATCACGAAATTCATTACTGATTAGTGTCGCAGATATTCCTGAGAAACCAATGAATTGCCAGGATTTGAGCACCAGATTTTTGCATGATGTGTCCCAGACCCATAGAGAGATCTGCAGCATGCAGTAACGTAGTTAGCGTAGCTTACGTAGTGTATCAGCGAAAGAACTCTCATGGGTCTGGCGTTGAGACTAGCACCAACTTAACTATTATTTTGCGTCCGTCTGTGTTCAAGTAATAGTATTCAAGTAATATCCGGTCAACATGGGTGACATTTAGTGCAAACAGGGTCCTTTTGTCATGCCTATAGCCTAGCCAACTGAAAACAAAACAAGAGGAATAGCCTGTAGTGCTGGTCCACTTGATCAGATTCAGTGCTTGTTGCCTGCTGTTTTCTGAGAAGAGGCGCTTCGATCTTACGGAAGTAAGGTTTCCTTGCCCCCTAAAGATAGATACTGTAGATACAGTCATTTGGCTGTTTTTTTTGGCCATGTTGAAAAGAATGAATACTAATGTGTGCAGTACAAAGCTGGTTGAAGTTCGAGTATTTATTTGACAGCCCTTATAGGTGGTAGTCCATGATTATTTATGAACAATAAGAAAGGTGTTACAATATTATCCTAACATGAATAAGCATCTTGAAAATAATCATAATCACCTAATAAAAGTCTCCCATTTGCAGCTGGTGTAAAGCTGCATTCATTGATTTTAGTTTACCACTGGATGGCAGTAAGAAATTCGCGCAAACTTGTTTACAAACCAAAGGCTAAAACAAATGGCCAGAGCCATATAAGGCTGAGGGGCAGAACAAAGGCAGGGGGTGGAGCAAAGGCATGGGCTTGCTATTGACAACACAGACAGAAATGCTGGAATAACACAGACAGGCAACCAGTAGGGGCGAGTCATTGAAGCAGGCCGCTATTAGGACACTATGGCTCAACAAAACAACCTGGTATCAGGATTTTAATTAGTTTTGACTATATGTATAAAATTTGTGAATGCAGCTCTAACTGAAGTAGCTATACTGTATCATCGCCAATTACAGACCACAGAGAAGCCGCCTGGTACATATCAATTAACTGACATGACATTTCTCACAATAAATTAAGATAACTTATTGTAATGTAATTAATGTAAATAATATACCTGGCATCCAAAATATATGCAATATATAACACTGACATGACTCAATTTGAACTAGACCATAAACCCAAAAGCCCAAAGTAAGTCTCACTAAACCAAAAAGAAAGTGGTTTTGTTTTTTTGGCTTCATTCAGCTCACCTGTAGCAGAGCGATGACAAGGAAGAAGGAGTTGGCGGCCCTCCTGAACTGAGAGTACAGGAATCGAGGCAAGAACGTAAGCACATTGTACTTTGCAGTGCTGAGATAGAGAGAGAGAAAGAGAGATGGGAGTGAGAGAGAGAAAGAGACAAAGAGAGAGATGGGAGAGAGAGATGGGACACGTGCACAATTCATCATAATTTGCAGGGTTGCCAACTTGGACCAACTGGCTGGTGTGAAGCACACAAGAAATGCAAAGGAGCACCAGAACTCTACCTTTGCACTAACAAAGCTCTCCAGCATACTCAGCTTTGACACATTTTTTAGTACGGTTGCTCTGTTGATCTAGTGTTCTTCGCATATGTTGTCATTACTGGGAAACTTGGGATTCAAACCAAAACATGCTCTTAGATTTCATATTTTTTACAGAAAAACTGCTAATTTTAACTTAGAGAAGGAAAACGTCTAGATGGATTGGAACGAGGCTTCAGGCATCTGACATCTGTACATTTTCATGTGGAGCTATGCTGAAATGGCCAAAAACGAAACTATTCAAATTGGCAGTTTTGAATGCAAGTACCGATCTACTCTTGTATAGTATACTGGGAGGAGCTCCGTTTCAAGCGCAGCTCCTCCCACTATGCAGTACCCCGGGTACACACAATGAGTATGAATTACTCATGACAGATCTTTGGTGTGAACGTAAGGAACAGGTAAAGTCCTGACCATGGTTCACAGGCTGTCTATAAATAATATTATTTATAAGAAAGAAAAAAACTGATTCATCAGGACTGTGTTGTTGTAACTTGTGGCAGTGTTCGTACACTTACCATACTTGATTGGAGCAGAACTTGGTGAGTTGAGGCCGGTTGATTAAGATGAGTCTAGCTTCCTCAAGATCAGCTGTAGAATCCCTGCCTGTAGCTTCCTCCGTTTTCTCATAGCCTTGGAAATGCATGTAAATGAAAAACAAAATGCTAAGCTATGTGACAAGTTTGGGGAGATAAATAAAATAGCATTGAAAGCTTACTCTTTGTTTTTCGATGAGAAGAAAGTGCCCCTAACTGCCTATAGTGTGGAACAAAAATACAATACAATACACAACAGTTATGTTAACACTACAGGTGTGTGACTGTCTGGACTAAAGCTGCTTGTTGGTCAATGTAGGGGCAGGGTGCAAGCAGCTTAACCCATGTAAAAGCCATGAAAGTCTTACCGTCCCTTAAATCTCCTAAACCACTGATCTACAGTAACTGGATTACAGTTAGAAAAACAGCAACAACACAGCCTACCTCCAACAGAGTATAAATTAATTTAGGCTATGGGCACAGTCCACTCAAAACATGCAACCAAATATTGGGATTCCATTAAATGGCATGCTTGCCATCGAATTAGTAGCAAGCAGGGTTTATGCCAGTCAGAAGATCGAACCCAGCAAAGGGCAAGTGAGGGTGGAAGAACTACTGAAGAGTGACACAGTGAAACCAGTTAGACATGCAGAAGAGCTCCAACTTAGGGTACGATCCTCTGGTTAACCAGCTAAAGATTAGGCCTTCAGCACTTATCTCAAGGTTGCCCCTTTGTAAAGGACCAACAGAATATAGGGCTGATCAAGACAGACCTAGCAATTCTGCACATATGTAACCTACTGTAGCACTAACCCGACCATCATGAAAACGTCAACATAATAACAGATAACACATCTACTTACATAAAGTTCAGGTCCAAAAAAGGCATCACTCACCAAAGTATTAATGTCCACCTCTTGCTTTGGGTGTCACGTCACTTCACATCACTGTGGTCTCGTCTCAAACGATACCAACTTTAAATCTTTAAATCAAATTTGGCCAGTCTGTTAACTGCTCTTATATTAACACAACAAGCTCGAATTTGCAATAGCTGCGACCACATACGCGCATGTGCAGCCAGATTCATTTATTGTGGACCAACCATAGCACGTAGCTTGGGTGGTTAGGTATAGCAGACGTCTGAGCCCCAAATTGCTCGTGGGTGGCACGCTGGCTTGGTTACACCGTCACCTCACAGCCACAAACAACCTCAATATGAAAAACATGCAGAAGAACAGATGCTCTTCAGTCCTGTCCCCGACTTTATAATGCCACAAATCACACATTTTCTCTTAACAAAAATGGGATTGTAAATCGGTCAGATTTGACTGGCACACTGGAGGAAGGTCCCCTGCATTTAATTTAATCTACACTACAAAGACAGAAACCGCCAGGCAGGGGTAGGGGTAGGGTTGACCTCGACTATACCGTGACAACTGGGTCTTGCTTTCAGAGGGCACTAAAGGCGCGATATTGAAACAGCCATATCTCGACGTGGGAAGGTCACAGACACCGAGTTGGGCTGGCAGCTCTCAATGTAACGAACGCAGAGATACCAAACATATCCTGCTTGCGTGCATGTGCACACAGCTAAAAGCTTTGAATTAAGCCAGCTCCCTGTGTGGGGGCGCTAGAGATACAGGGTTTGGACTGGGGTGTGTGGGGGGAGAGCCCGGAGTGCACCAAACTGCCCCCGCTGGCTCTGACCAGAAGGGGGTGCCATTGAGCTGCCTGGCCCCCTTTCACCTCCAATAATTTGGACTTGGGCTCAGGTGCACAAAATGATTAGTTGATGGTTGATGGATGGATAGATAGATATTCAGTACTAGTAGTACTCCTATTATTTAGACTTCCAGTATGTCTTAAATACGACACCTTTAGATAGATAGATAGATAGATATTTAGTACTAGTAGTTCTCCTATTATCTAGACTTCCAGTATGTCTTAAATACGACACCTTTAGTAGAAACGGACGTTTTGAGACCGCTCATTAAAATAAAACGTATATAGCACCTGTAGGTGGTGCACGCACTGGAGAAACAGCTTTGAAAGCTGGCGGTTTTGGGACCGATTATTAAAAAATGAGTTGCAAAAGTATGTTTGTATTATTTTAGTTTAGGATGCTGAGACCCCTTCACCATCAAGCCTTGTTTTCTAAGCCTTGTTTTGTGATGTATGCCTTTGTTGGACATGATGGTGCGAACTTCGCAGATGTGTACAGGGTCATATCACTGAGCCCTGAAACAGGTCTGTCTGATTGAGTTGTGGAAATCAATCGTAGCACCTACCCTCTACTCGTGAACGGAGATCCGACAAAGTCCTCTCGAGAGACATCTCAGTTTTCCAAAGAAGGCACCCGTCCACTTGAAAGGGCTTGTTGATTCATTTGATTCTATGTCTGACGCATGCTTACAAAGTTATATCCAACTTGCTAGCTAGCTATGCATAGCTAGTAGTAGCTAGCTACCAACGGCAGCAGGATGGTATATTTCTTGTAACTAAGCCAAAGGGTTTAACGTCATCGAGACTAAAGTATGTCATTATGCTAACGCTGTTTATCTACAGAGCAGGGACAAATGGCAACCGAAGCTGCCATCTCAAAAGAAAAACAGCCCAGCTAGCATACAAGCGTACGTAGTTGAACACGCTACTTCCGGGTAGCAAGCATGCGTCTCAGCTATTTCAAAATAAAAGTAGCTGCGCTCTGTGTGACATTCCTTTGCAGACCATGCTCGCTCAGAGTCGCGACATATAGGCTGCGTTCCGAAACGCATACTTCTACTTCTTGCTTCCAGTACCTACTACAGCTGCCCTTAGAAAGTACGTACTTTGCAAGCAGTAGGCATCCAATTGGGACATACTACATTGTCATAACATTGCGCCTTGAAATTTGCCCACATCCGTAGCTGTCCATAACGCGACATTTGTCTACAGCTGTCACGACTCGCACATGTGACGCACATTTCGCTGCGCACAGGATTGTGGGTCAGAATAGCCAGAAAAGCCTGCTGGCTTCTATTAATACCATGGATGTATTTTTGATTAATACATCCATGGCTGGCTTGCATACTGCAAAATACGACCGGATGTAGTAGGACATCCTGGTATTTTTGCCATACTGCATGTGGCATACTATGTATTGGGGCATACTACATCCTGTTTTGGCATGCTATATAGTAGGGTAGTATGCGATTCGGAACGCAGCGATAGATTCGATCGATCAGGGCCGGCCGCTGCTATTGACCTTATTCACACGGCTGATTGTTTTTCACCACGGTAGTAGTTTTCACGTTATGAAATACATGGACGGGAATGAGCTGATGACTAATGCGCTCCTATGTAGTTCATAACGTGAAAACTACCGCGGAGAAAAACAATCAGAGTCCAGTAATCATGAGTTTGTCATTCCAGTAGTGTATTCTAGATGTTATTTTTGACTATTTCGAATCTTGAAGTGTTATTTTTATAACGAACTTGTACTATATGGTCTATGGATACTTCCGCATTCTCCCACCCTGAGCGTGATGTAAGAGCGAAATGGCCGCCTGTGAATAAGGCATGGATGTATTAATAGAACTGGATACAGCCACTCCAACAGCTATCAACAATGAAGCCCTATTGAACCGCGCCATCTTGGCAAATTTGTAGTCATTTGACCATTTCCGGTGACTTTTGTACTTGCGCAGTTGTGCTTTTCTGGCCTTCCGGTGACTTTTGTACTTGCGCATTTGTGCTTTTCTGGCCTTCCGGTGACTTTTGTACTTGCACAGTTGTACTTCTGTCCTACGCGCGTCCACGTCCATGGTCAACGTTGGCACCGCTTCTAGCTATCGAATGGCCGACTGGTGTAAGATGGATAGCCTAACGTTAGAGAGATAAATGTTTATGGTTTCAGTCTATGGTTATGTTAATAAAGCTAACAATGATGTTGTAACATGCATGCAGCACTGCCGATCTGAACGATTGATTCATTATTACCATGGATCGGTATTGGGATTGATCAAGGGCGAATGTGAAATAGCAGCCACGAACTCAGCGGGTTATCCGAGATGCGGTAGCAGCGGCCAAAGCTCCTGCTGGCGGGGAGTGAAGCTCTTCAACTCACTGGTCACTGGCTCCCTGGAGGAATTTAGCCTGGCTGCAATAACGTTATCGCGAACGGAATGAATACCATCTACTAGCAAACAAAACATGTTCAGTTATATTTAACCTGTTAAAACTAAGATGCCTGGATGAAAAAATAATTTCTCCAATGGATATATTTTACAAAAACAGGTTAATATGCAAGCCGGTTTTCATTGCTAAATCAAAGCGGGGAGAGCCGAGAACGTGCGTCTACATTTCACATAAAGGTGAACTTTTTCGTGGACGCGCGTCGGACAGAAAAGCACAACTGCGCAAGTACAAAAGTCACCGGAAATAGCAAAATGACAACAAATCTAGCCAAGATGGCGCGGTTCAATAGGCCTTCACTTTAGATTTCGAATCCTGGGGGCTTGGAATAAGGTCAATAAGCAATATAAGCGGTCGCTTAGGGCCACAACCACTAGGGGGGGCCACATCACAGGAGGGGAAATATATATATATATATATATATATATATATATATATATACATATTGTTACATTATGTCATGTATCCTCTATCCAAAAACTGGCGTTCTTTAATATGCAATAAAACGAAAAGATCTCATAACAGAATGATTTTATAATAAGCCACATGCAGTTGAATGCAATCCACCTGAGTTTCCACAGCGACACCCGATAGTCCGTGTGGTATTGTATCTAAAACGAGCGTTGTACAACAATAAAAGATTTATACTTTTATTTTGACTGAAGTATGACATGACAGAGGCAAATATTTAGAGGACTTTCTTTTTGTATGATGGTTAAGCGATGACTAGCTATAGTTTTACAGTAGCATATAGCTATTGTTTTGTGCAATATTGTAGTGTTAAGTTAATTTAGAATATGTTGCACTAATTGTGATTTAAATATGTTGATTATTTATCTGTTTGAATATTTCAATTGTTAATTGTTTAAGTAACTTTGTAATATCCTTTCCAAATAAAGCAAGAGCTTTGTTGTTAATTCACGTGTCCATCTCTATGTGTGTGTACGTGTATGTCTTTAGTTTGGTGGTTGTGCTGGGAGTGTTTTGGGGGGCCACCAAAAAAAATCTATCTATCATTCTGTCTGTCTGTCTGTCTATGTCTGTCTTAATAGATTTTGGCATGTCTGATCCTGGCCAGTGCTGCAACTGTAAGGCAGTTCAGCGAGGCTAGAAAAGGAGAGCGTCTGGATACTCCGATTAGGAAAGGAGTGGACTCTGTCACATCAGCCCGATATCCTGTCCGCGGGACCCCAGGGCCAATGACATGCTCAGTTAACTGGTGGTGAAAACAGTTAGACTTATGGCACGTTCCAGGCAACCCGTAACCCGTGTTTTTCCAACCTTCTACGCGTGAAAATGCACTGGAATGGCAGTCAAACCCGTAACTTCCCACCCGTGAACGGGAACATGTCTATGTTCCCCAGGTCCTATGTTCCCCCCAAAAAAGGGTTCTATTGCCGCATTCCAGATAGGATTTTGAGCCCGTAAGTTATGACTTCAAGTCACGACTCACGACTTCATAGCGTTCCAGGCAAACTGTCTGGGTGCGTGGAATTCTGGATAAATGTAAACAAGCCAATATGGCAAAAGCTTGAGATCTGGCACACTGTCAGAGCTGGCAAGCTAAACATTACATAATTTAATTTATTGACATCATCGACATTTCGCTGTTTGCATGGTCAAGTTCGGGTTTACCTTAACGTTAGCTAGCTAGCACTAGCTATCTCTTGTCGTCAACATATTTTGGCATCATTATATACACATAACAGATTGTAGTGCATAATCGTTTGTATTATTTTGATTACAACGTACAAATGTACTTTACGTTGCCGTAAAGTTATCTTTGTCGCCGTACCCATGTGGGCTGCCATCTTGTTTAGAGGGCTGTGTGACGTCAGAAAGCCAACTGGGAGTACGTCGATCTGGCACGAGTTCACGGGTGGGAAATTACGGGTTTGACTGCCATTCCAGTGCATTTTCACATGTAGAAGGTTGGAAAAACATGGGTTACGAGTTGCCTGGAACGCAGCATATGTTCCCCGGGTCCTATGTTACCCCGAAACGCGAAAGAAAAACGTGATTATGCCATCACACGTTAATGACAACGCACGGGGCAGATTATGCACCTATTTTATAAAGGTTGCATTTTCATCGCAATAATCGTAGTATTCCGTGCAAAATGCGAGGCTTGCAGGATTTCATTCCTGCATTTTTTCACATCAAGTTTCAGAAATGTTGCATGTTAACTTGACATGGATCAGACGTAGCCTAGCCTAGTGATGCGCAATGCATGACGCCACAGGCTACCCAAAGCAGTTCTGACTATTATGTAGGCTATTCTAGATTGTAAGGCTAGCCTACTATTGGTTTTATGTCAATGAATGGAGAAGCTGCTTGATGCCTTTGTGAAGTTGACAGTGTCCCAGTCCAAACCCATCCTTCTGTGAGTTGGGATATGGCTCATGAGAGGCGCAAATCCGTTGGGGAAAAAATCTCTGTGGAGAGAGAATCCGCTCGCAGTACAAATGATAGTCACTCAACCACTATGCTTGAAATAACTGAAGTTTAATAAATAGGCCATCACACACAAAGGCCTTTGAAAAAATATAGACAACAGTTATCTAATTTGGTGATAGGCTAACTTCAGAAAATAAAAAATAATAAAAAGGAGAAGAACTAAAACATTCAACGTTGCATATTCCATTACCTAATCATTTTGTGTGTAAGAAAACAAGAAACAGCACACTCGGCCTCCAGTGGTTTCTTATTTTCTTCCATTAGCTATTGTTTTAACATATTTTACCTTATTTTTTTCGCATTAAATCATGCCATGGCATTAAATCATGCCATGGCATAATCACGTTTATCTTTCGCGTTTCACGTGGAACACAGGACCCGGGGAACATAGAACCCTTTTTGGGGGGGAACATAGGACCCGGGGAACATAGAACCCTTTTTTGGGGGGAACATAGGACCCGGGGAACATAGGACCCGGGGAATATAGGGATGACCCCCCATGAACTCGTACCTGATCTTTTTTTTATTATTATTATTATTATTATTTTTTTTTTTTTTTAAATAAACTTTATTTAAACAAGTATCGTATACATGTACAGTAGCAAGACAGATAGAGTACATTTAGTATACAACAACAACAGACTCATATCATAAGCAAGCCAGGGAGGTTACAGAGGAGAAAGAAGGGAAAAAAAAAACTCGTACTAGATCGATGTACTCCCAGTTGCGCTCTCTGACATCACACAGCCCTCTAAACGAGATGGCAGTCCACATGGGCATGGCAACAAATATAACTTTAGGGCAACGTAAAGTAAATTAGTACGTTGTAATCAAAATAATACAAACGATTATGCACTACAATCTGCTATGTGTATGTAATGATGCCCAAATATGTTGACAAGAGATAGCTAGTGCTAGCTAAAAAAAACTGAACTTGACCATGCAAACGGCGAAAAGTCGATGATGTCAATAAATAAAATGATGTAACGTACAATTTCTTAGCATAGCGAAATTAGGCATACAATGTTTAGCTTGCCAGCTCTGACAGCGTGCCAAATCTCAAGCTTTTGCCATATTGGCTTGTTTACATTTATCCAGAATTCCACGCACTCAGACAGTTTGCCTGGAAAACTATAAGGTCGTGACTTGAAGTCGTAACTTACGGGCTCAAAATCCTATCTGGAAAGCGGCATTAATAATATTGGCCAGGTGGCCAATTGGCCATTACTAACTTAATGTGGTTGCCTACTGATTAGGAGTCTAATTGTCAACCTAACTCCGCCCAGGTATAGGTTCACCACAATAGTTTGACTGAGACATCTCAAGTATTCTGGGTTTTAAGGGTAAGTTGTCCTCAGAGTAGCCTACTCCTCTCCCTTTCTCCAGCATATAGGCCTACGGAAACAGATGCATAGTCTTCAATAGGCCTACTATTGTGCCTATGATAATAATGGTGAAAAGAATGAGGATATTTTTAAGTATATCTGTGGTGGTGATAGGATTAGGCCTACAGATAGGATTAGGCTAGTGGTGATGAAGGGCTTTGAGAAGCTGGCAAAGGACCACATCTAGACTACTCCTCACTGCCCAGCACATTTGACCCCTACAGTTCCCATACAGACCCAGCAGATCCATAGAGAATGCTATTCCCCACATCCTCCACACATTATTGAAGACTATGCATCTGTTTCCGTAGGCCTATATGCTGGAGAAAGGGAGAGGAGTAGGCTACTCTGAGGACAACTTACCCTTAAAACCCAGAATACTTGAGATGTCTCAGTCAAACTATTGTGGTGGGCGGAGTTAGGTTGACAATTAGACTCCTAATCAGTAGGCAACCACATTAAGTTAGTAATAGCCTATAGTAATATTGTGGGTCACCACCAGGGTTGGGGAGTAACGGATTACATGTAACGCCGTTACGTAATCAGATTACAAAAAAACAGTAACTGTAATCCGTTACAGTACAATTTAAAATATGTAATCTAGATTACAGTTACATTTGCATAGTAACGGGGAGTACAGGCGTGATTACATTCACCCCTCGCCTCCTCATCAGTTTTACAAAATAGCTTAAAAAAAAGAAGAAGTAGACTAGTAATACCAATTGCGCGCAGCGCGCCAACAAGATTCCCACTGATCTGCTCGTTGGACCACAGCTGCCAGACAGACAGCGAGCAGCACGGGCATCATGGCAGAAATACCAAAATGTGCATTAAAATCCTGGAAATACCAGCATTTTTTTTATTTACCTGTCACAGAACCACAACAATATTACAGCACAGTGTAAACTATGCCTCCCAGCCACCTGCCTCGACGGCCAAGGACTCAATGTCCAACCTGAAAAAGCATTTGCCGGTAAGTTAACGTTAGCTAATGTCAAACGTTAGGGTAGCTAACGTTAACCTTACTTCCACTGAAAGCTAAATTAGCTAGCAGTAGGCTTCTACAGTATAGCACTAATGTTCAACCAGAAAACCAGACCCAAGCGACCATTCAGATTATTTTCACTCAATAGTGCCTGTCGGTGTTGTGGTGCGTTCGTTTGTGGTCGGAGGTGGCAAGTAAGTGGCAAAATACCTACCTCCGACCTGTGTGCATTCGAGCTATAGCGAATGATAGGATGATGATATGATATGATATTGACACCAGCCGGCAACTGGGGGCTGAGAAACATATCCGAATTTGCGACGAGGAAGTGCGAGTTCATGCAGCGTTTTATTTAATCATTCCTAGAAGCAAGTCGCAATTTGCCACCTCCCAGTTATAAACGAACGCACCATTATTCAAGAGCTATAACTAACTGCCTGGGAAAACTGGTCAGTGGGTGCTTTATCCATATGAGGCTGTGTGTCCACTGGCAAGCTGTAGCTGAATAGCGCCAATCACAGCTGCTTAGAATGCATTAGAGCTGGAGTTTAGAGCTGGCTCCGACGTTTACACCGTTAGCTACGTTAGCAACGAGTGTCGTGTTCTACATCGTGGAGCTACGCCCCATAGGGGGGCGCTAGCGCTCCTATTGGTAACCCATGTTGGCATGCCAACAACCAATCTGAAGATAAACATGTACTCTTATCGTCCTAACCAATCACAGACCCCCCACCTACTATAAAGGTGGCTAAACCCCAGCAATCTGCTCTCCCATTTTCAGACGAGCTTTCAAGCAGCTGAAGGAAGCCTTTCTGAAGAACTATGAAGAATACGAAGAAGAGCGAGAAGAACGGCGGCGACCTACCTCTGAGGGACTCCGGCGCTGCTGGATCCCCTATGGACGTCCCCGCCCCTCCTCTTCTGGAAGAAGATGCCCCGCGGGTCGAGGACTGCGGCTGTGGTGCCTTGGACCCAGACGACCGCCACGACCGGTGTGTGGCGTGCCTGGGGAAGAGCCACGCCGAAGAGGGAGTCTCTCCCAACCCGCCGTGCTCCCAGTGCGCGCTGCTGCCCTCTGAATTCAGGCGTGCCCGCCTGGACTTCTGGCGCGCACGGAGTACCGTCCCCTGTCCTCTCCCCTCCTGCGAGTCCGAGCCTTCCGACGACGACTCTGGGGATAGTAGTGACTCGGAGGACAGTGGGGAGTTGCCCGCCTCTCAGGGCCCCTCCCCACGCACGGGCTCATCTGTGTCTGGTTCCGAGCCCCCCGCCGGCGGCGAGGGCGGCCCCCCAGACGATGAGCCCCGGGCTTCCGGTGGGGCCAAGCCGCTCGTATTCCGGAGGGTGTTCCCCGGTATACTTGAGCGCGCGGCGGTCTCCATCGGAATCCCCCTCCCGTCAGAGCCTGAGGCGAGTTGCACCAACCTCTGGGGCATTTCTTGCTTCGAGCTCTCGACGCGGAGAATCAAGCGGCCCCTCCCGGTCATGGAACATATCGACAAGTTTGTCGAGAGTACCTGGGTGGCGCCCCTCGAGCAGGCTAAGGCCCCGGTTCGCGCCTGGACTGACGCCACGCGTGTGTCCGGCTATGAACGCGACATCTCCGGTGGCATCCCGGCGCTCGAGCCCTCCTTTGCCGCCCACTTCGCTCCTGGTGCGGCTGCGTGGAGCAATACCAAGAAGCCTCAGCTTCCCGGGGCGCGAGACCGACAGGCGGCTACCCTCTCCGACCGCATGTATGTCCTCGCTGCCCAGGCCACGGCTGCCGTTTCCTCCATCTCCATCCTGGTCACTACCCTGGCATCGGAGTTGAGCAGCGGCGCCTCGCCATCGCCCGAACGGGTTCCCGACCTCCAAGCTGCGGCTGGAGCGGCCATGCAGCTATGCCAGGCTGCCGCGATCTGCACTGGCCGCGTCATGGCTAACGCTGTGGTGCACCTTCGCCTGCTGTGGCTGGGCGTCTCCTCTGTGAACGACACAGCTCGCACGGCTCTGCTGAACGCTCCCATCTACCGGTCCGGGCTGTTCGGCTCTGCCGCCGGCGAAACCCTGGAACGCCTCGGCAGGGTTGAGGAGCAGTCCAAGCTGGTGGCCAGGCATCTCGGGGTCCAGAGGACCCAGTCTGCTGCCTCCCGTGCCCCCATAAAGAGGAGGAAGAGGACGGCGAGGTCCGCCCCTCCGAGGGCTGCCCCCGGTCCCCCTCCCGCGAGCCAGCGATCCGCTCAGGCTCCCCGTGCTCCTTCCACCGCTCGCCAAGGTCCTGCTCCGCGGTGGAAGAGAAAGAACCCGGCACTAATGCGTGACAATTAACGTCTGCTCAGGCTGCTATTGTTCCCTATGGCCCTCCCCTCACGTTAGAGGGTGGTTGTGGTCCCTGTATTAGGGGTTCGCACAATAAAGAGCATGTTCATGTGTACACCGGTGGTCACTTGTGTCATTTCCATGCTCGACAGTCTGATGCTATGATTAATGTGTCTCTGGGTTCTGGTTCTGAGATGGTTGCGCCTGCCCCTCCGCTCTCTGCCGAGAGAATTAAGTCGGTGGAGGGTAGCGCTGTTCTGCCCCGTTATCATGTCTCAAGTAAACTACGGGCCAGTTCATCCACTCAGTTGGCTAGCGCTAGCCTGGCTACTCTTCCTACCCCGGCGGGGATATCAAGGAAGTTTGTCGGGCAGCCTTCCCCCTCTACGGGTCAGCTTTCGGCAGCTAGACTTTCCGTTTCCAAGAGAAGGGCTCGCCATAGAGTTAATCCTGTGTCTCGCTTGGTGTGTAATACTGGGAAGGCGTTCTCTGCTACTTCTATGGTGAGCGCAGGTATTCGTGTACCGCACCATCGTGAACGGCTGGGAAATGAAGCCCCTGTGTCTCGTTCGACTAAGCTACTCTCGCACACAGCCCGAGAGACGGTTGATGTCGTTAGGACCGTTGAGCGAACTTCATTTGAGATTGAGCGCTCGCTCTGCTATACTTCAAATTTGTTGTTCGTACGTCATTGGTTCCCCCCGTTGCGCTGCATCGGTATGGGTCGTCTGCCTCATTTGCATATGGGAGCAAGATTCCCCGACTTTTCGCGGCAAGTTCAAAGGCGTCTGCCTCCACACAGACTGAGTCTATGTCGGCGGCGGCCTCATTTGCATACAATGACTGGGCTCCACTACTTCAGCCGTCTGCGTCATTTGCATATGAGAGCGATGCTCCTTTTCCTTGCGTTGTGAGCGATACAAGGGCTACCGCTACACAGGTTAAGTCGGTGGCCTCTTCATGTGCATACACTAACGCGGCCCCACTGTCTGCAGAGATGTTAGTTGGTTTTCACAACAGCTCTCGGGCTACTTACGGGCTTACGTCTCCAGGCTCTGGAGGACGTTTACACTGTTCTGACATTGATGTTGCCCCCACTTCAAGTAAGTCGGTGTGTGATGACAGTGTCTGCGGTTCGCCTCCCTTTCATATGCGGCCCCCCTTGGACTGCTGCAGCCCCCACGGGTGGGGAGGTGCCAGCGGTGGCGGTCGGGGCCGTTCTAGAATACGATCGCTTTCTGGCGAACGTCCCACGCACGGCGGCGGGCCCTCTCTCGCGATGCAGAGTGGCGTGGATGCGGTTGCCATGCCTCCCTCGCTGGCTGTTTCGCATCCTGACATCTGGGTATGCGATTCAGTTTATCGCCCACCCTCCGTCCTTCACCGGGGTGGTGGAGACTGTGGTCTCGGGTCCGCGGCAGGAGAGCGCTCTCCAGTCGGAGATAGCAGACCTCCTATCCAAGGAGGCGATAGCGGTGGTTCCACCGAGCCGCTCGGGGGCGGGATTTTACTCTCGTTACTTCCTCGTCCCGAAGCGAACAGGGGGGATGCGTCCCATCCTCGACCTGCGCCTTCTGAACAAATGCGTAGCCAAACGGCATTTTCGTATGCTCACAGTGAGGCACCTGTTGGACTCCGTTCTCCAGGGAGACTTCTTCACAAGCATAGATCTAAAGGACGCATACTTTCATGTTCCCATCAGAGAGGGTCACAGAAAGTTTCTGCGTTTTGCCGTCCAGGGTGTGGCTTACGAGTACACCAGGCTCCCGTTCGGTTATGCGCTGGCTCCTCTGGTGTTTTCCAAGTGCCTGGAAACGGCGTGAGGGCATCAGAGTGCTCGCCTACCTGGACGACCTTCTGATCCTCACCTCGTCAGCCGCTCAGGCCAGGTCGCACACCTCCCAGCTTGTGACTCATCTCACAGGCTTGGGATTCGCCATCAACTGGGAAAAGAGCACGCCGCGCCCGTCTCAGTCTGTCATTTATCTGGGTCTCAACTTGGACTCTGTCTCGATGCGCGCGTCCCTGGCGGCGCCGAGGCGCGATGCTCTGGCCCAGGCACTCTCTATCTGCCTGCCAGGGAGGGTGGCCACGGCTCTGACGGTGATGCGTTTGCTGGGCTTAATGTCATCGGCCCACGCGGTGGTTCCACTGGGCCTCCTGCACATGCGTGGCTTACAACGTTGGTTTGCACGTCTTCATCTGAATGTCAGCAGGGACAAATTCAAGATGGTGACGTTGCCCGGGTCCCTGGCTGCGGACCTGGCTTTCTGGAGGAACCCGCGCATCATTGCGCGTGGTGTCCCTCTAGGCAGGGTGTCGTTCCGCATACCGATTTTCACGGACGCGTGCGTCCCTCTCCGATTGGGGAGGGACGTGCCTGTCCCAAGCCGTGGGGGGCCGTTGGCCTCCTGGCGAGAACAGGCACATCAATCTCCTAGAGCTGGAGACTGTGTTGCTGGTTCTTCAGCACTTTGCACCTGCGCTGAGGGGGCTCCCTGTGCTAGTGCGCTCAGACAACCGTGCCACGGTAGCTTACATCAACCGTCAGGGTGGTGTCCGCTCAGTGGCTCTTCATCGCACGGCGGTGAGGTTGTGGCTGTGGGCGAGCTCCAATTTGAGCTCCCTCCAGGCTCAGCACATTCCGGGCCACTTGAATGTCGGCGCCGACCTCATGTCGAGAGGCGGGCTGCATCCTCAGATTGTGTCACATCTTTGGGCACGCTTCGGTCGTGCGAAGGTGGACCTGTTCGCCGCAAGGGAGAATGCTCACTGTCCTCTTTGGTTCTCTCTGAGTCGGACGGACAGCCCCCCGCTGGGAGTGGACGCCTTTGCGCACACCCCTTGGCCGGAGGGCCTGCTCTATGCCTTCCCCCCAGTGGCGATCATTCCTATGCTGTTGACCAGAATACGGTCCGAACGTCGGACAGTGATCCTAGTTGCGCCAGACCGTCCCAGTGCGCGATGGTTCGCGGAACTGATGGCTCTGGTTCAGGTTCGCCCTTGGCTCATTCCGTACAGGCGGGATGCCCTGTCCCAGGCGGGCGGCACGATACAGGCCCCCCCGGTTCTGGGTCAGCGCTTGGTGGCCTGGTTACTGAACGGCGCAGGTTAGCTCGGAGGGGTCTCTCCGCGGCTGTGATCAGCACTATTCAGAGCGCGCGTGCTGGCTCTACTTCTAAGCTGTACGCTGGGAAGTGGGAGTCTTTCGTGCGTTGGTGTGATGGGGAAGATGTAGACCCGGAGACCTGCTCAGTTGAGGCAGTGCTCTCCTACATACAACATCTGTTGGACCTGGGGCTTGCTGCCTCCACCATTAGGGTGTATGCGGCTGCTATTTCAGCATGCCATGAGGGGTTTGCTAGGACTACGGTCTTTGCTCACCCTCTGGTCAGGGGTTTTTGTGACGGGTGTGGTCCGGCTTAGACCACCTGTCAGAGCCTTGGCCCCCCAGTGGGATCTGTCTCTGGTTTTGGACGCACTGTGCAAGGTGCCGTTCGAGCCTTTGGAGCAGGTTGATCTCAGATGGATGTCTATCAAAACGGCATTGCTCCTCGCATTATCCTCGGGTAAGCGAGTGAGTGATCTGTGTGCGCTGTCGACGCAGCCGGGCTGCCTCACCATCACTGGGGACGGCAGTAAGGCCGTTCTGAGGCCCAACCCGGTTTTCCTGCCCAAGGTGGTTAGGCACTCTTATAGTGCTAGGCCTCTGGAGCTGCGCGCCTTTTCTCCTCCTCCGCACTGCTCGGTGGAGGGCGCCCGGTTGCATCTCTTGTGCCCGGTCCGTGCGCTTTCTGTTTACATTAGGCGCACGGCCTCGTTCAGGACCACGCCTCAGCTGCTCGTATGCTACGGTGCGGGCAAGCTGGGCTCCCCCCTTTCCAAGCAGCGCCTCTCTCGCTGGCTTTGTGAGGGCATCTCTGCTGCGTATACCGTGGCAGGTCGCCCTTTGCCTGGCCGGGTGCGCGCGCACTCCACTAGAGGAGTTGCCGCTTCGGTTGCGCTCTTTCAAGGGGTGTGTGTGGAGGATATCTGTGCGGCGGCGTCCTGGGCGTCGCCGTCGCCTTTTATCCGCTTCTATCTACTGGATGTGCCATCTAGCTCCCTGGCAGACTCTGTCCTGAGTGTCGCTGCTAGGGCCACGCCCTGAGATGGCGTGGCTGTGTTGGTCGGTAACTTCCCGGCCAATTTTACTTGCATGTTTATGCAGCTTGACCATTGTTCCGCCCCTGTGCGGGGTGCGCGGCCTTTGGTTTTTGGCTCCTGGTGGACACCAGGGGACCCTTGCGTTCCGTTTGCGGTCCTTTGCCTCGTCCGCCCGTCTTATTGCCTGACCGGCCCTCCGTTGGGGTTCGGGTGGAGGGAGTTGCACTTTACTACTGTGTGGTGCTTGTGTACTCCCTTGCCTCCAGTGGGTTGATGTTTTTATGTCGGCCTGGCCCGCGTACATTGTGGGCATCGCTGGAGCTCCACCTGTTACCAATAGGAGCGCTAGCGCCCCCCTATGGGGCGTAGCTCCACGATGTAGAACGAAGGTTACGTATTGTAACCCCAGTTCTACGAGTGGAGCGGAGCCCCATAGGGTTTTTTCCGGGCCCTGCCTCTAGCTTTCTAGCTCGTCTGACTTAGTGTGGGAGAGCAGATTGCTGGGGTTTAGCCACCTTTATAGTAGGTGGGGGGTCTGTGATTGGTTAGGACGATAAGAGTACATGTTTATCTTCAGATTGGTTGTTGGCATGCCAACATGGGTTACCAATAGGAGCGCTAGCGCCCCCCTATGGGGCTCCGCTCCACTCGTAGAACTGGGGTTACAATACGTAACCTTCGTTTTGCAGACTGCAATTAACTAGCCAAGGCAAGATGACACACACCCTAACCTCTTGATCAAGATGACACGCACCCTAACCTCTTAGATGACACGCACCCTAACCTCTTGGCATTAACACTTGCTCTAACTGGGCGGGCGCTGGGCAACTGCTGTTTAGCTATGTTGTCAGCTCTAGAACACAGAAAAAGAATAAATAATGTAGGATTTCTGGTGAAATACACAGTACATTTTATATCTGGTGAAATACACAGTACATTTTATTTAAAGTAATACAAAAGTAACTGAAAGTAATCCCTTACTTTACTATTAAATTGTGGTAATCGGATTACGTTACTGACTACAATTTTTCACAAGTAACTTGTAACTGTAAGGGATTACTTTTTAAAAGTAACCTTCCCAACCCTGGTCACCACAGCATATTTATGGGTGTCTTGGGTGATTTCAAAAAAAAAAAAAAAGTCTCGACATGAAGGTAGCATAGATTTATGGATGTCTTAAAATCTCAAAGATTGCGCGTAATATGCGCATGGAGCCGCGAGGTAGGCCAGCTAAGCCATCCATGCAGAACATGTGCAACAGCGCCCCCTACTGACAATTTTCAGACCGCTGCTGTGGAGTTTCAAGTCCACCGTTTTTTCAAAACCGTTTGCGGAAGAACGCTGCCAAAAATGACATCACTCGCAACCTTGCAAGTGTGTGGCCAAATCTCTGAAAAAGTGACTTTGAATGGTTTAAAAAGGAGTGTTGCAGTCATGAAAAAGGAAAACTCAAATACAAAACCACGTTTGCAGTAATTTCAGAGATTCGAATTTTATTTTCAAGCTATCAAAACATTGTGCAAGCCTTCAAAATTTATTTTCGGGCTTGCGAAAACGTTTTCAAGCATTCAAACACTGAGTTTCAACTTTTCATTTCAGACCGCTGCTGTGGAGTTTCAAGTCCACCTTTTCAAAACCGTCTGCGGAAGAACGCTGCCAAAATGACATTACTCGCAACCTCGCAAGTCTGTGGCCAAATCTCTGAAAAAGTGACTTTGAATGGTTGAAAAAGGAGTGTTGCAGGTTGCAGCTGTGAAAAGGGAAAACTCAAATACAAAACAACATTTTCAGAGATTCGAATTTTATTTTCAACCTATCAAAACATTGTGCAAGCCTTCAAAACCTATTTTCAGTCTTGCAAAACCGTGTTCAAGCATTCAAACACTGATTTACAACCTTTCACATCGTTTTTTTTCAGTTTCGAATTATGGCATGATTCTAATCCCATACTATATGGCCGCCTCAGTGGTGAAGGATATTATGCTGACCCCTTGTGGCGAAAATAGAACTACGCTGTATAAATGAGGGGAGCTGAGAAGGATACTATTGGTGTAAATGAGTCATAAGACAGGACATGCGCATCAGCGAAAACGTCTGAAGAAGTGCCAAAGTAAAGGAATTCAGCACAGCTACCCGTAAAGAAGGGGGAGTAACAAGACGAAGGCGTTTCAGCTTGGAAGCGTATCTATCTCTGTAAGTATCAATCAGATGACACCTCTCTGCATTCTTTTAACAAACCGGAATGTCATTGATGGAAAGTAGTGTTTAATGCGCCTGGTTTTCAAAAGAGGAACTAGCTGCTAGCTAGCTAGCTCCGTGTGGCAACCGGGGATCCTGTACTTGAGCAACGCAAACAACTTCTACACAGCACAAGACATTTTATTTAGAGAGGCTTGTTAAAATTACCAATTTTTCAAAAGATTTGTTACGGGTAGTCAGTTATGTTTTCAGGACGCCTGGTCCTTGGGTTGTGGTAGCTAACCGGAACTTTGGCTCCAACTTCCTTGAAATAGCTAAACAGTAGCCACTTCAGTAGCATGGTTGGGTGTGGGTCGTCACCAAGTTGCGACTGTTCTACTAGCTAGTACTTTAGGGGGAGTAACCCCGAACACGCCCGGCCACTAGCTATTCAACATCAATGGCAACTTTGCTGTCAGCAAACGGGACAGGAGAGTGTCCAACATTTGCATGAATTCAATGTAGTTAGATAGTTATTGATTAAGCAAGCTGCCGCTGGTGTCGCTTGACATTCATTTATAGTAGGCTATATATCCACAGATGATAGGCCAGTAGGCAGCATCTGTTTTGGTAACTTTGTTTTTTAATCGACTTGGCTAAGTTACAGTATACTGTTATAATTAAATATAAATAATAAATAAAAATCCAACCAACAGTAGGCCTAATATTAGCCTGCTTTAATTTGAATTTCCTTTGTAGAGTTAGTTTGTAGTCTGTTGTGTAGCTTTTGTAATTTGGTGGCCTATGTGGGCCTCCCTCGATACAACATAACATCACTGATAGTCATTCTATGTCCATATCTCATATCTCTATAGCTTTATTAGTATTGGGCTAGTAGCCATCATTAGGGGACTTTGAAGTGTAAATGATCTGAGGAGAGAGAGATGACTTGAGAGAGGGACAGGCCACAGTTAAACGCGAAACCTGAGCTGGACGAACAGGTTTGAGTGGAACAGCAGGAAATGCATTTCCCTGCTGGAGAGGCATGGCTAAGCCAGTAGTTGGGCTGCTGTTGTCAAGTTAAGTTGCGGCACCATGAGTGGGTATGTATCTAAACTGAATATTTATCATCAGGCTTTTAATTGTAGACACGGGTTTGCAGCTGTTTGGTTCACGGTGTTATACAAACCAAAGTCGTAAAAGGTGTGAGGTTACGAATATTGTGCTTTAGTTGGATGTAGGCTTATGTGTTGTTCTATCTATGTCGAGGCCTAGCTCTGTGTGCCAGTAAGCACAGCATTCTCATTCGACTGGCCCAGGCCCAAGACTGTAACCTGGGAAAGTAGCTGTGCACTTTGGTAAAGGCAAAGTCAACAACATTATATTTTCTGAGCTGTCAGCTGACCATTCATTAAACACAGTTTTTCTTTCAGTAAGTCAATACATTTTGGGGACTGTCAGTTGACCATTCACTGACCATCCCCTGGTTTCTTTCAAAGAGACTGTTCCTGGGTCTTTGGAAAGAAAGTTATGGACTAAGTTCAGGGTAATGGCAAAAACAGGAAAAAGTGTATTGAACTCTAAAGGGAAAGAGGAAGAGGATGTGAGGATATTACAAGATGTTTCCTGAGTGTTTTGGACTTGACAGTCATGATTCTGTAGGCCTACATAATTAATAGGCCTGCCTATTTTAAAACTAGACCTTTGATACACATCATTTGTGGTCCTCCGCTTTGTGTTTTCACTACAAGTAGTAGCCTAAATGGTATAGCCTGGCCTATGTTTTGATAAGAGTTATATATTAGGCTATTGCTGTCTTGGACTCATGTTGTCGCTTGCTACAAAGCTGGTCTGTGTCCTTGTAAATTAGTGAAGCCCAGCTGTTATTAGGCTAATCATACAGTGTATGACAAACACTGTCTTTAAGAGCTTGTCAACATTTAAAGAGCATATTGCAGGTTGGAGACCTTAGTGAGTCAATGTGTAGGAAAATGGTGTAGGAATTAGATTTTATTTTTTATTATCTATAATACACTAGAGTGACTTCTGGAGTCGTTTTTGTTACTTGAGTCTAAAAAAAGCACCAAACCAGAAGTGATGTAGCAGAAAGGAATACAGAGTTAGAACAACAAGAAAAACAATGGCTAGCCTTGCGATATCTAGCAATCTAGTAATATCTAATGCTATGTTCACATAATAACAATCAAACAGATGATTTGCGAGTTTTTGCTATATACCAGTCAAGGGTATCTTTGTGGATACTATCGTTAATGTTAGTTTGGTAATAAAATCGCGCAAAAAACAGCCAAGTGGATAATTTTGGGCTTTGATGAACTTGGAACTGTAGGCTAGGCTATTCAAAGTTTATAGGTTCCCAAACAAAACCACTTAAAATCATAACTCAAACAAGAGTAGAAACTTAAAATAATAACATTCTCTATTCAATAATCAAATTCAGTGCAAATGTTCCATTATGTAGTCTTATCTGTTCGTTTTAAGTCCTTCAAAATTGTTTGTTTCTGGTTGCCAGCCAACCCTGCCGATGTAGGCCTACTGTATGTGTGACCAGGATTTATTATGAGTTTATGGGGGAAAAAGATATGCAGTGTTATTCGTCATCGCCTGAAGTTGTATGACATTGCGTGATGAAGAAGAAAAACACAATTGCCACTCACAAAGGAATGCAATTCAAGTCGCTCATCGGAAGATACTGGAAATTGGAAATTATCATTTACCTTTTTCTCCTGTGTCCTATACTGTTGATACTGTGCGGGCCAAATCTGTTTTGATATAGCCTAGCAGGGGCGTTAATGACTGGAGCACCCAGTTTTGTGTCACATGCCGATCTAACTAACGATGAAGACGTTGCCTTAAATTTCGCATGATTTATGATTGTTTTTAATGTTCCTGAAGGCAATATCAGATTATTTTTATGTGCCTGTATGAGACAGGCATATTTCTCATAATTTTGAGAATGCCCAGGCCAACACTGCTTTATGCATGGTAACGCACCCCAAAAGAGATGTTTAAAAACCCCGGAACCACATCTGAGTACCCTAAAGCATTTTATTCCCTTGTCAGACAACTTGGCTCACTGTTAAACAATTTCTGTCCATAATGGCTTGCACGTTTGGACACTTTAGGAGTCAAATGCCATGGAAGCCAGTGCGTGCAGTTCCATCCAAGATCAATAGGGATGTTTTCACACAGTCACAACTAGACATATTTCGAACTACAAGTCAAATTAAAGCTGATACGCAGCGATGAGGTGTCGACAAGTTTAGGAGCAATAAGCGAGAGAATAGGAGGACAACAAGAAAGTTGACATTCCAATGTTCATTTTGTACATTCGTATCGTAAAACATTTGTAAAACATTTTGATGCATTGTAAGCTCGATTTTGATAATTCAACAATCTGGTCAATGAGTTTGTGAATTACAGTCTGAAGATCCAGTGTAGCAAGTTTGGTGTTAATTGATTGAAAAATGTGGGATGAGATATGTTTATTAATTTTTACAGGTTTTGTTTGCTTTTCTTCATAATTGAACATTAACTTCAGCAACTGTGTACTCAGTCAGTTGCCAATCAATCGATTTAGTCATTGTAATCCTCGGCGGGGGTTGGGTAGGGTTGCCAACAGCGATGTCTCCGATTCGTGGAGTTTGCGTTGGATTGTGGGTAACGCAGTTTTCTCTGTATGAAGTGTCGGTTTCAGAGGACAGAATTAAACATTTTTAAAAATTCAATTTCTGAGATAAAATTCTGAAAAAATCACACTACATCTTGGATATGTGGCCAATGTTGTCACTTTTTATGAGGATGATCAGACATTGATTTGGCGAGAATTAATAGGAACTGTACAGAACTGTTAACAGTAAAACTTTTTGATGTGCTGTGGGCTCAATTTTTCATATTTAAAAAATCTGTGAGGATCGTTTGGTAAAGACAGTCTGAAGATGCAGTATATACATTTTGGTGTCAATTGAACAAAAAATGTGGGAGTCTATAGGTTTTACAGTTTATGACGAAATCAGAGTGATGGACTTCAAAATTCCTGCAAGGTCAGAGCATATGAAAGTTTTGTCTCACTTGGGACTACATTGACATGGTGGTTTTACAGTGATAGCACCTATGGCTGATTTGTTATGATTTTTTAAAGTTTTAAACTTAAGACTGTTGCTGTAGCGCCACCTTCAGGTTTATTGACCTACAATGCAGGTTGAGGACTTTGGGTATAGTACTGGAGCTATGTGCAAATTTTGGTGATTTTTTGTCCATGGGAAGTTAGATTTCAGTGGAAGATGGAGGATAATAATAATAATAATATAGGCAAATACAATAGGGTTCCGGCAGCTACGCTGCCTGGCCCCTAACTACAGTTTGTCCCTGTTAGTGTTGCACTTGGACCAAAATAGGTGCCGTTACTCAGCGCTACTGTTTATATTCAGGTGCAGGGGCTCCACAATACCTTTGAGCTGATATTCTGTGAGAGGTGCGGGAGCACAAGCACTAGAGCATCTGAGCCGATGTGACCCCTATGACGTGCCATGACAGGACAGCTGGCATCAAATCAATCAATCAAAACCTTATTTCTATGGCGCATAATACACGGAGGTAGCACAATGCGCTTTACAGAGAACAAGGGAGGTGGGCATAGGTCCCATCCCTACATATTCCAGAGGGAAGCAAAAAAAACAGTATCACCCAGGGGCCAGAAAAGTGAGCTGTAAAAATTCTTCCCTGACCCCTCTCAATGAGGCGATCGAGCAAGCTCCTGGAGTATGTTTGTCTAACGGCTAAGAACATTTATAAAGCAATAAATTACATTAAATTACATTTTCATTTCAAAGTAAAAAGGGCTAAAAAACATAATAGGAGAGACATGGCAAACACTGGTGTATGTCTGTGTGTGCGTGAGTGTGAATGTGCCTGGGCCCAGATAGAGGCAGGGGTTGGGGTAGAATGGGGGGAGGAAAAGGATATGGACCCGGGTTAGGGTGAGGGGAAGGGGATCTGACCCCAGGACTGGTGTATGTCTGTGTGTGCCTGGAGCCAGGTAGAGGCAGGGGTCGGGGGTAGGGTGGGGGTAGGAAAAGGATACAGGCGCGGGTTAGGGTGAGGGGAAAGGGGACTGGGTCCAGGCCTAAAGCCGGAAGTGGACTGGTGTATGTCTGTGTGTACGTGTGTGTGTGTGTGTGTGTTAACTAAATGCTACGACATCCACAGCAGACAAGCATCAAAAGTTTAACTTTATCACGTGTTGTAGGCTAGCTGCTAGTGTGTTCAGTGTTGTCACTACTAGACCCCTGACCATCACTTCCACTATGGCAGACTCCACTCTTTTGTCAGTAGTTCCTCTGTTAGCCTCACTGGAGCTCGTTCTAATGCAGGTGCCTGGAATGTAGGAATTTGGGGCTGGGAAATGGGAATGACAGGCAAAGGCAGACATCCGAGTTATAGAAACAAGGCGAAAAATCCACTTTAGCCTGATCCTTGTTTGCAATACCAGTTCTAGCCAAGTTAGCCATTGTTAGCAATGCTAGTTGATAGCAACGCTCTATGCACTATTTTGCACATCACACATCGTAGCATTAGGTCCATAAAAGGTGGAGAGTACTGTGTGTACAACTGATTTAATGAGACACAAATAAGACAGAAGTGCTCATGAACAGTATTACTACAGCTATAACTTTGGCGCAGGAGCAGCTATCTTGATTTTCAGGTCGAGTTGTGGTCTGGTCAGGTTGGGGCTAAGTGAGGTTCCCCTGAGTTTCCAAGGTGGAAATCTCAGTTCAGTAGGCATTCCAAATTACATTTCTGTCAGGGAACTGGAAGTTGAACGCACCATTACGTAATCTGAACGCACCATTACGTAATTTGTAAATTTGTAACTTGTAAATTGAGTATTGGAGTTTCTGTAAGTGAGCATAATCTTGGAGGCGGCAGCAACATTTCACTGACTTTACAATGTACATTACATGTGACAAATAAAAGGACTCTTGAATCTTAAACCCTCCTGACCAGGAACTGCTGCGGGCTAGCAAAAATGCTGCTCCTTTGTCCTTTGTCTCTTAGTTTCCTTGCATATTCTGGACAATATTGGTACAGAAAAATAATTTGTTTTAGTTTTGCATCTTCTTTTTTTCACCCTGTTCTTTTTCTATGGCCTGACTGTTCTGTCCACAGTGTTCCAAGATTCTATAATGTCACCTAGAGCTGTTCCATGTTTTTCTATGTCAGCTAACTTAAGAGCTGTTCCCTGGTGTTCTTTCACATAGAGCTGTTCCCAGTCTTCTATAGTGTTCTCTCACATAGAACTGTTCCCCGTGTTCTAGTGTTCTCTCATATAGAGCTGTTCCCAGTGTTCTATAGTGCTCTCTCAGAGCTGTACCCAGTGTTCTATAGTGTTCTCTCGCATAGAGCTGTACCCAGTGTTTTATAGTGTTCTCTCACACAGAGCTGTACCCAGTGTTCTATAGTGTTCTCTCGCATAGAGCTGTACCCAGTGTTTTATAGTGTTCTCTCACACAGAGCTGTACCCAGTGTTCTATAGTGTTCTCTCACATAGAGCTGTACCCAGTGTTCTGGTCACCTTATGATGTCACCTTATCTCACATCTGTGTGATCTTGACATAGACTGTACAAACATCATCGACCTGTCCAAAGCTGCCTGTGTTTAATCTAATATCTTTTTAAAGGCTACTGTAAGACCTCAGTCATGACATTTCTCTCAGTCAAGTTCACCGCTCACTGTCTGTCTGTCTGTGTGTTGTGTTGTGTGTTGACCCTTGACCTCTGAACCTCCTTCCCCCAGGCCTCAGAGAGTAGAACTCGGTCTGACCGGAGGAGCCTCCGACCTGGACAGCAGCAATATGGCTGAAATGTCAGTGGAAGACATCACCTTGCAAGCCAACAAAGTGACTGATGAGGTAGGCTACAGCTTCCATCGGGGATGTCTGGGACGAAGGTGCAGCGAGACTGGTCTGTTACTCGGTCAGTCCGCCGCCTGCCCTTGTCGGGTTGAGACGGAGATCCACCGACTGACTGCTTCCACTCAGCAATTCCCCATGAGGCAAAAAGATCAACTATCATGTGTTGTTGTAGTAGCTAGCGTGTACCCAGCATCATCAGGGTTCAGAGTAGCGCAGATCACGGTTCGGAGTCGGTACACTTGACTTTCTCAGGTTTCTGGGCCAAACTGATATTGTGTGTGCCTCTAACATTTTTATTCTGAACCTCTTTGCTTGCCCTACCTGTTTTAATCTCTCCATCTCTTTCTCTCTCTCACTGCTGCCTGGTTGACCGACACCTGTCTGTGTGTTGGGTTTGGGACTGCATAGAAGGGGGAGTGAATAGGAGTCATTCTGTCTGTGCTTCTTATGGCGTGTGGCGATGATGGGTAAACAATCCTGACTGTAACACCAGCCTGGACGAGCACGCATACCTGGCATCAAGCACCTGTCTCCCACTCTGTTTCTCCATTCCCCTCCCCCTTTCACCTCTCTGTCTGGTCTGACACTTCAACAATAACACCAGACGTGCACACTCTATTAGTCAAACACTCATTAGAGATTTTCCAGTCATGCCCACTCCTTCTCTCCCTCCCTTCCTTCCCTTCTTCCCTCCGTCTTTCCCTCCCTCTCACCTTCCCTCCCTCTCTCCTTCCCTCCCTCTCTCCTTCCTTCCTTCCCTCCCTCTCTCCTTCCTTCCCTCCCTCTCTCCTTCCTTCCATCCCTCTCCTTCCTTCCTTCCTTCCTTCCCTTTGTCCTCCCTTCCCTCCTCTCTCTCCCTCCCTCAATCTCTCCTTCCTTCCTTCTTTCCTTCCCTCCCTCCCTCCATTTCCCTCCTTCCTCCCTCCATCTCTTCTTCCTTGCCTCCCTGTCGTCTTCCCTCCCCTTCCCTCTCTACCTCCTTCTCTCCTTCCTCCCCTCGCCTCTGCACTCATCTGTGTCCTCGCCCTCCCCCAGCCCAGTTGCATGTTATTAATAGCGGCTGCCTCTCACCTGAACCGACCGCATTCCTTCCTGCTTGCCGTCAGCCGTAGCACCTTGTTTCTGTGTACCTTAGTGGTGAGGAAGACTCTGAGTCACATGACTGCTCCTGATTGTGTTAGCCCATCTGAGTCACATGATCAGAAGACGACGAGGTGGAGTGTGACCAGATCTGAGCAGGGCCACCCAGAGAGACAGAAGGACACCATGTGACACTAGTCCCAACTCACCTGACTGGTTTAAAACTAGGACACCTTGTGCTTGAGGATATGGAACACACAGAGGCTTATATAGTGCCAAAAGGATACGGAAATATAGCAGGCCTTCCCAACACAAACTCCCACCTCGCCCCTCTGTCATGTTTTAGCGTGTGTGCACATGTGTGTATGTGTGTGTGAGACCTTGTGTCTGGTAGCTGTCGTGTTGTACATGTACAGACTAGGGGAGAGGAGTGCTGACTTGCGTTCCTTGTTACATATTGCATGTGTATATGTACATATATACTATATACACACACACAAATCTATGTAATGATGATGACTGTGTGGTTCTTCCTGCCCCCAGTCTCTGGAGGCCACCAGGCGGATGCTGCAGATGTCCGAGGAGGTGAGCTCTTCATTGTCACCACTCACTCAGGCTGTGTTCAGAGCTCTGGCTCCACCCAGCTGACACAGAGGACACACACTATGACATCAGCGCTTTGGAGACGCCTCAAGCGTTCCGCTGACGTGGCTTCTGAACGGAAAACAAATGCCGCCGGGTTTTTCTGCCCATCAATCCAAGTTCTCTTTTAGCGAGCGCAAGTTGACCACGGCAACGAAAAATATTCAGTGCTTTTAACCGGTATTGCGTCACAGGCGGCAGCAATTATTTTTTTCTAGAAATATAAAGTTCGAGGCGTCTCCAAAAACGAGCGTGTCAATTTTTTTACTTCTTTAAAAACTAGAAAAAACGCGTAGCGGCTAAATGCCTCCGCCCAACAATGCAAGTTGCAGTTAAAATTCAGTTGACCTTTGACATTTGAATACCAAAATTTAATCTAATTAAGTCCAACTGGACATTTTGGCCAAATACACTATATTGCCAAAAGTATTCGCTCATCTGCCTTTACACGCATATGAACTTAAGTGGCATCCCATTCTTAATCCATAGGGTTTAATATGACGTCGGCCCACCCTTTGTAGCTATAACAGCTTCAGCTCTTCTGGGAAGGCTTTCCACAAGGTTTAGGAGTGTGTTTATGGGAACTTTTGACCATTCTTCCAGAAGCGCATTTGTGAGGTCAGACACTGATATTGGACAAGAAGGCCTGGCTCGCAGTCTCCACTCTAATTCATCCCTCGGGTTGAGGTCAGGACTCTGTGCAGGCCAGTCAAGTTCTTCCACACCAAACTCGCTCATCCATGTCTTTATGGACCTTGCTTTGTGCACTGGTGCGCAGCCATGTTGGAACAGGAAGGGGCCATCCCCAAACTGTTCCCACAAAGTTGGAAGCATGGAATTGTCCAGAAACACTTGGTATGCTGAAGCATTCAGTTTCTTTCACAGGAACTAAGGGGCCAAGCCCAGCTCCTGAAAAACAACCCCACACCATAATCACCCCTCCACCAAACTTCGCACTTGGCACAATGCAGTCAGACAACTACCGTTCTCCTGGCAACCGCCAAACTCAGACTCGTCCATCAGATTGCCAGATGGAGAAGCGTGACTCGTCACTCCAGAGAACACGTCTCCACTGCTCTAGAGTCCAGAGGCGGCGTGCTTTACACCACTGTATCCAACGCTTTGCATTGCACTTGATGTATGTCTTGGATGCAGCTGCTCGGCCATGGAAACCCATTCCATGAAGCTCTCTAAGCACTGTTCTTGAGCTAATCTGAAGTCCATATGAAGTTTGGAGGTCTGTAGCGATTGACTCTGCAGAAGGTTGGCGACCTCTGCGCACTATGCGCCTCAGCATCCGCTGACCCCGCTCTGTCATCTGTTGGATGGGTGAGTGAATACTTTTGGCAATATAGTATGTACAAATTCTGTCAAGCCGTTCTTGAGATATCGTGTTCAACAGGCCAAAAACACCTTTTGTGAGGTCAGTGACCCTTGAACTTTGACCCCCACAATGTAATCAGTTCATCCTTGAGTCCAACTGGATATTTTACCCAAATATGAACAAATTCCGTTAAGCCTTTCTTGCGATATTGTGTTCATCAGGCCAAAAACACATTTTGTGAGGTCACAATGACCTTGAACTTTGACCTTTGACCACCAAAATCTAATCAGTTCATCATTCAGTCCAACTGGACATTTTGGCCAAATATGAACACATTCTGTTAAGCCATTCCTGAGATTGTGTTCACTAGGCCAAAAACACCTTTTGTGAGGTCACAGTGACCCTTGACCTTTGACCCCCACGATCTAAGCAGTTCATCCTTGAGTGCCAGTGAACATTTGTACCAAAGGGGAAGAAATTCCGTCAATGCGTTCCCGAGATATTGCATTAACAAACATCATCGTACAGACGTACGGAAACCCGAAACCATATCGCCTGGCGGAGGCATAAAAAAAAAAAAAAACATTGGCAGAAATGATGTGCGTTCACTTTCATTGCGTATCCTACTGTGTCCTGCTGGCTGCCGTAGGCGTGTTCTGGCGCTGAACGTTGTGCGTCTCCTCTCTTCCTCAGACCAAACAGACGGGGATCAACACATTGGTGATGCTGGACCAGCAGGGGGGTGAGTCCTCTGGCCGCTGGGGAGGATACAGTATACAGTTCTGCTGAGATCCAAACCCCACTGTACTCCCACAGTCCCACTGCACAAGCACTCCTCGTCCGACCTCTGCTCACTCTCTCTCTCTCTCTCTCTGCTCCTTCTTTCCCTCTCTCTCTCTCTCTCTCTCTCTCTCTCTCTCTCTCTCACCATCGATCTTGGCGGTGAGTTTGCCAACGCGCGTGTTTGTGTGTTTCTTTGTGACCGGTGTGTGCGAACCATGCTGTCTCCCTGATGTGTCTCAGAGCAACTGAAAAACGTGGAGGAGGGTCTGGATCAGATCAACCAGGACATGAAAGTGGCCGAGAAGAACCTGACAAACCTCTCCAAGTGCTGCGGGCTCTGCGTCTGCCCGTGCGACAGGTGACCTAGCCACACACCTGCCACTCCCACACTCTCCCCCAAGACGCTAGGAGACAAACATTGCGTAATGCCTTTTCTGTGCGCCTTCCTTGATCGAGAAATGACGCAGAGAAATGCCATCATGTTGGCAAGAACTGCGATCGGTTACTGTGTCAAATTGCCGATCTGATGATGATCATCTTATTTTGTGTGTACCTGTCTGTGTGTCTGTGTGTGTGTCTCTCTCCCAGAGTGACATCCATTGAGACTGACTCGCGGTACAAGCGTACCTGGGGGATAGGAAATGATGCAAGCACAGGAAGCGGGGGGCCGATCTCCAGGCAGCCCTCGGGGGTCCGTAACGGCCAAGCCCCCCAGCAGTCTGGACCCTACATCAAGAGGTGGGGGTTCACACATAATAGGAACTTGTCGCGACAATGCAGGGTGTGTGTGTACTCTTTTCACATAAATATAGTGCAAACGGTACAGGACAGTGAAAACAACAACGACAACAAATCAGTGCAATGGATGGTAACAAGAATAAGGTGCAAGTGCAAAGTTCAGTCCAATGGAGGTTTCAGTCCTGTGTAGATATCACTTGGGGGAAAGGGGGGGGGGGGTGCCTGAGTCGTTCACCAGCCTGGCGGCTGATGGGAGAAAAACAGTCTGTGCCGGGACTTCACATCCTTCGGCAACCGCAACCTTCTCCCAGAAGGAAGCGGGTGAAAAGGCTGTGGCCAGGGTGGGAGGGGTCGGCCATGATATTCCTTGCCCTCCTCAGCGCCCTGGTATCGTGCAGGGACTTCAGGGAGGGCAAGGGACAGCCGATCACCCTCTCTGCTGAGCGAATCTCCCGCTGCAGCTTGGCCTGGTCCTTGGCCGCTGCAGCGGGGAACCAGGTGATGATGGAGTGGGTGAGGATGGACTCAATGATGGCGGTGTAGAATTGGGACAACATGGTCCTCGGCAGCCTGAATTTCTTCAGCTGCCGGAGGAAAAACATCCTCTTTTGGGCCTTCTTCAAGAGGGCCTCGGTGTTCAGATCCCACTTCAAGTCCCGACTGACGGTCATGCCTAGAAAGCGGTGTGATGGGAGGGTGCAGGGCTGCATTCCTCCTGAAGTCCACTACCATCTCCACTGTCTTCTGAGCATTGAGCTCCAGGTTGTTGCAGTTGCACCAGCTCCGCAGCCGCTCAATCTCCCTCCTGTATGCAGACTCGTCCCCCCTTCCATCAGGCCCACCAGGGTGGTGTCATCTGCAAACTTCAGGAGCTTGACTGACGGGTGGAGGGAGACGCAGCTGTTGGTGTACAGGGAGAAGAGTAGGGGAGACAGAACACAGCCCTGCGGGGAGCCCGTGCTGGTGGACCTGGAGCTGGATATGCACTTCCCCGCTGAGACCTGTTGGTCAGGAAGTCCGTAATCCACCTGCAGGTGGGCTCCGGCACCTGCAGTAGGGAAAGCTGGAGCTCCAGGGTGTGTGGTGTGTTGAAGGCCGAATTGAAGTCCACAAACAGGATCCTGGCGTAGTTGCCTGCAGAATCCAGATGTTCCAGCACGTAGTGCAGAGCCATGTTCACCGCGTTGTTTGTGGATCTTTTGGCTCTGTAGGCGAACTTCAGGGGTCCAGCACAGGATCTGTAATGGACTTCAGGTGGGCCAGGACAAGGTGCTCCAGGACCTTCATGACAACAGAGGTCAGGGCGACGGGTCTGTAGTCATTTAGGCCTGTGACCTTGGCCTTCCCTAGCTGGAGGGAGGGAGGGGAGGGATGGGGGGAAGGGGTAGCAGGGGGGTCAATGGCCCTGCCGCGGGGTGAAGGGGTAGTGGTTGTGGTCCGGGGGGGTGGAGGAAGGGGGCCGGAGGGAACTCCTTCTCGAACCTGCAGTAGAACTCATTGGCGAGGGGGAGGCTGTCAGACCTCTGTGGGGACTTCGGTTTGGAGTTGGTGATTTTCTTGAGGCCTTTCCATACGGAGGAGGGATTTCCCTCAGAGAGCTGCTGCTGCAGTTTCTCCGAGAAGCGATGTTTCGCCTCCTTCACCATTTTGGTGAACCTGCATTTGGCCTGCTTGAACCGGTCACTGTCCCCACTGCGCCTGGCTGCCTCCTTCTCTGACCTAAGCTGCCTGAGTTGGGCTGAAAACCAGGGCTTGTCGTCGTTGTAGATCTTCCTGGAACGGAGGGGGACACACATCTCCTCGCAGAAGGTGATGAATGATGACACAGTATCTGTGTATTCATCCAGGTTGTTTCCAGCCTCTGGCCCCGCCCACTCGATGAAGTCCTTGTCACGGCCTGCCTTCTCCAACCAGGTGCAGAGTCGCTTGCATGCCTCACTGGACCACACTCTGTAGTGACTCACTACAGGTTTGGAGAGTTTTAATCTCTGCCTGTAGCGAGGGATCAGATGGATGAGATCATGGTCACTGTTGCCCAGCGCGGCACGGGGGACAGAGTGGTAGACCTGCCGGATTGTGCAGTAGCAGTGGTCCAGAGTGTTAATTCCCCGGGTGGGGCATGTGACTTGCTGCCTGTATTTGGGGAGCGCCCGGCTAAGGTTGGCCTTGTTAAAATCACCCAAGACTACAGCAAGACTGTCCGGGTGTTGGCGTTCCACACTCATGAACTGCTTGGCCAGTGTGTCTACTGCTGCGGTGACGTCAGCATCAGGTGGGATGTAAACACACACGAGAATGAATGAGCTTAACTCGCGGGGGGAATAGAATGGACGACAGAGAATGAAAAGGGATTCTATTGCAGTGGAACAGTGCTGATGTATCACTGTCACATCGGAACTCCAGCGGTCGTTCACAAAGAACAACAACCCACCGCCCCGCGTCTTGTTTACTGACCCGGAGTCCCTGTCAGCCCGGAACATGGAGAAGCCATCCAGCTCCACAGCCCCGTCAGGAACGGATGGCGACAGATGGGTCTCCACGAACGCGAAGACAGCTGAGGAGTAAAAGTCATTGCTCCTTTAAACGAGGGACCGGAGTTCATCCATTTTAATTGGAAAGAGAGTTCAGGGAAAATCACCGGTAATAGTGGTGGCGTTCCCCTCCGGCGTAGGCGAACCAGGGAGCCGGCTCTCCTGCCCCGCTGCCTTCTGGTCCGCTGCCTTCTTTGCCGCACAGGCCAAAAACGCGATTCCCTTCACGAGTATATCCAGTAGATCCGTGGAACAGGTGAGTAGTTCGGGATAAATGTCCGGTGGGGTAGAAGCTCTTTTGTGTAAGAAATCAGGCAGGACACAGAAACGGTACAAAACAATCAAAACACAACACATAGCAACGCCATAGCGGCCATGGTGGGCTCCATCTTGGAAGGCTGATCTGAGCAGTGCTTGTCACACACTGGCTTTTAGCCAACGTTTCAAAAAGATCAATGTTTGTTTGACTTGGCCATAAACTTTTTGTTTTGGTAAGAAATCTGTATTCCTCTCTCTCCCCGTCTCTCTCTCCCACTTTCTCTCTCCCTCTGTCTTGTCCCTTCTGTCTCTCCGTCTCCCTCTCCCACTTTCTGTCTCTTTCTCTCCCTCTCCCACTTTGTATCTCTCTCTTTCTCCCACTTTGTATCTCTCTCTCTCTCTCTCTCTCTCTCTCCATCTCTCCAGGATAACCAACGATGCGCGTGAGGACGAGATGGAGGAGAACATTGACCAGGTGGGCAGCATTATTGGCAACCTGAAGAACATGGCCATGGAAATGGGCACCGAGTTAGACCAGCAGAACAAATCGATCGACCGCATCACGGAGAAGGTGGGTCCTCCTCATTGTGCTCTTCATCATCATCATCATCATCAACAGTAGTAGTGGAGATTAACCTACAGGCCTATACACCAGGACAGTGAATATGTCACTTCTGCAGGATTCAGATTCAGAACTTAAAGACAAAAATCACATGACACAAATCTTTAAAATAATGCAATAGTACCAAATCAATCCGTCTGTTGATTTGGTCCTCTGGCTCACATGTGAACACCTTTCCCTGTGTCTCTGTGTCTCTACCAGGCGGATATGAACAAGGCCCGCATCGATGAGGCCAACCAGAGAGCCAACAAGCTCATCAAGTAGTGAGAGGGCCTGTCCATACTACCTCCAACTACTCCAACAGCCAAAACCTCTCTCCCTTTGCCTGCATAAACACACACGTGTGCGCACACACACACACACACACATGCTCCTTGAAATCAAAACCAATCCAACCAGGAAGTTTACCTTATCACCAGCACCAGCCCGAGTCTGGTTGTGCCATATACCACAGTGAAACACACACACACACAGAAGAGCAAGTTGCAGCAGAGGCATTTTAAGAAGGAAGTGTGAGTGCATCTCTTCTGCAACTATCTGAGGCTTATCAGATCTCTACTGTAGCAGCAGGAGTCCTGCATATCTCTCTCTCTCTCTTGCTCTCTTTTTGGTTGTCTCGGTCTCTCTTCCTCTCTCCCTTTCTTTCACCCCCTCCCACTCTCTCTCTCTCTCTCTCTCTCTCTCTGCATATATATATATATATATATATCTTCCTCTTCTCTGTTATGTTGTGGCTGGTTTATGCAGCGATCACATCTCCAGATATACTGTTTCATCGCTCATATTTCTATATCCCCCCCTGGTGGTTCTTTTCTGACATGACCAGGTCTGTCTTGGGTTGCCTGCCTTTTATAATGAAACCGAACCAGGCATTCACATTATGAAATCTGGTTCCTCTTGTAATTATTGTATCCAGTTGTATTTCATACAAATATGTTTTGTAGATGATGTGCTTATTTAATTATTCTTATTAGCAAAAATGGCTTGTGAATAAAGTTAGCTTTTTTAACACTTTCCCATGTCATTTATCTCATGTTCAAATGGAAGGCAGATGTAAACTGTCAACAGCTGTGTTTTGGACTGACCTTTGACAAGGCATGTACTTGTCAAACGAGCTGGGCCTCTTAGCACCTACTCCTAGAATTATTGCAATTTGAATATTATTGAAATGGTGTTGTGCCTAAATGTGGGTCTATTTGGGTGTTAGGACACTTATTCTGTCCACCAAGAATGAGATAAAGATGTTTGTCATCATGATTTATGAGAGACCCGTTTCTTTAGATCTTTAGCATTGTTGGAGAAACCAGAGGAGTACCGTGGTTAGTTTTTCCAGTGCCACCAAGCGATACATGCTGTACTGCCATGTACTGTTGCTTCACAAGGTCTCTGAATATGTCGGTGTCTATGAATCTGTCCCTCTGGCTGTGGGGAGTGTATCACAGCTGAATCTATCTAGTCTACCTGGTCTGTTTAAGAGTCAGCTCATCGGTCAGAAAAAGCTGGCTTCACATGCAACAGCCAAGACAGTTTTAGAATATTTGTTCTAGAATGTCTATTTGTACTACAACTGGAGTCATGGAGATTCATCTTATCAAATATATAGAACAGCAGCTTGAGATATATTGATATATATATTGATATATAACTATTCAACTGAGAAAGTGGTTTTCCAAAAAACCTTCCATTCTAAAAGTGTGTAAACTGTCTTCGCTGTTGTATATGAACCCAGCTTTAGGGGGTTTGCACACAGGACCTGAACCTTACCAACTGACCTGAGAGAGCAGTGACCTGACTGCCTGACTAGAGAATGAGTGTTGTGTTGTAACAGCCTTGCTCCAGACAGACAGCTCTGCCATTGTAGAGTCCACTCAATGGACTAAGCCACCGGTATTGAGCTGACGGTCACTCAAGTGACTTACTCAAATGAGAGAAAATATCACACAGGATTTATCTTGCTGTATGTTTTTTTGCATTAGAAACATGACATGTAAAATGGTATTCTCAGCTGATACTTCAGGTATATTCTGTCAGCTACAGAGCACATGGAGATGGTTATTCAAAGGCATTGGAATGCTCTTAGTGATGAAATTCAGCATGTTATCTGTTAATTATGATTTAATCTGGGTAGCCTAGAGCTACTTCTCTTAGCTCCAGAGGCTGTTGGTCAGCCACTGTGTAAGTACAGCAACTGTCTTGTTCTTAAGATGTTGACAAAAGCAGCTTGTTGTGTCTGAAACCTGTTCCACTCGTTTGGCAGACGACTGGTTTAACAGTAAAAGTGCCTTGTTTTTCATTCTTCCTTTTCAAATTTAATTATATTTGTATATTTCAATAAATCTCCTGTGGAACATCATTTGATTTGAATTCTTCATGACGAATAAGAATATAAGAATAAACACGAGAAAAAAACAAAACGATAGTTTTATGCATTTATTTTCAAGTTTCTCTTAAAATGTATGTGACATTTGCTGTCGACATTTTGGATTTTCTTTTACATAGCTAGAGAGTAGAAAATGCTACTAAAAACCACTGAACAGAAGGGACTGGAAGAGAAGGGTGAACAAGGTGAGTTGGGCTTGTAGGAAAAAGAGGGGTAGTTTAGCATTTTGGATCTTGAGTTCCTATTTCAGATGGCAAGACTATGAAACTGAATTGTGCCTATTGACACTCAGGCAGATATTGGTAAATGAGTGGTATTACGACCATTAGATTAGAACATCATTGACTGCAGTGAATGGCTTAAGTCGTTGACCGGTGCTTCTTGTCATCCACCGTAGCCTCATGAAGGTGAAGTCATAGGTCATGTCGTGGTCTGTAAGGATAGAGCCCCCGGAAAAAGGCGTCTATTGAACGTGTCAGCAATAATCCAACACCAGGATCAGACGGCTGGTGCTGTTACACCTGCTAAGATGCCAATAAATATAAACGGTTCTACACTGTCAGAAATGTATGATTATACTGTATCTATAGACAGAAATGTAGTCGTGCATACTGTACATGGAGGTACATACTGTAACTAAAGTAACTGATGAAGGGCTCCACTTTATGGCTTAAAGACTGAGGGTTGATTTTAAATTAAAACTGTGTTCTCTGGTTGTCCCCCTATTATACCACCACCATCACCACCACGACACACCCCTTTCATTCCGCACTGTCTTCTTACATTCATTTTGACACATTCTTCCATAATTATTAGGGTTATGTTCTCACTGTGTGGGTTGGAAACGTGCTGTAGTCTAGATTCATCCCACCCACAGGTTTGTCCTGGACTCCATTATTTGAGTGATAACTAAACGGTGATCTACAATGCATCACTACATGCATGTAACTGCAGCCTCGCTAATGAACAAACAAGGCAGGTGGAGTTGGTCTAGGTGTGAAAGTGTAAAGTATGTCTCCATAGCACCATTTCTAAACAAAAACAAAACATAATTCATGCATTTGTATATGAATACATACATAATTGGGGATTCAATACAGAATGTGCTACTTCAAGTTCATAGAGACACATAAAGCCACAGTTGTTTAACAATATAGAAAATATGTTTGAAAGTAATTTAATCTAATTTAATGGGGTGATGACATGACTAATTGTTATGTTGAGTTATTCTTTACTGGGGGGTTACTTAATAGAGACCTACCCTGGAGAATGAGGCCAGACCTGGTGGTAGGGTGTAAGGTTACCCGGGGGACCACCTCAGCCCCCTGTCACGTTATAGTAACATGACCATCACAGTGCATACCTGTACATCAGAGAGCTTCCATACATGTAGTAGTACTTGCTGTGTGTGTACTGTACAGCACTGTACAATCATTCACCCTCTTTCAGTGGCACAACCAAGTTTCCACAGTGTTTACCAAGCCTCGGAAGCCTGCTGCGTCTAATCCTGGTTCTGTGGTTAGAGTTAAGAGCTCCAAATTCAAACGGCACAGTATTACAGTTCGTTCACAACCATTTGATAGGATATAAGGCAGGTTAATAAAACTCCCATGGGACATACTGTTCCATAGAAGATATCATACATATGTCATAGCATGCCTGACTAAAGCAAAATTAGGATATTATAGGAAGGGAAGCAAGATTAGGATATTATAGGAGGGGAAAATAAGAAATTTTACGAACATTCTTTGGTTGAGTGTGAAAAGAGCATTCCTGTGCTTTTATTTAGATATTTGAATTTGGCAATTTTGTCAAAAAAAAGGTGGACCTTTGTAATGGTACGCTTGCTTACATACAGGCAACAGAGTGGCAGCTTTCATCTAAGCTACAATATTTCATTTATTTGAATCCTCACAAGTTAATGTAAAAAATCTTTATAGTGATAAAAAGCTATATTTGACTGATTGTACACCACTAAGTACATGCCAACTTCCTCTGCACCAGGTTGACATGGGAACAGCATCCCCTTTGTGCCACGTCTGTCTCCTCTCACTTCTTCTTGGCGAACCTGAACCTCTTCTCCTTGTCTTTTTTGCCTGTGCTGGACTCGGGGAAGGGGCTGGACGAGGAGGGTGGGGGCAGGGTTTGGGCTCTGGCCCCTGAGGGCCCCGCGGTTGCCTCCTCGACCGCGACCCCCACAGCCTGGTCCAGGGCCCGGCACCAACGCTGCAGCTCGTCCTGCAGTGACACACAGCCAGGCTCAGTCCACAGAGCTTATGTCTCTTACAATGTGCGGTGGAAAGTGGATAAAGCCTGTGCGGGAATATATATATCTTCATCAGGAGGATCCACCTGATGAAGATCTGTTCTGATTGAAACGTTGTTTCTTGTTAAATAAAGAAGCCTGGCTAAGAGATGGTGTGCAGGCTTTATCCACTTTCCATGATATCATAAATTTGACCCAGCACCCGCCGTCGATGTGCGTATTGTTATATCCTCATTCTTACGGAATGTGCAACATAATAATATACCGGTCTAATATTTCTCAGTGATAGCCGTTGTTTATTTAGTTTGATTTATAACAATATTATAAACATATTATTATGGAAAACACTCACCTCATCTTTGCACTGTAACAGATATTCGCTGCCATCTGCAAGACTGTGAGAGAGACAGCACGGCAGTTAGAATTAGACAAAATAAAGAGTTAAGCATAGAGGTTTCAATCCCAGATCCTTTGAGACAAGAGAGAGTGCAACTCTAACTCTACTCTAAGGCACACTAAATCAGGATCCTTACCGTAGTTTGAAGACATGCTTCTTCTTCTTGTAGTTGGTGAGGGCCTCCCAGCTGGCGGTGCTGAGGGACAGGGGATCCTCTCCGTGGTAGGTCATCCCGTGGCCAAAGCTCTTGGCGTCCTTATAGACAGAGAGCTGGCCAGGCTTAAGAACACAGTACAGGTTGTTCCAGGACCTGGCAGAGGGGCGCGCAGGAGTGAGGAGGGGAGTTGAGGACAATAATATCAATAACAAGAACAATAGCAGTAACAATATCAATACCAATAAAACTATATGTTTATAATTAATTCATTACCTGTTGGAAGCCTTCTTCCCAGACACCTCCAGGTCAAGTTTCCTTCCCAGCATGCCCTCCTGAAGCACGACCTGGGCCCTGAGGGGCTCAGCGGGCATGGTGGCGGCGCGCTCCGTCTCCCAGGAACTTTGTCCCGCCGCGGAGGAGGGGTCCAGCTCCAGAGAGGCGCTCTCTCTCATCTCCGACACCATGGGGGCGGTGGAGTCACCCGCCGTCCCCATCAACAGCCCCGAACTGGGCTCCGCCGCAGCCGAGCCAGACTGATGGGAGAGATGGAGGAGACAGGGAGGGAGAATTAACTAAAAGAGAGGAGCTATGGCTGACATTCTACAGAGAGAGAGAGAGAGAGAGAGAGAGAGAGAGAGAGAGAGAGAGAGTCCCAATTATCAGGTACAAGGATTGGACAGGAGAGGACACCTTAGATCTCAGCAGTTAGGTACAGTACAGTAGCTCTGAACATACCAGGGTCTGCTCCTCTATGGTGAGGAGCTGGGAGGACTCCTCTACAAATCCTGTGTCTTCTCTCCTAGAGGACGTTGAGAAATGATGGGATCAGTATGACAGGTCTTTAGTAGCTAGTGTTACTGCAGGGTAGAGATGGGAGAGGGGAGAGAGGATAGGAGACGTGTGGTGTGTGCAGCTTACTTGCTCTCCATGTCTGAGGGCTGCTGTTGCTCTTCTGTCCGGTACGGCTGCATCTCCTGCTGAATCTTCCTCAACTCCATCAGCTCCAACTGAGACACAAGACGGAGACAGAAACAGACATATACTCAAATCAGGTTACAAGGTAATGGCCAAGGCACTGTTCAAATAGCAAAGATACCAGCACTCACGGGAATGTCCAATTTGAGGATAATTTAATACTTTCTCATAGCACGGGCAGACAGACAACGGACGTTTCAGCCACAAGGCCGTCCTCAGCATTGGTATGTTAATGGCCAAGGCACACATGCACACATACACACAAATGCTATGGACGTTGGCATGCCAACACACACACACACACAGGCTCGGGGCATACCGTTGTGAGTCGCTCCAGCGCCGAGAAGCGCTCCTCCCAGGCAGCGGTGGACTTCTCGAAGGCCTCATGTCGCTTGAGGAGCTTCTCCACCTCGTCCACTGTCTGGCCGAGGTCCTTGCTGGCCACGTGGGGCTCCTGGGCGATCAGCCAGGCTTCTGCCACAGAGGCGTCCCGCGCAAACTGGCACACCTCCAGCACTGGGCACGGGACAACACGAGGGAACATCAGCTGGTGGTAATATATAGTCATATACGTCCTCTAAACTCTCAAGATTCTAGAAGAGTGCTTCACTTCACCCCGTCGGGGAGCCCTCTGATAACCCTTTTAAGAACCGTTTTTGGTTCCTGGTATTAGTGTTCTAGCTGGAACCAAAAAAAGGGGTTATAAAATGGAGGGTTCACTTACAGGGACAACCAGAGAACCTAAAATGGGTTCTAGGTAGCACCATTTTTTCCCCTGAGAGTGTATGGTGTATGGAGTCACTATGGTGTATGCTATATTAAAATCCAGGATTGTGGACTGGATGGAGGGATGGAGAGGGAGGGAAGGCGAACTCACAGAGCCTGAGCCAGTCCCATCTGTCATCCCACTTTAGCATCATCTCCTTCTTCTTCTCCATCAGCTGCACCAGCTTCTCCTTGATCTGGGAGGAAACAGGACTCAGCGTTACACATGACCCTCTCATATGCACATTACATCCACTGGACTTACCAGTGCATGACTTGGAATGAAACAGGGGCCGGTACCTAGTACCTTTTATATTTTAGATGCAGGGGCCACAATACTTGTATCTGTCTCACATTTTGAAACTCAAAGATGAAGGTGACACCCCCCCACACACACACACACACATACACAGACACATTTCTTAAACCAAAACGACGCTCCTGACAGCGACCCTGACCCCTGGTCCTCACCTCAGCAGAGTCTCTGTGTTTGCGGGCCATGAGGGCCCGGCCCTGGTCCACACACTCGGTGAACTTGGGCCCCCTGGTGTCAATCTCTGAGCGGATTCCCTGGTGGTACTTGATCAGCAGCTCCACTGACGACACGTCCCTGAGGAGGGAGGAGAAACACTTATTACCGTGTTATTACACTGTTATTACACAACATTGTTATTATATTACCTGAGGTCAAATCCCAGTGTCTACATATGCTCAGATTTCAGTCACCTCCCACACCACTCCCCTCTCTATGTCCATACTTTGTACCATTCCCTCCGACTCTACCATGTCCCAACAGCTCACCCTCCCCTCCCCCTCTCCAGCTTGTTGTTAACTGCTTCAACATAATGTTTGTTGCTATTACTGTACCTCTGTACCATCATAGTGTATATCCAAATATCTTCATCCCCTCCAACTTGCCATAACCAACCCCCTCCCCCCTCCCCTCCCCTCACACTGACCTGGGCTTCTCCTGAGTCTCAATCTGCTGGATGATGCTCTCGATCCAGGCCATCAGGTCCTTGACCATAGTGAAGAAGCGGAACTTCTCAGCGGTGTCCTCAAGGCGCGCCCGACGCCCATCGCAGGCGTCCAGCAGGCCTTTCCAGGCCTCCACCACCTCCCTCTCCGTGGCCTGGATGGCCAAGGCCTGGTCGCCGGCATACTGGGCGTGCAGGCGGGCGGCCGTCTCCTGGAACTGCTGGACCTGTTTGCCCAGGGCGCTGATGTCCCTCTCGAAGGCGGCGTGCATCCGGTGGAAGGACTCGGCCTTGCTGAAGTCCTCTCCCACGTCGTCGGGCAGCTCATTCTTCTTCTCCTGGATCCGAGCCACCAGCTCCTTCCCATCATAGAAGTACCTAGGGAAGACCCAGAACAACGTTACAGTAGTTCGTGACACATCCCACAGTGCTGCGTGCGGGAGAAGGGAGATACAGTCTGCCTGGGCCTAGTTTCGCAATACCAGACTTTGGAGATCTCCACCGCCGAAAGTCTGGAGACATCTCCAATGAAAATCGTCGCTAGAACAGAGCCACTGACTACATCTCCAATGGAAAGACCTGCCTTACCGGAAATGATGCCCTCCAAGCAAACTGGAGTTGAGAATCAAAACAAAACCAAACAAAACCAAACATTCACCGCTCCATTAGGAAAGACCGCCCTAAAGACTTTGAATTGGTTCTGCAATTAAGGTTTTTTCAATCTCCACCGCTTTTAGCAATGAAATCTGGATGAACATCTTCAGTCTCTAGTTCAGCACGCCGTTTAGACTTGTGAGTCTAGTCTGGGTCCATCTCTCTTTAAATGTCTATTCTTTGCAATGATGTCTTGAAAAAGCATTTTTTTGTAAGAGACTGAATGATTTAGGACACAATGCCTGCATTAGTCTAAAGTCAGAAACGGATGTGTGTTAAGACCTAATGAATTCAGCGATTGTGACCGAACTCACTTGAGCAGTTCATATGAGGCAGTGAGGAGCTGAGCCCGGGTGTCAATGAGCTCCAGCAGGTCTGCCCAGCTCTCGTTGATGCTGTCCTTCCACTCCGCCATGGTGGCGGCCTCGGTGTGGCCCGCCTCGATCAGCTCATCTATCGTCTGGTTCACGGCGTCCACGCGATCCTGCCCCACTGTCCCTGTCTCACGCGCAAACTCGCGGAACTTGTCCCTGAGGATCTGTAAGAGAGAACAAAGGTTAAAAAGATGACGTTTTGATAGTTTCAAAGTCAAAGACTCTTAGGATGGATGGAGTCCTTCCCCATACCACCTCTCAGTGATTGCCTCATAGTATGTGTGTGTGTGTGTGTGTGTTTGTGTGTCTTTGTCCCAGTTTGTACAGTGTGTCTGTGTCCCATTACTGTATGTGTGTGTGTGTGTGTGTGTGTGTGTGTGTGTATGTGTGTGTGTGTGTGTGTATGTGTGTGTGTATGTGTCTGTGTGTGTGTGTGTCTTTGTCCCAGTTAGTGTCTGTGTGTCTTTGTCCCGGTTAGTGTGTGTCCCAGCATGTGTATGCCTCCTCACTGTGACGTGGTCCAGGTCCTGGCCCATCTCCTGGGAGGAGGCCACCAGGTCTCTCTCAGCGATCCACTGCTCCAGGTCCTCCACCTCGCGGCTAAGCAGGAAATGGTGGTAGTGGTGGTCCAGCCTCTTCCTGCGTTCCTCCGCCTGGTCCTTCAGACCCGCGTACTGCTTGTCCACCTGACCCTGCCGACGGATGATCAACTCCCTAGGAGAGGAAGAGAGAGAGAGACAGAGAGAGAGAGAGAGAGAGAGACTCAAGCCACGAGGATAGACACCAAAAAAGACTAAAGTCTTGACCTCTCACCTCTCCTCTGCAGGACCACATATTTACACAAAGGAAGGACCATAAATATGAGGTCTTCCATAAAAGTATTGATTGATAGATCCTGGTTCCACCCACCCATCTGGATGGTCCTCAGCCAGAATCTTCTGGGCGCGGTCGGCCAGCCTCTGGATGGAGGTTCCATAGTCGTCTACAGCCTGCTTCAGGATAAGGTGGCGCTTCAGCATCAGCATGGCGCTCTGCTCGTCCTGGAGAGAGGAGGGAGAAGAAGAAGAAAATAAAATGATGGCTCGTTCCAATGTACACTCTATAGAACCCCCAGGGTTCCAGATACAACCATGAAGTCTGTTTGGAACCTTAAAGGGTTCTTTATGGAACCTTTTTCAGAGGGTCCATTTATCATTACAAACAGATCTATATAGCACCTATCTAGAGTGTTTTAGCCTGTTGTATCTGTGCTTGCTCACTGACTCCCTCACTGGCTCATGCCAGCCTGCACCCTGCACTCTCCTGTCCCTCTCACCCACCCTGATGTCCCTCCGGTCCCTCTCTCCCACCCTGGGGTCCCTCTGGTCCTCACCTTGGCCTTCTCGTCGGCGATCATGTAGAGCTCCTGCTCTCCTACCCAGGCCTCCGCCTCGTCCGCGTCATTGTAGTACTGCTGGGCCAGGTTGGAGATGTTCAACCTCTCTCTCCGCTTGGCCGTCTCCTGCTGCAGACGCTGCCACGCCTCCTCCAGCTCCTTCGCCAGGCTCCCGATGCGCTCCGCCTCCGGTCGGTCCTCCGCAGAGGCGGCCATCGCCATCCTGCGCCCGCGTTCCAGGACCTCGTCCACACGCGGCTGATGGCCCTCCATCTCCCTCTGCAGTGTCTGTTGAAAGATGGAGAAGACAGGGTAGAGGCTTGAACATCATGCTGCAAAGCTACTGAAGGGGTTTCATAAGAGGTAAGGTAACAAGCTGTACTTGTTTAAAGCATGCTACTGTTTAGTCACCTGGTTCTTCTTCAACAGCAGTTGAACTGCCTGGAGATTGTTGCCATGCTCCTCTGACATAGCAAGGGGCATCCGCTCCTCAATCCAGAGCTAGGGGGGAGATAGAGAGAGAGAGAGATGGAGAGAGTGAGTTACATGCTGTCAGTCAGAAAATTAAAAGTCAGATTTTTTCTGTGACTTCTATTCTGAAAATCACACCTGGGCTTAGTTTATTTAGCAATACATCATAGAAAACTACTCACCGAATTTAAAATTAGTGCATAAATGAGTTAAAAACAGAGAGCGGTCTGGGGAGACACCTTTACCCAAAGTCACTCCACAAAGCCTAGAGGCAGTCATGCATTGGGTCTCCTTTCTTGTATACAGATCATATTATGAACTGCAGGGATTTTGTGTCCCTTCAGAACATTTCGGAAACGATAGCTACAGGTAGCTAGCATTTAGCGCTCCAGCTGCCTGGCTGTCCGGTTTGTTAGCTAGCTAGCTAGATATCTAACCTCGAGAAAACATGGTAAAAGACAGCTAACTACTAATATGGATATGAATAACTCACTATTTCGTCAGCCAGGTCTCTGTAGTACTGATGGACAGCCTTGCCGGCTTCCAGCTTGCCCTTGCGCTGAGCCAGGGGGGTGAGGAGCTGCTGGAAGTCTCTCTGGACGGCCTGCTGCTCAGCCTCCAGCTCCGGCTGGTCCTCCCTGAGGGTGGCGTGCTTCTGGACGGCCTCCTGGAGCTCCTCCAGCTCCCGTGCTCGGTCACGCACCTGGTTCTCTGTAATCTGAGGCGGGGTGGGGGCACAAGTCGGGGAGATACAGTATTAGGGTGGCCTGGTAGATAGTATACACCAGGACATGGGCAAACCTTGGGCAAATTCTGAGGAATATCTAATGGAACTTAATGTTTTTGATGACACAGTAAATGGGGTTTGAATCTGATGCATACATAGATATTTAACATATCAGACGCATATAACACTATATAACACCAAAGGCACATCACAGACACACCTGGTGCTTCTTGAGCAGAATGTTGGCATTGGTCAGGTCTTTGACGTCGTCATCACTCTGTAGCTGCTGCTGCAGCTGTGCAAGCCACTTCTTCATGTCCACCAGGCTTTGGTCAAACAGCTCGGAGCGGTTGGCGTCAAACAGCAGCCGGTCCTTCTCCTGCGTGGTGGACTCCAGCTTGTCCCATAGGTCATGGAGCTTCTCCAGACGCTCTGTCACAATGGGCTCAAACTCGGGCTTCGACTCCATCAGCTCCTGGCCCTCCTGCAGACACAAGTGACAGAGGGTCACACTCAGGAGGCATGTACTGTATTAACTTCTATAAAACGTGCCACAAAGATACTAGTAAGTCAACAGTATGATCACTTGATATCTACTGTTTATAGACAGTTAAGATCCTTATGACGCGCCCCCCCAACACACACACACACCCTGACCTGGTCTATATTTTTCAGCCATTCCTTGTTTGAGGCCAGCTCGGCCATGAAGGCCTGGTGTTTCTGCCACTTGGTGTGGAGGTTTCTGGCCTCATCGTAGGACGTGTCCTGAGCTGTCAGCATCTTCTCGTTGATCCACAGAGTCAACTGGAGGACAGGCAGAGGGGGGGGGGGGGGGGTGGACACAGGAGATCGAAGAACGTTAACGAAAAGCATTACGGGGAAATTAATTCGTCAACAAAGTATAGTGCGAGAGTGAAACGTATACTGTATGTTGTCCGTTCGTTCTGAATCAACTTACATCCTGGGTGTTTTGCAGGAAATGCTGGAGATCCCGGTTGTCTTTCAGCTTTTCTGTCACCTCCTTGGCTCTCCCTCGGTTGGTGTTGCACCTGCAGAACAAACACACACACACACACACACACACAGAGTTCTTTAACACATGAACACACCGAGTACCAGATCATCACACAAAGAACCCTTTGCTGAGATGTTTATCTCCAGACGTAAACACATGCAGGTCTGGGAGCTTCCCCCAGCTGCTCCTCCTGCTAAAGAGCTTACACGTCTACCCTCACACAGACAGAGCTCTCCTAAGCACTACAGTACTCTCCCTGAGCACTTCTACCATGGGATCAATACCCATCATTAGCAGCAGGCGCCAGAAAGAGAAGGACCGGATGGGCCGGCTTAATGGAGCCCCCTCGCCCTCCGGGCTCTCCAATGTTAACACTGATGACGGACTGCTGAGTAAGCTGCCCTGAATGGCAAGGTAAGTCACAAAGCAATGTGATTGACACCCACTACGGAGGATGCAGCCAAAACCCTTCTTTTGTGATAAATTATTATTGATTTTTCTTGTTTCTTTATTTTACAGCCAAAGACCTTTAGGTCAGTGGTGCAGGGAGAGATCATTCATATAGAGACATTTAATGGCCATTAATATTTTGAGTATTTTATGTCAATATACATATATCAGTCAATGGAGAATTTTGACACGGGAATTCAACATAACTGACCTGTCTTCAACGGAGGCCATTTTGTCCTTGACCCTCCAAGAGTAGAGGTTCCCACTGTCCACCAGATGCTGTCCTTCCTTCAGGGTGCTGGCGATCTTCTCCTCGTTGGCGTCCATAGTGCTGACAAAGTCCTCGTGTTTCTTCAGGGCCTGTTCGGCTCCTTCCAGCGTGTCAGGCTTGTCGATGTGGGCCAGTGTGTACTCCTGAAGCACACACACACATGTACACACACACACGCATACACACACACAAACATTGGAACGCATTAGAGCTCAATTTCTGCTGAGTTTTAAATGCTGTTAACTTCTCATATTTGATACAAACCCAACAGTAATGTGTTTACCTGATTGTTGAGGATGGTGTCTGTTGCCTTGGCGTCCCTCATGAACTGCTGGAAGCCCAGACCCTGGTCCAGGAAGTTCTTGCGGCTGTCCCACATCTTGTGGAGCTCGTCCCAGCCTCGGTCCAGACCCTTCAGGTTCTGCGCCAGCTCCTGGTACTGGGGGTCATCCTCCTGGCCCAGGGTCACCTGCGCCCCAGTGTCCCTCACCTTGTGGTAGTCCTCCTCATGGTTGGTCATGTCCAAGCGCACGGCGTCATGGAGGTTCAGCTGCTGCTCCACCTCAGGGAGTGTGAGGGGCACGTCCTCGGACGCCACCGCCTTCTGGGCCTTGTAGAGCCAGGACTGGAAGTCGTCCATTTCCTGGAGGAAGGTCTGCAGCTTGCTCACCTCCCCAAGAGAATCCTCGCGGTCCTTCAGGGTCCTTCTCAGCGTGTCCCAGGCATCGTCCAGTGCCGCCAGTCGGGCCAGTATGCCGTCGGCGTTCTCGGGGTGGTCCTTGGTCAGCATCTCCGCCTCACTTCTCAAGAAGGTCAGCTTGGCGTCTATTGCGGCCAGGTCCCTCTCTATGCCAAACAGCTTCCTCTGGATGGTCATGACCGCCGCCAGGTCGTTACCCAGGTCCTGTGTCGACTCGATGACCCGCGTCTTGTCCTTGATCCAAGCCTCGGTCTCGTCACACTCCAGGCCATAGTTGTTCAGGCTGGCAGCCGAGTCCACCCTCATCTTCTTGTCCTCCACCATGGCTTTGAAGGCCTCCCACCTGAGAGAGACACAGAAGAGGGTTCATTAAGACCTCTGCAGTCATCAGTGATGGTTATCAGTGACAGTTATCAATGCCAGCATGCTCTCACGGTATTGGAACCCGCAACATAAAAGATGAGACTCACCTCTTATTCAGACGCATCTGGCATTCCTTCACCTCCTTGGTGCGAGGGTGTCTGCTGTCCTCCAGCTGTTTTACAGCTTTGTTGACATCATCAACCCGTGACTGAACATTTGCCATATCTTGAGCTAGAATACTCAACCTGAGAGAATATAGTAGATGAATAGTACATAGCATCCATACATATACTTTCCATCCATGCATTTATCCATCCATCCATCCATCCATCCATCCATCCATCCATCCATCCATCCATCCATCCACCCATATCTCTAGGTATAGGATGTGTCTTTATAGGATGTACCTGTTCTGCACCACCTCCAGATCTTCCAGCTTCTCTGGCACATCTAGTCCCACCAGCCAGGTCTCCTTCTGGCCCATCCAGAGCTCACATGCGTCCGTCTCGCTGAAGATGGTGTAGAGAGCCATGGCGTCATCCAGCTTCTTTTGCCTCAGGTCACCCAGGGACATCAGCTCCATGTACAGGTCTCTGATGTCGCTCAGACGCCTCTGGATGTCTGGCGTGTTGCGCAGCTCCTCAGGCAGCGTGATGGCCTGCTTGGACAGGGCGTCAATGGTGGCGCCGTTCTTGGCGACCTCGTCCCTCAGGCGGAGGTGGCTCCTGAGCAGCCTCTGTGTGGTGTACTCGTCATGGCCCATGTCGTCGCTGCTCATCTGCCGCTTGGCATCCAGCAGCCAGGCCTTGAAGTCATCGGCGTCCCCCTGGAACTGGAAGAACCTCTGGGAGTCCTGCAGGTTCTGCTTCCTGAACGTGGCCAGGTCCTCCAGCTGCTGCCACTGCCCCCTCACGTCGTCCATGCGTTCCTGGACCTTGGCAGAGCCAAAGTGTTTGGCCTGGATCATCTTGTCTCCCTCTGCCATCACCTGCTCCAGGTGGGCCCTCCTCGCCCCCAGCTCATCCTCGAAGGCACTGTGTTTACTCTGGAGGACCAGAACGCTGGTCAGGTCCTTGCCATAGTCCAGGGAGGAGAAGATGTTCTCCTTCTCTCTGATCCAGCTCTCCAGCTCCGCCATCTCCCACAGGAAGTTCCAGAAGCAGCGTGACTGCTCCAGACGGGCCTTGCGCTGGGCGGCCAGGGCACACAGCTCCTGGTAACACAGGTCCAGGTGCTGCACACGATCACAGATCACCTGAGGGTCGCACGGCTTGTAGCCTGGGAGAGGAGAGGAGGGGGGCGGGGGTGTCAAAACATGTTCATGGTGCTTTGGTCAGTCATGGTTATAAGATCTGTGCCATCTTCTGTGCCAAGAAAAAGAAGTGCATGGTGCACTTACTGTCTCCGTTGGCGAATTTGAGGGCTGCTTCGTTGGCATTCCGCACCCTGTCTGCCTGCAAAGCGATGTCAGCCTCCACCAGAGCATGTTTCTGCAGGAGATCCTCCACCTCCAACAGGTGCTTCCCAAAGTCTGGAGACAACAGTCGAGCCTGGGGGGGAGGGGGTTGCACAGGAGGAAGGGTGAGGTTGGATGTGTTGAGAAACAGTCAATCAGATCAAAAAGAGGACACTGACACTGAATGACGCAGAGATAAGGTAGCAGAATGCACTTCTAGGACCATAAGTGGACCCATATGTTGTACAATCGAATGTATAAAAAAAAAAACACTGAATCCTGAAATCACTGAAAGTGATGGGTGAGAGGCATGCCCCCTCATCCAGTTTTGTAACCTTCATGTCGTCCATCCAGGTGATGATGTGCAGCATCTCCTGGAAGATCCTCTGCAGGGTGAGGTTCTTCTCCAGGCGCAGCCGCCGGGCCTTCAGCAGCTCCTGCAGGTAGTCCCACAGACGCAGGACGTTGTCCTTGCGCACATCGATGCGCTTGGCGTCGTGGTAGCGCTCGGCCTCCAGCTCCTTGGAGATGGCGACCAGGGCCTGCACGCGCTCTGCGTAGGCAGCGATGTCCGTCTCAATGGCGTCGTGCTTCTTCTTCGCCGCCTCCACCGCCGGTAGGTCATAGCCGAAATTATCCTGGAAGGAAGAGGAGGCAGGAATGTTTCAGGTCAAAGGGTAGTGTGGTAGATGCATAGCAGCATGCAGGGTTCAGCCTGTTTTTTGTGTGTGTACAATGTTCCGTTTTTTGCAGGTAATACAGTATGTATACCGTATGAGAACATGTGTATACACTAGGGGGTGTACAGCTCATGAGTTTTGAAATGTACATTTATGGGTATGGGTATGGGTATGGGTGTGTGTGTGTGTGTCTGGAGGAAGGTCTGCAAAAGAATAGGGAATGTACCTATTGACCCCTCCTCTTTTTACAGTATGTGGGAAGTAGGATGGATCAAACAAGAAGCAATCCTGAGCTTATGTGATTATTGTTGTTATTATTATTAGACACAACTATATCTATGCACTGTTCTTTGAGACTTTGTTAGAGGTTAGGGTGACTTTTTGACAATGTATGGGGTTAGAATGTGCACCTATGTACATCAATGATTTAATAAGTATGATTTAGACACGAATCATGATAGAAATTTTATTTTTATTACTACTGTGTACCACTAATTAAAGTAAGGACACGTCTGAACATGCCAATCTAAGATCAAGTCAAGTCATCTTAGGTCATATGAATAATTTGATAGACTATGTATGTTGCTTACGGGCATTATAATATTGAATGTCAGGATGACTTTGCAAATATGAATCATGTGATGTGTGATCAATAAGCACGTGATTAATGAATATTCAAAATTAGGTAATGTCATGTACTATTGATTGGTTGATGGTTGATTACATTGCAACAATGAGCATGTGATGACAATGATCACTCTGTATGAGGTCATGATGTGTACTGTATCGTTGATTGGTTGAAATTAATGTAATGCCTGATGTGATGGGAGGAGAGAGAGATGAGAGAAAGAGTATAAAAGATAGGGAGCAACAATTCTGCGTTTGGACTCTCCCAACTGGGGGCTCTGGCCTGCAACCCAGTAGGAGTTCCCCCAGCCTATGGTTGTAAAAATTAGCAAGCTCCTGATTCCATGGAGAAAGAGTCTATGAAGACTATAGCCCTCTGCCCTGAAGAGAGAGAGGGTCTGACTCAGAAAGGAGTTTCTTTGTTCTCGGTTGATTAGAGCTGCTGAAATTGTCAACATGGCTGATAAAAAAGAACGGGCTGAGCCAAGGAGGCCTAATGGTGAGTCTCTCTCTCTCTCTTACCAAGATTACATTTTTATGATTGCTTGACTTTTATCCTATTTTACCAATTATTCACTATTATCATTCATTTATGAGATTTTGCTTTTGTTTTGCCCTGATAATCAATTAGTTAATAAAGAAATGATTGTATTTAAAGTTAAGTTTTAGTGTCACCTTACTCTTCCTAGAGAAATGGGTTCAGACAGGTTAGTTGTAAGCATGCTAAGGATCTGACATGTTACCCTAGACTCACATTAACACCTTACAATAAAAGTATACATATTGTTAAATTTAAATCTAGCACCCACACCAACAGACGTTTTACAGAGTTGAGCTATCGTTAATAAGTGATTCATGAGCTGTCATTCCAACTTACAGGTCACAGTCAGAGAGCAGTTACAGGTATGTGTAGCAGCAGGGCTTGGCGATTAGAGAAAGTTAGAGGCTAGACGAATCATCTGACCACTAGCTTTAACGATTATTGTTTAGAATCTCGGTGAGGAGTTATATCCTGTGACCTGAAGAATAGTAAAATCCTTAGTGATTAGCTGGGATCGTGTCCTTGTACTGGGACGACGGGAGACAGTGTGTGTGTGTGTGTGTGTGTGTGTGTTTGTGTATGTACCTGTACGTAATATACCGCATGTGAGCACGTCTTTCAGGCAGGTAGTTTCTCACCTGTGCTACCAGCCTCTGGTTCTCCAGCAGCCAGGTCTCCCGCATGGCGGCCTTCCTGTCGAAGCGCCGGGCCATCTGCTCCAGCTTCTCCTGCCTGATCAGCTCGTCCCTCAGGACGCGCTCCCGGTCGTTCTCTGCCCGCTCCAGGCGCTCCCAGGCCTGACAAAGGACAACATGTGGCAAATGACATGGTGACAGGGCTGCACGTGTGTGTGTGTGTGTGTGTGTGTGTGTGTGTGTGTGTGTGTGTGCGCGCGCAGGCATGTCTGGAGCACTGGTACAGGGCCTCACCCTGTTGATGTCTGAGACCAGTGCCCCCTCCTTGGGGGTATACACTCTCTGGTTGTTGGCCCTCATACGACTCTGAATGGTGAACAGCAGAACCTCCAGGTTACCCTTCTCCTGGAACCTGGAAACCAAGACGGAACATCTCAAACACATGACTGCTTTACAAAAGACGGGGTATTTATTAGCTGCTGGTCCTTCTTGTATTTCCCAATATTATTATTCTTCCTCGGAAGTCTGACTTCCCATGCATGAACAATCACCAAACTTTGCACATAGGTCCAGTCCTATGCCCAGTCTTCAACTGGCATTGTGGGCCAATAGTCCTGTCGCTACAGTGGCGCTACAGTTTACAGTCTACAGTTTAAAACTTTAGAAAATCATAACAAATCAGTCGTAAATGCTATCACTTTGCAAACACCACCAAAATGTAGGCTCAAGTGAGCAGACTTCCATATGCTTTGAGCTGGCAGGAATTATGAAATCCAATCAACCTGCCGATCTCCACTGCACATGTAGAGTAGTGGTGAGAGCATTGGACTCCCACCCGGGAGACCGGTGGGGATGACTTTATGGGACTATACATCAAACCTCCACATGTTCATCCTTTCACTCCAACCATTACCCCTTGCCTTATAGATCAGATCCTGTCCCAACCCCAACCCTTATTCTAACCCCAACCCACACTAGGGACTGGAAGAAGGACACCAAATCCAACCCAACGATCTCCACTGCACAAGTAGAGTAGTGGTCAGAGCATTGGACTCCCACCCGGGAGACCGGGGTTCAAGACCCGGTGGGGATGACTTTATGTTATCATCAGTGTAACTGCTTTAACCACTGACAGCTACCATTAATGTTATAGAAGCTGCTGCTAGTTGTTGTGAGCTCATGAGCTAACTGGCTATCCCGCTCTTATTGTGCTGGATTAGCATTGGAAGCATTGGAACTGATGTGTCCAGGCGACAAGACCTATCTTATTTTATCAGACATTATTTCATGTCATTTCAATTCACAGCTATTTCAGTGGCATGACTAGCTTCCATCCTACCAGTCCTGAACAGAAGCAAACCAGCCATGCTCATAAGCTAGGCTGGACCTGGCAGGGTTTCTCAAAAACTGTAAAACCTATCAAACCCTACTCCTCCCACATTTTTGGTAAATTGACACCCTACAGTGTCACCTGCTACACTGCATTTTCAGGTGCTCCACAAATGATCTTCACAGATTTTTTAAATATCAAAAACCGAGCCCACAGCGCATAAAAATGTTTTACTCTAAACAGCACTGTATGCAGCTACTGCAAATACTCGCTCAATAAATCTCCAATGTTCATGAAAAAAATGAGAATTTTTTCATGAAATAGATGAGGTAGATGTAGTGTGAATTCTTTAACAGAATTTTTGACAGTATTTTGAAGTCTGTTCTCATTTTGTCCCCTCAAACTACTGCTGTTCATACAGGAAAAATACACTACTATGATGGTCCTGACGGCAATGACAGAGAGGGATGAAGAAAGGGATAACATCTTGAGGGAGAGAGAGGAAAGAAGAGAGAGGGAGGCCCTTGAGAGAAAGGAGAGGAAGGAGAGAGAGGCACGGGAGAGAGAGGAGAGGAAGGAGAGAGAGGCACGGGACAGAGAGGAGAGGAAAGAGCTCGAGCTCAAAGAGTTCTTGGAAAAAAGTGCAGAGAGGGAGGAGAGGAGACAGAGGGACTTGATGTCCCTGCTTGAGCACATCCTCAAAAAGTAATACCATAATATTATGTTGATGTTTATTTAATTCATAAATTAAGTTTCATTTAAGTACTGTAGTGGCTCTTTTTTACAGTGAACATTTTGTTTGATATGATACTTACTGAATAGAGAGAACTAGGACTTGAATTACAGTTTTGTTTGAATGTGTTCTGGTGGACAGAAACCAACTGGATCTGAACTTTCTGAATAGAAAGATAACTAGAACATGAATCACTCGACGATTTTTGAACAATATTTTTAATTTGTAGCTGTTACTGTTTCTTCGTCTTGTTTGCATCTCTTCATCTGACCCGTCTTTTGTCTGCTTACACCTCTATAAGTCCCACCTGTGTTCAATCCAATCAAATCAATAAGTGAATCCATGCTCAGTCCAGAGTCCCACAACTCATTCCCATCACAGTACTGTATGTAGGCCTACTAATATGTTCATGCAGAATTCCTACGGTGTAAATATCTAGCTGTGACATTTATGTTTTTGAGGTCAAACTGCTGGCTTCTCACTTGGCTCAACACGAACATGACCTTCCCTTGGTGTCTGGTTGAGGTCAAGCCCCGGGTGCTGCAGAATGAACATGCTAATGCCTACTCAGGCATTGTACTGTTTGGATTTCAGAAACATTTTTTAATTTAAGTTTTAAATAATTAAGATCCGGGCAGAGACCCTCATCTATTTGTCATTTATCTCCTCCCTCCTCCGAACGCCCGGCACTGATCCAGTGCCGCGCAGCAGCAGTAACTGATATTGAGGCCTGGATTACACTAGCGCGGAGGTCCATGGCTACGTTATATAACTTATACTATATAACTCAAACTCGTAAATCAAAGTTTGATTGGTTTAATGTGAAGTGAACACAGCGTTACAGTGTAGCGCTAAACCTATCGATTTTACAAAAGCCTCCGGATCTTCCTATTAGTATTACACTAGAACGCAGCTCCGGATTTCGACCTCCGAAACGTAGCTCTGGCCGTATCGATCCGCCTCCGAGTTCGAGCTTCGTTTTGGCCGTGTTAGTGTAATTGCAAGACGCAAACGTAGGTCTTTTGCTGGAAAACCGTCGTGTAATCGGTGTCTGAGAATGATGATGCCCTTTGGCTGACTTATTTGTCAATGTCAGTGTTGTGGATTCACTCACTTGGGCGGTTTCTCCACTGTGCGGTAGGAGTTGAAGGCCTGGAGCTGCTGCTGGACTCCACTCAGAGAGTTAGCCAGTTTACGGTTGTTGAGAACGATGATTGTCTGTTCAATCCATGTTAGCAGGTCTGATGATAGGGTCTCGTACTTGTCAATCATCTTTTCTGTTTCAATAGCGTGGTCTAAAACCTGTGATAGAGGGAAAATGGGAGGGGGAGGGGGGTGTGTGTATGTGAGGGAAATACAACCACTGTCAGTCAAGACATACACACACATATACTGTACATACGCATACATATACGTATGCACAAACACGCTACTGTACAGTATGTGGCGTCAAATCCGAACCTTTCCAACTCTCTTGCCCTCCACGGCCAGGGCCTTCATCTTGGAGAAGTAATGGTAGAACGCCACAACGTACGTGATGATGGACTTCTCATCTGGGTTCTCTGTGAAGACATCTGCAAGCAGAGCAACCGAGAGAGAGAGAGAGCGAGAGAAAGAGAGAGAGAGAGAGAGAGAGAGAGAGCAATCAGAGCTTCAGTACTGTAACAGTGCTCACCGGTCACCAGGTCTCTGTTTCCTTCACGTGGTCGGCCACTTGCCTTCTGGATCTAACAGTTTGGTCACGCCGAGTTTCTGCTCCGCTACATTGAAGGCATTCTGGAGGTTGTGGGTCGGGTTGGACCTCTTCAGACTGTTATAGTCCACCAGATCTGGCCTGAGAGAGGGAAAGAGAGGGTGGGATAGAGAGAGAGAGAGAGAGAGAGGGAGGGAAAGAGAGAGAGAGAATGTATGTGAGAGAGAGACAATCAGAACAGAGAGCATGTGAGTATTTACATTCAAAAGTAAAAGCTATGGTTGGCAGTTGGTTTATATATCTCCATACCTGTGTTTGTGTATGAGAGCGTTGAAAGCCATGCCGTCCTTCCAGGAGGTGGTGAAGTTGGTGATGTTTACATTGCGATAGCTGCAAGACAGACCAGAGAACATTGCAGTGAGCGAGCCTCACGGACATAGTTTTCCATCAGCTTGTTCCAAATCAAAGACGCACGATGAGCAACCATCTCTCATGAGCTGTAATCAAACAGCTGTGATCCTGTTAAATTCCGTCTCTCACCCGGCAGTCTTCATCTGACACCAGAGCAGCAGGGCATCCTTGGCCGAGCGCGTCTCTTTCTGGTCCGCCTGGCCCGTCTCAACCACAATGTCTTGGATCTGTCAACAACAACAAACAACAACAGCAGCAGGTTTAGATGCTGTAGCTGTTACTATATCACTAGTCACTGATTGATATTTATAGCATGTACTGTACATAATACATCCATGCCTTTATTTATATAGTTTTTGTGCAATTTGTAATTATTTGTTTTGTTTTGATTTTGAGCCGGCAGTAACATTTCATTGTACATACTCAGTACTATAGACATGTGACAAATAAAAATCTGAGTCTGAATCTGACTGGACACTACACCTTTCTGCACAGGGGAGGACAAATCCTTCAACATGTTCATGATGTCAATGATTAAGTAGCATAAGTAACTTTATCTCCACTATGGTGAATGTTTTGATATAAATAAGGTACATTTCTTTTGAAATGTATCGATTATTCACATATGACTCACAAGGGTAAAGCTAGATTATTTAGGAGCATGACACAAGCTTTAACAGAAATAACACTAGATGAGACATTCACCCAGTATGATGTACACTAATTGAAACCTGCTAGTATGAGGGCTGTTGGTGACATTAAAGATGTGATATTTTTTTTCAACAGTAATTGGAGCAGTGATATTCTCTGAGAGACAGGCCCTTGGAGAGGCTAATTTTAGCCCTGCTTTGGTTCTCCTTGGTTTGCTCGGACTGGAGGGATGCAGACAGGAGCCGAGTCAACTCCTTCCTCTCCTCTCCTTTTTTTGAAGGGTTGAATTATGCAGTAGGCCATATTGTTGGGCTAAGCGATGCTAAAAATACCATGCTGTCATATTAAAAATAAATCCTAGCCTTTATCTGCTACTCAAACATTGTGTTAATGACGCAGGTAGGTACTAGGACATATCCAGTACCAGGAAGAAGGGAAGGGGGGAGGCTCAGGTTAGTTCCAGAGGTTTCCGTGGCCCAGGGAAATGTTCTACCCGGCTAGCTCACCTGGAAGCGGAGGATGATTGTCCAGATTAGGCCCAGGATGAGGCGGTGGTTGCCGTCGACGATGTCATGCGACCCCATGTTCTCCAGGTGGACCCTCTGCTCCTTGAGGAACTGCAGGGCCTTGTCCACATTCTCCAGACAGTGGATACGCATACGGCCCTTGGTGGGCTTGGGCTGCAGGGATGGGGAGATGGGGGGGGAGGCAGGGGACAGAACTGAGAATAGTGATGTGTGTGTGTGTGTGAGTGTGTGTGTGTGTGTGTGTGTGTGTGTATGTGTGCGTGCGTGCGTGCGTGCGTGTTAGAAAGAGTTATTTGGTGTATGATGTGGATCATCTTGTTCTGTAGAGTGATTCCAGGTTTATCAATATGTGACAATCACACGCATACACATACACAAACACATATACACAAATACATACACATACACTAACACATACATACTGTATACACCAATACATACACAAACATATACATATACTGTACACAAATACATATGCATACACATACAAACATATACATACTGTATAGTGTATAAATCATGCACAAACACATACACAAACTCATACACAAACACATAGTACACAAACACATAGTACACAAACACAAACACACACACACACACACACACACACACACACACACACACACACACACACACACACACGTACCAGGCGCTCTCCTGAGAGGACTTCCAGTAGTTTGATGAGCATGCGTCCGTCCCGGAGGTCCAGATAGAGGTCCGTGATTTTGCAGCTGACACGGGACAGGATGGAGTTCACCCACTTGGTGAACGTCTTCTTCTGGACCGCCTCGCGCTCATCTGGAGCAGGAACACACACACACACACGCACACGCACACACAGTGGATATCAGATATCACCATCTACTATTCCTCTATGCTGTAATCCTTTAGCCAGCCAGCCTCCACCTGGTGAGAGTTTTGATGGATGATTAATTTAACTGGACATGAACCCTGCTGAGAGTTTAAATGTGTGTGGGGTGTGGGTGTGTTCATGCAAAACAATGAGCATTTACTAATATTTAATTATTAAAACTTATTAGAACAGGGTCTCAGAGGGGTAAGAACATCAGCAGCTCTGTGAGTTATGTGAGTCTAAACAGCACAAATGTTAGCCACATGGTGGCATGTCTCTGTACTCGCCGGGATCTCAGAAACACATCTCGCTACAGATGGTTCACCTACCTACAGTACTCAGCAGGAAATACACCATTCATTGCCTATAAAGACATGTACCTCCACAAGATGTCAACTCAATGTACAGTTGATGTACAGTAGGTATGTGTGTTCACCCTCCCCACCTGTGACATGTTTATCCCAGGCCAATACATGACGGCAAAAGACTGCATCCTTAATGTTTTTATAAATGATTCAAAGCTGGAGGCTGCAGAGTACAGCAAGAGAGAGAGAGAGAAAACGAGAGAGATAGTGTGAGAGAGAGAGAGAGCGATAGAAAGAGAGGGACAGAGATAGCTATATACATATAGAGAGAGAGACTGAAAGAGAGAGACAAAGATAGTTACCCAGTAGAGGTAGAGAGAGGTAGGAAGTAGGAGACTCTGGGTGAGAGAGAGGGAGAGAGAGGGGGGGGTAGGTCGTAGGAGACTCTGGGTGAGAGAGAGAGAGAGAGAGAGAGAGAGAGGGGTAGGAAGTAGGATACTGGGTGAGAGAGGGAAAAAAAGAGAGAGAGGGTAGGAGACAGTGTGAGAGAGATAGGGGGGTAAACCTGAGATGGAATGAGAAACAAGGAGGGCAAGCAGGAGAGGACAAGATGGATCCGACAGAGAGCGAGAGAGGAGGATAGAAAGAAAGAGAGAAGCAAGCTTTTAGGAGCTGGTCTATGGAGACCAGAACAAGAGAACATTAGAGAGAAAAAAACTCTTCCCCAAGCATTAAAAGTGACTTCTCACCGCCTCCTGTATCACAATGTCAGCCCTGTTACACATACATAAAATAAATATGTCATATCATCTAAACACTAACAGTATAACCATGTTAGTCATACACTGTAAAGAAGCCTGACTGTCATTAAATAAATCACGTCTCATTGTGTTCTCCACTCTGGGGCTCACATGGAGCCAGTAGCCGCGACAGCATCCACTGCCCCGCCACATCCACCAGGATCAACCTACCAAGACATAGTAATGCAAATTAAAACATGCAAATGTCTATGTATATTATCCTTATATCCTCTATATTGTCTACTGTGTGGTTGAATGAGGCCACTGCACAGTAGCTCCATACCCTATGGTAGTCTGCTGTAGGCCTACAGTTTATGTAACACACCGCAGCAACAACAACAACAACAACAACAACAACAACACCAACAACAACAACCACATCACCACAACTCTTTGTCTTTCAGCCCTGTTAAAATATACTTTTATTTACACATAGGTTTTTGCATATACTCTTCTTATCATGTTTCAGGTTGTACTCTCATACTGTTTAATATCAATGTTCATGGATGAATTACAGATGAGATACTCTTCATATTGATCTACCCCAGTGTGTGAGTATCTACTGGTGTCCTGTGGTAGTTCAGCCTCTCTCTCTTTCTCTGTCTCTCTCTCCTTCTCTCAATCTCCCTCGCTCTCTCTCTGCCTCCCTCTCTCTTTCTCCCTCTATCTCTCTCTCTCCCACATACTCATCTTCGTGTCAGTCATATAATGCTAAACACTGCTCTGTTTCACATGCTCCTACTCACTGATCTGTCCTCTGGTCCTCGGCTCCAGCGAGAGCCACATGACTAATTTACGCTGATGGCTTTTCCCTGTACACAACGCTGCTGTTTCCCCACAGTCAGCCTTTCCTGAGTCATGGCACGTACGGCTGCCAGGGTAAACTGCGGACATGGCACCTGGGGCTAAACACCAGACCTGATAAGCGGAGTGCAGAGCTCTAGACCTTACTGGCCGAGGGTAGAGAATCAGAACTAACTGGCTGAGGGCAGAGAATCAGAACTCTAGCCTTAACTGGTTGAAGGTAGAGCATCATACCTAACAGGAAGAGCGTAGAACTCATACTGCTCATTAGAGATGCTTTCAAATCTAGGATTAGCCTTGCTATGAGTCCAGGAAACCGCCCCTCAGCATTTGGTGCGTAGGGACGGTTGGAGGGACAGACTGGAGGAGGGCTAACACATGGAGCATGTGGACAGGGGGCACGTTAGAGCCGGCACTGACAGAGACAATAACAATCACACAACAGAATGTCCAATTGACTTACAGTAGCTGGCCAAAGCAAGGACAGGGGGAGAATAAACAGCCATAACACCAAGCGGTGGGGAATGACAAAGACGTAAGCACGAGTCGACGACTAAGGCAATAGAGACAGTAAACAGAGAAACACAGAGGAACACCATGGGCCAATACCATGGGCCAATAACATGGGCAAATAACATGGGCCAATAACATGGGCCAATAACATGGGCCAATACCATGGGCCAATAACATGGGCCAATACCATGGGCCAATAACATGGGCCAATAACATGGGCCAATACCATGGGCCAATAACATGGGCCAATAACATGGGCCAATAACATGGGCCAATAACATGGTCCAATACCATGGGCCAATAACATGGGCCAATAACATAGGCCAATAACATGGGCCAATAACATGGACCAATAACATGGGCCAATAACATGGGCCAATAACATGGGCCAATAACATGGACCAATAACATGGGCCAATAACATGGGCCAATAACATGGGCCAATAACATGGGCCAATAACATGGGCCAATAACATGGGCCAATACCATGGGCCAATAACATGGGCCAATAACATGGACCAATAACATGGGCCAATAACATGGGCCAATACCATGGACCAATAACATGGGCCAATAACATGGGCCAATACCATGGGCCAATAACATGGGACAATACCATGGGCCAATAACATGGACCAATACCATGGGCCAATAACATGGGCCAATAACATGGACCAATACCATGGGCCAATACCATGGGCCAATACCATGGGCCAATAACATGGGCCAATAACATAGGCCAATAACATGGGCCAATAACATGGGCCAATAACATGGACCAATACCATCGACCAATAACATGGACCAATACCATGGACAAATACCATAGGCCAATACCATAGACCAATACCATGGACCAATAACATGGACCAACTAGAAATGGTGCTCAGAGAGCACAGACCTCAGCCCCTGAATGCATTTCTGTGCATTTCAGCTCTGTGTGCGCCTAAATTAGCCCATGCTACACCCCTCCATCAAGTTTCATGAAAAGCGGTCTGGTAGTTTTTGCGTAAAACTTGTCAAAAAAATTAATGGAGATGAAGGGCCGGCCCGGCCGTGTTTGGGGGGCTCATGGACCCACCCCGTGATTCGGATCCACTGCAGAAGTTAATGGGTTGTTAGTTGACACATGCTACACCCCTCCACCGAGTTTCATAAAAATCAGTCTGGTAGATTTGGCGGTGGCGATGGCGGTGAATGACTGGCCGTGTTTGGGAGGCTCGTGGACCCGCCCTGTAATTCGGGTCCGTTCCAAAATTAAATGGGTTCTAGGTTCGCCCATGCTACACCCCTCCACTGAGTTTTGTGGAAATTGGTCCAGTAGTTTGAAAACATGGGCCAATACCATGGACCAATACCATCATGGGTAAATACCATGGACCACCATTATGGACCAATACCATGGGCCAGGACCAATACCATGCCAGTTAAAACAGAATGGACACATTTGGCCACAAACACTATTTCCTATGGCAGATGTTATACCACAGATGTGACAAAGTTGACTAAGCCACTCAAAAAAGGTTTTGAGGCAATCAGATGAACAACACAACATCAGGTGATCAGGAAAATGTTTAAATCAGTCAGATTTGAGCAGAACACTGGAGCAAGGGTCAACTGATCTCTGGACACTAAACAGCCCCAGTCGGCTGATACAATAAATCTACTAGATGAGGACTAAAAGTCTCTCTCTGGCTCTCTCTAGCCCGTCCTCCCTCCCCTCTTCTCCACACTAATGCATCCTGTCATCAGGGAGCTGGATAGCACAAGCTCACAAATCCACCCCGACAGCTAGCATCTCTCTTTAAATACCCAATAACAAAGAGAGAGAGAGAGAGAGAGAGAGAGAGAGAGAGAGAGAGAGAGTGATGGAAGCAGACGGATGGATAATTCAGAAGATAATGATCCACACAGTTGATTGCAGTGAAACCAGAGTTGTTAACGAGTGAGCAGAAAACCACTGAACAGGAACACACAGGAATACATGAGTGTGGGGAGCAGGACAGCTTCTTTAGCTTCCCTCTGGAACATGTAGGGGTGGCACCTATGTCCACCCTCCCTTTGCTCTCTGTGAAGTGCATTGTGTTGCCTGTATGAATAAAGTTTGATTTGATTTGATTTGACAGTGTTACCAATATTTACAATTTGGTCATTTAGCAGACGCTGCTATCCAAAGCAACTTTGAGTTTTATCAGAAGTTTTTATCCAAAGTGAGTTTTGAGCTAGTATTGGAGCTTGCTCAAGGGCACGGTAGGCAATGGTTGTCAATTGGCCTGACGTTGAACCAGCAACCTTTCGGTCACCGGTCAGACACTCTACAACCACTGGGCTACATAAGAGAGGAGTAAGCCCAGCTGTCAACAACATCTACTTGACTCCAAGAAGAAGAAAAAAAGGAAAAAAATAAAGAAAAGGGAAACAGCTTTGGACACTTCCGGCATGTCACTTCCTGCATGTAAATTGAAAAGGGGAGAAAGAACAAAAAAAAAACAGCACAACCTTTTTAGGAGTTTGCTCCATGAAATATTCAGAGCCAAGCGAACGAACAATTGGGGCATGGCCATGACTGCTTCCTGAAAATAAATAAATCACTACCCATACATTTAAAACAGGGCAACTAGTACAGAAGCACATTCATCTCTCACGACAGTGGAGCAATCCAACAACACTCCCACGCACACGCCCACATCACAACCTAGCCCCCACCAACCTCTCCACCCAAACACACACAGTCATGCTGGGGAAGGGTGTCTCGTCTCCCCCGTGGTGTGGGAGTGGGGCGTGAACAGTGACACGCCCGCCCCCTCCTCGGTAACCTGCCCACACCGCAGGGGACAGGACGGCGATACCTTGTAACTGCCTGAAGCGTCCGTCCAGGATGGACTTGAAGCAGATGTTGGAGGTGCTGTAGCTGAGCCAGCGAGCCTTCTTCATGCCATTGGCTGCGACGGGGGAGGAGGGGGCGGCGGAGGAGGAGCTGGAGGAGGAGGGGGGGGGGACGGGCCGGGGGGAAGAGGGCCGGTGGCGTCTGGGGGATGAGGAGGAGGAGGAGGAGGTCGAGGAAACGGGGCAGAGTCCCGGTGGGGCGCCTGGCGCGGGGACGACCAAATGGGTCCCGTTCCTCTCGGGCCGGCGATCCGGCTGCTGTCTGTCGCCTCCGTTGCCGCCGCCCGTCCTGAGCTGAGCGCGGCGGACCGGAGGGGTGCTCCGGCTACGGTTGCCGCTGCCGCCCGCGCCGGCCCGCGTCGGGGCCTCCCTGCCCGCTCCTGCGGCCCTGGCGGCGGTCTCCCTGCCGCTCTTCAGGCTGATCTTGACCTCTCTCAGGCGGGGCTGGCTGACGGGGGCAGCGCGCAGCAGGCACGGGCTGCTCATCCTGCCGCTCGGTCCGGAAATGCCGAGGAGCCCTGGAGCTGGGAGAGGAGCGGAGCACTCCTCGTCTCTCTCTCTCTCTCGCAGTCCTCTTCTCCGGCTCCCTCTCTGTCTGGCGCTCTCTCCTGCTCCCTCCCTCTTTCACCACCCCCTCTCTCTCTCTCTCTCTCTCTCTCTACTTTAGCGTTGATGCTGCGTTGTACCAGCCCTGCTCAGCTCGGAGTGGTTTTCCAGCCTCTTAGCCATGCAAACAATATGTCCCCAGCTGCACACGTGTGCTCCTGACAGGGATGCCATCCTCCTCCCTCTCCCGCTCCACAACACACCCACACTAGCTATGACATCACTGGATGGGAGGTGTGTGTGTGTGAGTGTGTGGGGGGGGGGCCTGAGACAGCTCCCGTACTCACACTGCACTGACTGACCTAGAAGAGACACCGTGGAAGTGTGCTGGCAAGTGAGCGACTGAATCTAAATTTAAGCGTGTCGATAAAGTGTGTTTATCAGAGTATTATGAGCAACCTGTGTATGACCTTGTGTGCCTGATTCTCTTTGAACTGTGCTCAGACTGAGACTTGGGTGTTGACAAGCTGGAAATCAATACATGCGCGCACGCACACACACACACTCGCACACACACACACTCTCTCTGTCTCTCTCTCTCTCTCCCCCACTCTGCCTATCTTTCTTTCTCTCCCTCTCTCTCTTTTCTCGTTTTCTCTGACAGGAAACTCTGATTGCATTACTGAAACACCAGAGGAACAGAAAGCCAGCTCCCGATAGATGCACTCTCTGCTCATTTAAAGAGACAGAGGGACTGTGAGCAGCCTCTGCCAGTCACAGAGATTCTGAGGAGACCGGTCTGATCTGAGTGGAGCAGAGAGACAGGAGGTCAGTCCTGCATGCAGGACTATCTGAAATACTTCAATCACTTGATTTGAGTCGGCCTGGCATGTCAGGTGGGTGGGGTTTGCATATACTGTAGTAAATGGTGATGGTAAATGGATTGCACTGCGCCTTTCTACCTTAATGGACAAAGCGCTTTACAATGGCCTCTCATTCGCCCATTCACACACACACATTCACATACCAATGGCGACAGCTGCCATGCAAGGTGCCAGCCTGCTCACTTGGAGAAGTTTGGGGTTCAGCGTCTTGCTCAAGGACACTTCGATATGTGGACAGGAGGAGGTGCTGGAAATCGAACCGCCGACCCCGCGGTCATTGGACGACCCACTCTACCTCCTGTGCCACAGCTGCTCGATTCGCCCATTGGTTCCACTGTTCCAGGCAAGAGCAATCATGCACAGAGAAATAAATGAAAGTACTTCAACATACTGTACAGTATTTAGTATTTCAAACCCAGTTCTGGGGCATGTCGTTACTGAGCTCTGTGGTGTTGGTGATGTCTAAGACATGTGACTCTCAGCTCCACACCCATGGTCCCATCATGCCTGTCCCAGAGATGCTGCTATTTAACGCCCCCCACCCCCGCCCTCCAACCTCTCTGCCCCCCAGGACAGCAGCCCCACAGGTGGGTCACGGATTACGAGCTCAGCCTGATATCCCAGAGATCCAAGCTATGGGGGGCAGACAGGGAGGGCAGCTGTCCAGATCAGTCACATGGTGGTAGGGGGGTGGGCATTCTGGGAATGTGCAAATGATCCCAGTAACTGACGGGGAACGGATGGTGAAAGGCTTCAGCTGCCGTGTGTGTGCGTGTGTGTGTGGTACTCACGACTTGGCAGACACACACCCGTACACGACACGGGGACCAGAGCTATCTAGAACTAGGCTCTTTCGAAGCAAGGTGAAGCGTTCCTCCACCTCAATGAAGCCCACATTTAGACACTTTTCCCCGCACACTGATTTCAAACTGAGTGACAGACAATGGGTTGCCAGGAGACCAAATGAAGACCAATGACAGACACAGTAATGACAGACACTCCAATGACAGGGCTCCACTACCCCCCCCCCCCCACACACATGCATCCCATCCTCGCTGACCCCAAGTATCAAAGCCTCACCTGCCAAGGCTTTAATGCGCGAGCGCTCGAACAGGCGGGCCGAGCAGTTGTCATTGTCCAGCTCCTCATCGGACAGCTCGAAGCGCGTGTTGATGCGGCTGTACTGTTGCGTGATCTCCGCATTGTCAAAGTCCGTGGTGGACGTCATGGCGGCGGAGGGGGAGGGGTGGAGGGCGTCGGGGCACGGCGTGCGGCGTCCTCAGGTGCTCTGGGGGAGAGGGCGGAGGGTGTGGGGGGCGGGGGGGGGGGGTGGGCAGAGGGAGGGAGGGATGCGGCGGTGAGGGGTCACACACGGGCGGGGGGGGGGGGAGCCTGGAACACAGAGAGGAAAACATTAACACATGTATTTATACACGTCTTTCTAAAGATGCAGCATATTTGAGATTCTGTACACTGCGAGGGTGTGGTCTAAAATGAAAGTGCTTAAGCTTCATCTCATCACATTAGGGCACGTTAAATCCCCATCACATATTGAAAGCTTTTACCACCAGAATGGAAAAGTGAACTACCGGTAAAAAGTTGATGAGCATTTCCATATTGGACATTAGTGGGAAGTGTTCCTCTGCTTTGCAGCTGGCCTCAGTACTACGTGTCATTACACAATTGTACCACACTTCACTTCAAACCAAAACTAAATATCAATTGGCTCCCCAGGACTCCTGACAGATTAGAGAAGCTATACACAAGCTACAAACTCATCTACTTAGTTTACAGGACACTGAACAACAGAGAACATTTTAGAAAGTACATGCTGCTCGTTTCTAACCTTTCCCTTCTATTTTAGCTCCTAACACTGGCAGCTTCAGTCCACAAATCCCTCACTGGCTCCATTTTAAGCATGACATGTCCCCCTCCCCAACTGTGACTGTGTTGTGTAGTATGTGAGGTGTGTGTGTGTTCTCGATGTGGAATGACGGGTGAAGGTTAGCCACTAAGATAGCTCTATCTAGGTACAGCATGCCTGTCTTATCATGTCTCACAGGGGGAGGGGAACCCCTTTCCACTGGGGAACATGACGAACACTGAACATCTGCCTCCCTCAAATGATGCGGCTCGCGTCGTTTGAACGTAGACATAAAACTGTATGTGTGTGTTTGTGCTTCATCTGCTTCTGCTGGTCAAATCTGTTGGTGTGGTAGCGTAGGGGTGGCTGTGAGGAGGATCATGGAAACACACACACATGCACGCACACACACACACACACACACACACACACACACACACACACACACACACACACACACACACACAGAGTTCAATGAAAGAGTGTCCTCCTGTGGTGCTCTCCTGAAGTGCAGTAACAAAGTTCAGTGTTACAGTAGTTGACTAGTTCGTAGTGTATAGTGAAAGACAAGTAGCGAGGGTTTGTGTGTTTGTTTGTTTGTTGTGTGTTCAGAGAAGGCCCTTCTATAGAGTACTGTGGAGTTGTCCTCTCTGGTCTCCCTGCTCCTCCTCCTCCTCTTGTCTCTATCAGGCCCCTGCAGAAGGGTGTTATCAGCCTGGAACTCCCCACCCAGCCTGGGGATCCCATTATCTCCTCACAGCCTACCAACTAACCAACTAATCCAACCAACTAACCATCTATCTTTCTGTCTGTCTACTATACAGTAGGTGATAGCTACAGCGCGCTAGCTAGATAGCTACTAGCTAGCTACACTAGCTATAGCTTGAGGAAATGTATTCTCTCCAAAGCACCTGTTAATACTATCAGAGAGACAGATGGATGAGAAAGCCAGTGAAGTTCTCCCACCAAACACTGTTAATCAGAACCAGCTACGGAGGAAACACCAGCAACTTCTCAGAATATTGTGACAGATGCATCTCTGGATATGAGCAGAGGGAGTCAAAACCTCCCAAGTGACAAGAAATACATGTACCTTCTTTTGTATCTAATTGTCTAATAGCAATAAAGGAAATCACTAACTGCTATTTTCATGATCAAAGCGAAGCTATGCTTGCATATAGGTGGTCAGCGCTGGGGGCTGTGGGTGTTGTGTGTGTGTGGAGTGGGGGGGGGGGATTTTTTTGAGTTGCGCGGTCAGTTGAGATAACGAAACAAGAGATGGGTGTGGTCAAGACTTGCAAGCCTGAGTATGTGTGTTTGTGTGTGTGTGTTTATGTGTGTGTGTGTGTGTGTGTGTGGAACGACTGGCCTAGGGAAGGAGGGAGAGAGCTCGATGCTAAGGGTAATTTGATATGCTGGAAATCTGACATAAAAACATGGTGAGAGAGAAGGAATATGAAGGAGGGAGGATCACTGGTAGACTTACTGTAAGGCTCACTGTCTATACTCCACCCTTCTCTCTCCACCTAAGAACTAACTGATCATTCCTGTTTCCAGAGACTGGCTCTGCTGGTGAAAACTGATAACGCCACAGAAAAAAGAAGCCTGCAGGCAACCAAGCATACAGCAACACTGAAAGGTCAAAATGAATCAATATCTATCATATTATTGAGCTAGATCAATATGGGACATTAACGTGAGCATTACTGGGTAGGATGTCCAGTGCGAGTAATCTTAGACCTTGTTTACACAGTTACAATACTAGGCTTGATCTTGTGAGGGGTTAGGAGAAAAGGTGGGGATCAATAGTAAACTATTTCTGGAGTGTGTTTATAGTGAGCCAGTGCTGTTTCTGACTGTTTGCATAGCTGCATGGCAAGCTCACACTTTTCTCTTTTATGTTATGAATCATTGTTGTTTCTGAAGGTTGTGACGCCACAGAACAGAACTTGAAATTTGTGACTTGTGAAGATGCTTTGTTTGGAAGTGTAAGAGAGAGAGGGAGGGAGAGAGAGAGAGGGGGGAGGGAGAGAGAGAGAGAGAGAGAGAGTGGGTGCCCTGCTACAGATTCCCTATTAGGTTACCTTGAGATGAAAGAGGTTTCGCCTCAAAATTGCCTCCCACACACTGTCTACAAGAGCGCAAGGGCTGTTCTAGTTGCAATCCAGTAAACTATATTATTGAACTGCAATATTAATATTCATAGATAGAAAAAATGCGTCTCAATGACATACACAACATTTTTACAAATAATTAAAAAGGGAACATGGTGGTGAGAACTGCACGCAAATTAAATTATATAATGGGAATGGGAAATGGCGAAAAGAAACACATTAGGCCTATACGTGAATAAATGAAGGAGGCATGTCTTCAGATTCAGGCGCGCAACGCAGGCAGGACCGTTATGACTGACCTCTTAGGGCGCAAATTCTCTGAACATTATGCAAAGTGGAGGCCTTACAGCGGACGATTTAGTCTGACTACTGTGTCTGTCAGTGTCAAAAATCAGACAAAAAGAAATGACACGCCAAATAATCTTCTAAATATATGGAAGGTCTGTTGTGATGAGGCATTTGAAACATACATTTGTGTTGAACGGAAGCAACAGGTGGTTACACAATTAGGCTAGACGTCTGTGGCCTTAGCGTACACACCGGAATTTTTCTCATTCAAAGACACCGTGGAGCTATCTCACGAGCAACTAGGCTATTAGGCGTTTAGCTATACTAATTGTTAGTAAACCTAGGCTAGTTGTAACATATTTCACTTCAAATCCTTTCAAGAATAACTTGGAGGCCTATCTGTTACGGTAATGCAACTTTTCAACATGACACTTACCTTTTTTGGAGATCTAAAATAAATGTTTAAATCCCTCGGTTTCAAGCCAATTATAACCCCATTGAAACGGACGGCGCCAGGTCACGGTCGTGGACTCCACACGGAGGGAACGGTCCAGGAGAGGGGACTAGGGAAAGGGGTAGAGATTGAAAGGCGCCGCACACACCACTGTCATTCCCGACAGCCAGCGTTTGACCCACCCTATGTGTTAAAAATAAAGTAGACGCATCTACATGATCTCTCTGTGCGCAGGGGACGGACATTCCTGTGAAGAGCGGGTGACTTTAAATGGCAGACACACTTCTGAGCACCCCCACCCGGGCTGGCTGCCTGACCGTCACTCTAATCGGAACGCACCAACACCCCCCGCCCCTGTCAGAAATGTCACCTCTATAGGATACTGCCACCGGGTGTCTCATTGACACGATACAGTGGCGACTTTACACTATAGGCTACTACTGCACTTGCACATAATTAATAATAATAATAATAATAATATGGACAATTGTTAATTTAAGTTGTTGGGCTTTATGAGACTTAGATGTACGAGGCAGCTTACCACACTGTTCAGTATAATTTAACTGTAAATAACTGTTCAGTAATTCGACAATTTCCCCTGGGACCAATAAAGTAGGCCTATCTACTGTAGTAGTGCACAGTAGTACAGTATGTAGTCAAGACTTCTGTCTTGCAGTTGGCTCCGCTACTCATGATTCCAGTTTTAAAGTATATGTGCATGTAGCCTACAGTATGTGTACATGAGACATTGAGAAAGGAGTATGGACTTTTGCAAGGAGCCCCAATGTTTGGTAGTATACATATCAACACAGCAGACACCATTCAAAAATATGTCAAGTATATTTAAGAAAATAACATAATATGCAGATAAATTGCATCTTGTTAAGGTTAGGAAACTGTTTGAAATAAAATAAAATAAAAAAACACTTAGAATACTATAGTTAAAACATAACGCATAAATAATCATATAATTTCAACATGGTAAAATAGCCTCAAAACATACAAAATATGGATACAAATAAAATCAGTACAAAAGAGTGATTTAGCTCCTTCGTGGTTCTGGCCCCTGGGGAAACATCATTCAGTTTCTTCTTCTTTGTTCTCCTGGGAACCATCTGACTTCCCCTCTGCAATACCACTGCCACAGCGAAAACAAAGCTAGAAACTGTCAATATCATATTTATGGCTTTAGGGTTGGTTCTAACCCTGCAGGGATTGATAGCAATAGCTCCGATTAACTAGTCTAGCTGCATAGTCTCAACACTGTACAAATTCAAATGTGAACTTCCCACTGCATTCATCATTCTGTGCAAGCAATCAAAATAAACAATTACACCATAATACAGTAACAGTTAATCAATATGTGATGAGGGGGAAAAACCATTCATGATTATACCTTCAAGCATATAGCATTATATTCCACATCAAAAACTAAAACTATAACAAAAACATTACACCACAAACAGACATAGACAAAATCAGACAGAGAAAAAACAGAGAAAACAGAAATAAATAATACACAAATTCAACAAGAAACAGTTGAAGACACAAGTCCTTAAGACTCAGCTTATACACATGTGGGAGTACCGTAAACGATGTCTCAAAGTTAGTTACCAGACCTGCGGGTCAAAATACAATTTGAACTCATTGCAAGTACTTATCTGTGTTTGTTTGTTCTTGTCTGGTACAACACAACTGATGGGCTGTTCCCAAAAATGCAAACTCCACCCACACGACACTCCAGGCAGACTCAAGCAAAACGGTGAAGTAATTAAGATAATTTCCAATAGTATTTTGACCCAGGTCTGTTAGTTAGCCCCTTATACTGTATCACAGAAATAGTTACATAGAGATCTCTCTGCAGAACTTGGGACAGCAAGCTGGGCCTATAACCTCTGCTATGCCTTGTGATATAAACACAGGATGTTGGGGTGACCAAATGCCACAGTGGTAACCAGAGACGCCAACCGTATAGATAGATACGCCAACAGGATAGAACACCACAGAGGCCTGGGAAAGTGGAGACACCTGCTACTGTACATGTTTCATCAGTGTTTTGAATATGTGGGGAATCTTGTATGCTGGGGTGTCCCTGGTCAGAGGGTGCAGTAACACTAGCTGTGTTGGAGTTAGGGCCAGATCTGGAGGACGGCCGTGACTCCCGGCTGGACCACTCAAACTTTGGCAAGAGCATGATTGTAAAAAGCATATGTACAATACATACACGTGAACACTATAATAATAAACAATAAAACACACATGGTCAAAAAAAAGAAAACAAGCTGCATGATACTTTGTATGTCAATATCAGTGTAACATCAGTGCCGTTCAAAGAATAAAGTCAAGTACTGTGAATAAAAGTTGGGTGCAAATCGGAAGGGAGACCTGGTCCCGTGTCAGGGATGTTTGGTCTCAAGTGCTCGCTGCTACATATGTGTCCTCCTGTCCTGTCCTGCATTCTCACGGCGAGAAAAAGGCGTCCAGCTCAGCAATGGCCGCTGCCTGTCTCCTAGCAACCGTGTTCAAGAGTCTTTGGGGGAGGGACGGGGTGCCAAGGTCCACCTACAAGGCAGGGAGGCCCAAGGGCAGAGGTTAGAAGAGAAGGGAGGAGAGGAGGAGGGAGAAGAGAGGAGGAGGATGAAGAGGAGAGGAGGAGGGTGAGAGGAGGAGTAAGTCAAGGAATTGTTTTTTTTAAGAGATAAAAGGCCTACCAAATCAATTGATAGCACATAATGTATCAGACTGCCATGTTATGTCACCACCATCTCTCACCTGCAAGAGGAAGATGACCCTGACAACCTCTCGACCATCACATGTAATTGGCTGGAGGAGCCAGGCACTGGGCATCATCTCGCCACGGACGGCATTCACACTTGGTCGAGGGAGAGACTCTTCAAACACAGACTGCATGGCCAGCACACACAGGTCACCCTGAGAGAGGAGAGGAGAGGAGAGGAGAGGAGAGGAGAGGAGAGGAGAGGAGAGGAGAGGAGAGGAGAGGAGAGGAGAGGAGAGGAGAGGAGAGGAGAGGAGAGGAGAGGAGAGGAGAGGAGAGGAGAGGAGAGGAGAGGAGAGGAGAGGAGAGGAGAGGAGAGGAGATGAGAGGAGAGGAGAGGAGAGGAGAGGAGAGGAGATGGCAGACTGTCTGTGATGCTGAGGGACTTCACTAGACCCAGAAAAACATCAGTCACTGACAGATTCTCCTGGACGGGGGGTGTGACTGTGTGTGACAGAACTGACCTGTCTGGCCTCAGTGCTGATGCAGCAGAAGTCACGGGGCTGTTTCAGGAGGCAGCTGGATGGGTCTGTCACCACGTAGACTGATGGGAGGAAAACACACAAAGATGATGTTGAGCGAGACAGAGACTGACTAACTGACTGACTGACTGACTAACTGACTGACTGACTGGCAGACAAATTATTCATGAGGAGGATGAGTTATGGGTATTAGTGTACAGACTAGGTTGGGAGGGTATGAATGTGCAGGGAGTTGCATATAAAAATGATGGATAGCTATGGCACTGAGATGACAGGACGACGGTTGTACTGTATTCCCCAAGCAGGCAGGCAGCCAGACAGACAACTCACCCAGCTGAGTGCTGTCGTCTAGTGGTCGTGTCCAAGTAGAGCGGACAGACTGGTGGAGGAGGTGAGTCTTGGAGGGGTCTCGGACCAGCCTCCACAGGCTGGCCAGGGGTCTCTCCAGCTCCGCAGCCACCAGGAAACCATGAACCGATGGGCTGGACGATGGTCTGTAGTACACCTGGACACTTTGCTCTGTTCCCTGATACCTACAGAGAGAGAGAGAGAGATGGGGGGAGAGAGAGAGAGAGAAGGAGACAGAGATTTATCTAGGGCGGTAGCTGGGGGTAGGACAAATAGTGAGAGAGACTCTGTACGCTGTTCAATGCACACTGTACCAATGTGTATGTAACTAGGTTGTTATTATGATTTAACTAAATCATATGAATAATCTATGAGAGACACTATTCAACTCACCTCCATCCAGCTGTGGCCTTGCCCAGCACCAAGTTCCCTATCTCCCCGCCAGCAGCTAAGCGCACCTGGGAACACAATAGCTGCTCATTAAAGATGATTATGACACATCATTCATTTTTTTAATGGTACATGCTGTACCAGACTACATCTGACTACGTGAAGGATTAATGAAATGTAAGTTGAAGTCTATTGTTACAAACTAGAAAAGGTTCTGAAAGCAGACATAATATTATTATATAGTTCAAATAGCTTTGCTAGAACTCAATAATCAAAAATAGTAGGCCTAAGAGTTGAAATTGACAGTATGCAATTGTGTTCTTGCTTACAGCAAGCGCACTAATAAAGGATGATGGGGAGAGGGGGTGAAACACGTCTCATATTTTTACCTCAGCCAAAACTCGCCCGAGCAGGCAACTCGTGATATCCTGATAGGTTGTAGAGATGGAGGAGGAGGAGCCAAAGGAGGCAGTGCGCTGGCGAAGCAAGGTGGGAGAGGACGGTGACGACAGCAGCGTGTCGAAACCTTGGACACAGGGCTCAAGGCACATATCTATGAAGGAGAAGGGAATATAAAGGTTTAAAAACACACACATTCCCCCCCACCATCAGGTACATGCTGGAGGTACTGTAGTGAGTACTGAGACACCTCACCCTGGGCAGACAGCCAGGCACGCTGGGTCTTCACACCCTGAGGACCACCCAGAGGAGGACGAATCCTGGCCCTCAGATCATCTTCCTGGACACCTGGGACCTGACAAAAAATGACAAGGGACAGAGTTCATAAGCCTCTTTGATTCTAAGCCTTCTGTTGAAAACGGTAATGCAAACTGTTCCCAATCACTCGTAAGTCAAATTCAATCAAACAATCTAAATATCTTGAACAATCAAATAATTCAAAATAGACATGTCACGACCTGTATTGTCAGTGTGGGCCGACTTCCATCCTGCAGCTGGGCTGTGTTCCCACTGTTATAGCCTGATGTTGGTCCTGAAGAAAGACTCAGGCTCGACCCGGTACATAGGGTACTGTTGCTGATCCGAGTCCGATGCCTCAAGTCATCCTATAAGGTGCAGAAACCAGGGGAGGGAGACACCACAGAAACATGTTAGAGAAGGCTTGTATGACAATTATTTGGTTTCAATAGAAGGATCCCTGGTACTGGCACTAACCTTAACCACCTGTGACAGGGCCTGCTGCTGCAGCCGTCTCTTCTCCTGCTCCGTCCTCTCCCGGAGGCGTTCCCGCGCCCGGGCGATCTCCGTTCTGGCCTCTTCACGGGCGCGGCCGTAGTCACGCAGCAGTTGCTCTATCTCTGACGGGTAATGCCCCTCTCTTCGCGGTGGATCTGGAATTCTGCAAAAGATACACATAAGAGTAGAAAACCTCTTCAGTGGACAATTTAGAATTTGAAACTTGTGATTAACTTGGCAAATTACAGGAATGTAATTTGTAATGTGTAGATACCAAATAGGTATCTACCATTGGTACTCTCCATGCAGTCCAGCTAGATACCTGGTGCTGTCGACCACCTCCTGGCGGAGCTGCTGCAGGTAGTCCCTGTGGCGGCTGGGAAGGGCTGACACCCTGGAGGAGGACATGGCTTCCTGAGGGGGGGATCGGGAGTGCTTACTGGGGCTGAGGCTGCGCGCCCGACGGTAGGTCTGGAGACGGTTCTCCCTTTCCTGCCTCAAACCCTCGATACTCCTCCTGTGTCTGGCGAGAGAGCCACATAACTATATTGTCATATGAAACTTAATAACAAGCGTCAAGACTTTCTAAATGAAATGATACATCAAATGTTTACCCATATCAAAATGCAGTCTTACCGATCGTAGAGCTGCTGCTTGGTGGTGACAGATGAGGGTCCCTCCCTGGATCCAGACGCCAGCATCTTCAGCATCGTGTCCGTTTCTCCTAGACCGTAGTGTAGCTTTGCCTCAGCCAGCTCCACCGTCAGCTGGTGGGGTTTCATGTTGAGATGCACCGTTGCCATGACCTGTTCCCTGTCCATACGAAGCCTCTCGATCTCCCTGCTCTTCCTGTCCCTCCGGACAAGGGACTCTGGACTGTGGAGGCTTGAACCTCTCTCCACATCACTCCACTCTGCCTGGTCCCCCCTCATCTTATGACCTTTGGGCAGACACATGGATGGTTTGTTTGGGCTACTGGTCTGTCTCTCAGAGGGCTGATAACTGATGCCAGACCAGTTGGTGAACTTGTTGTGCAAGGGCAAGTCCTCAGGGACCATCTTTTGTTCAGGCTGCAGGGAGGTGTCGCAGACAGGCTTGATGTTTACCAGGACATCTGTGTTGCACTCGCTAGGGGCTAGTGACATCATATCATCCTCCTGAAGCTGGATGGTCCTCTCATTGGTAGAGGAAGGGTCACAAGCACCATTACAGTACTTTCCTGGAACGACTGATGCCCGGTGGTGGAACTCCATAGGCCTCCTCTTGTAGCTCAGTAGACGGTCAAGCGTAGAGACTGATTCTCCCTCCTGTTTGCATACATCCGCTTGTCCAACTGTGGGAGAGGTGTGATTCTGCAGGATGATCCCATTGCTAGAGAGAGAAGGTATGGACCATCTGGGACTCTGACTAGGGGTCTTCTGCCTAATAGGGTTGGAGGTCTTGTCTCTCTCTGGAGATCGGGTTTCATTACCTATGGATGAACTAAGACTGGCTGAGCATCTAGCAGATCCTTGGGGGTTTGAAGAACTCAGTTCACTCACATTCTCAAGTGATATTGACTCTGATTTAGTGATGGAAATATCACTAGGACGTCCAGACATTTCACCATTATCTGTTAAAGACATGAAAGTCTGCTGTTGCCTCAAACTGAGGCAAGGTGTTGACTGGCAAACCTTTTCATATGACATTTGGTCTTCATTTCCGCTTTGCATCTTGGATGTTTGGTGTTTCTTGAGACATTGTACAGACTGGTCTCTTCTCTGGCCTGGCCTGGCTCCCACAGTGAGGATGGGGGAGGATGCGCGGTCCATGTATTTCACTTGTTTCACAGAGCTAAGTCCAGGGTTATCATACCTTATCAAGCTCTCTTGGCTGAGAATTTGAGATGATCTACTGGTGATTTCAGAGACTGCAATACTTCTGGGGGAGAGAGTTTCTGGTTTGTAGTCCTTAGAGTTTCTAGAATTAACAGCAGACCTTGAATGGTTGTTGAGGACAACAGTCTCCATGGAGGGAACTTTGTCAGGGACGCTGCCTAGTTGCAAGATGGACCCTCTGATTGCAGCAGAACCATTTAATCTCAGATCAGGCATGCTCTGGATCTCAGCATCTGTCTTGGTCAGACTATCCTGAGAAGGGGAGTTTTCCTCTTGAGAGACATTGAGAACCTCTGAGCCAATCAATTTGACTATCACGTTAACCTCATGGGCTTTAGTCCTCTCCATAGATGGTGTTTGATGAACAGACATTTTGCTCTGCACAGGTGTTGGAGTTATCTCTGTCTGAATACCAATGTCTACTGCTGTTTGGGTCGAACAGTCTCTCTTGATCTGATCTTTGGAGCAACGATCTGCCACTTGAACATTTCTTGGGCTATTTCTGGGACTACCTTTGAGGACATCGCCATTCCTCATGCATTGTACATTTCCTAGAAGGTCAGAGGTGCTGTGGATCAGCTGGGAGAGGTGTTCAGACATGTTCTGAAGGCTGGCCCATGTGTTGGACTCTCTAACGGCATCTGTAGCCCTGCCGGTCTGTGGTACCTGAGTGCTGCTGCTCCTGTGGCGATTCCTCTTCCTCACATCCCCGTCTGCCGCAGCTGTCTGAGTGCCATGGTCACACATGCTGTGGGCCTGAGGTCTACCAGCTTGGGACTCCTGTTCTGAGGAGCACACCAGCATGATCTCATCCACCGGGCCAGAACTGTTCAGACTTCCAGAAACACCACTGCGGGAAGAACTGCCGCTGACAGTCAGGTTGGTGGGCTGACGGCTGACACAAGCTTCATGGCTAGCTGGGCTGAGCTGAGACTGAAAGATTTGTTCTTTGAAGTCCTCAATGCTGCTCAGGGTGCTGGAGAGACCCTTGTTGTTTGCATAAGTGCTGAGATGGGAGTTGAAAGGAGAGTTCTGCACATTCAAACCATTGTCAACACTGCTGCACCGGGTTATACGTTTCTCAGCACAGTTCAACAGGGGAGATTTGCAAGACAGGTCAGCTGCACTGCCAAAGACTGGGGTTTTGTAACACCTTTGATCTGCCTCCTCATCCTGCCATTGGTGAACAAAGGGGTTGATGTCACTGGAGGCGAAATGCATGGGAGAATCTCGGGGCTTTGGTGTACACTGTAGCATTTCACTCTCCCTTATGCTAGCGGGCATGGTTCTCTCCCGACTGGTCCGTTTCTCCAGCCCAGTGGTATAGTGCGAGTGTGCCACTAGACTGTGTTCTTTTGAGGATACACTGACTCCGACTCCAGCTTTTCTGTCAAGTTTACCTGAGGCTTGAGCGGTACAAGTTTCCTTTATGTGATTGACTTTGGACCATGACATAGTAACAGTTGCTCCTTTGACATCATTGACCTCTTGTTTGCCATTACTTTGACATCCAGCCTTAACTCTTGATGGTGAGGACCTGCTTCGGTGTACCCTGATGTTCTCCTCTTCATCTGAGGAAGACTTGAGAGTGGAGTCTGAGGAGGAATTAGGAGGGATCTGAGCTTGGAACCTTCTAAACCTCTTTGACTTCCCCTTCTTGCAAATGCCAACAGAATGACCCTGATTGAGATGTTTACAATCCGATGTCTTGGTATATCCTTCTCTGGACCTGAGATCACTATCGACTAGCATCTTAGTACTTCCATCACTACCTCCCTGTGGTATACTCAGAGGAAATGGAGTGAAACCAGGCATAGTGTTCTCTATTGGTGCTGTCACAGGAGACTTGGTCCGGTGTTCATTTGTCATTGATTCCTCACATTTGGCCATTTGGCTACCTTTTCTATGGTTGGGGGCAAGGTTGTTTTCAGTGCACTGGGCAGTCAGACATTTCTCCACATGGCATTTTCCATACTTCATATTGGCTTGTTTATTCCTAGGATCAACAGTCACACAAGTCTTCTGAATGTTATCTGACTGAGTTTGAGGACAGAATATCTGACTAAGGTTAACGACATGAGGAGTGTCTTTTTGGGGCACCGTTTGTTTTCTATCCCTAAGTGGCTGCTGTGCTTCACCACTGGGGCTGACAGAAACAGTGCCCAAGTCCACAAACTTATTGGGGTGACTTTGCTTGCTGTCGTGTTTCTCTGGTGAATATTGATGAGTTCCTCCTTTGTCAGACATTGATTCCACAGCTAAACGTAAAAGAGGGCCATCTTGCAGATGTTGTCCCTTTGGTTCTGTTGGTTTCCTTTCCCCCTCAGAAACAGGGCACTCTGTCACTGAGGTGGAGACTTTCCCAGAGTACCGTCTTTCTGGTGGGGATAAGTGTTTTTCAAGGTGTTCAGGCTGCCCTTGGTTTTTCAATGGCTGACCCAACTTTAACTCTTGGCTATCAATAAAGGGGGATTGGGTGAAGAGAAAATCCCTTGTTGGATGACGCAATGTCGCCTCAAAACAACAATGTGTATCCTGAACCTGGTCTGCCCTCTTGATAGAGATAAGATCCATCTCACAAATACTTATGTCTGGTTTATCAGTCTCTCCTTGCTGATTTCTCCCAGCAATCACATCTAACCTTCCATTACTGGACTTTGGTGCACATGTCTTGACCAAATGTACATCTTGGTTTCCGATTTTTCTACTCTGAACGTGGTCAAATTGAACTGACAAAGAGCCTTGACTGGTGGCACCTGTCAGCATAGCATCTCCACCTCCATCCTTCACGTGCAATACTTTCACTGACATCTCTGTGATGCCCTGACCAAGATATGGAACAGAGGGGGTCTTTTCTCTCTTGTCTGAGTCAGCTTTGGTAAAAGAAGAAGAGTCACTGATCTCTCCAGAGCTCATTACTGTCAGATCAGTTTTGTCTTTTCCTAGATACTCAGACTGAGAACTGTCTAGATGCATTTCTAAAGGAGAACAAGAATTGTTGGTCAGCACCAGGGGATGATCCATATCTGCATGGAGATCTGTTAGTGGATTACATGTGACAGGATGTTGTTGAGAACATGTTGGGACGGCACTCTCCATCTCCCCATTGTCACCATCTCTATCTTTCAGTGGCATTTCCATATTATGCTTATTCACCACCTCTGAGATTCTCAGTTCGAGGGAACTACAGTCTCTGTCCCCATTGGCTCTCTGTCTGACATTCTCTGTCTCTCTTCTCTTTCTATCGGAATGGGATTCATCCTCCTGGATTTCAATTGCTTCTTTTGCATCTCTTGCTACCTCTCTGTTTACAGTACCTCCCCTGTGTCCAAGACGAACCCCTTTGTGGACATCCATGTCTCCAGTTTTATGGTCACATGTAGCACCGTCACAGCCTCCACACCTCTGATGGGGCCATTCATTTTCCCTGGATGTGGGCCCAGACACTGACAATGACTCTACAGTTAGGGTGTCTTGTCTGAAACCATCCTCAGTAAAGGTTGAATAGAGATTCCTGGGGTGATCACTGGCCAAAACAGACGTTTTCCCTTTCAAGTCACAGGCATTGTTGTTGTCATCAGGCCAAACTACTTCCTGGCTGATTCTGATTGGAGTAGAGGAGAATGTTACCAGGTCCCCTCCGTTGCTCCTCTTTAGTATTTTCAAGCTGCCAATGAAAGAATCCTGAATGTCTTTGTTCCTCTTCCTGGAATTTTTACTAGAAGATTTTAGAGGGCCCTGCTCTTGTAGTGCAAACTGTCTGTCAGGGTCTTTGGTTTCAAGCTTTTGCTGCGTTTTGTCACTTTCTGACAAATCTTTGGTATTCATGACCACACACAACTTTGTATCTTTCACTTTTTCAATGTCACCGGCTACATTGCATAGCTCATTCTCTTCCGTGGGATGCTTCGAGACACTTTCGATGTCAGACAACTCACTCAACATTTCACCTTCATTTGCATAATAAGGTAACATAATCACCTTTAACTGATGGTCTCTGGTAGAGACATCAGTGTCTGCATACTTGCTTTTTTCTGCAACTCTTACAGGAGACGTATCAGTGAGAGATGAAACTTGCGGTGTCCCAGACTCATGTGATGCTGTAAGTGCTGAAGGGGTATACTGACTTCTACAGTCATTACCTGAAGCCGAGGCAGGATGGTGAGAGAGGGGCTCTCTCTGAAGGCTTTTGCAGGCACCTGGATTGATTATTGCTGCATTGTCCTTACTTTCTAAAAGTCTTTCAGAGGGCCCCTTAAAATACACTGGCTCCTGATCTACTGGGATCATTGCATGTTCTGGTGTTGAGAGGAAATGAGAATCTGTGAAATTCAGGGTATCAGTCACACCTTGTGCAACCTCAACACTGTGTTCCTCCACTGTCACATGTTCCGCCTCTGTGGACACAGAGCTATGACTTCCTGTTCTGCTCTGGCAGTCTGAGAAGTCCACACTGGCAGAACTGGGGCTGCTGCTGTCCACAGTACTGAACACCGTCCTCCTCCTGAGGTCCAGTGAGCACATGGGTACTCCGGGACTGTCTGCCGCGTCGGTGGAGGACCAGGCGTCTGTGAGTGCCAGCAAGTTCTCCGGCTCCCTCACGCTGCAGCTACTGAGGGAACGAGGACTGCTGGTCCACGCCATGGCCGGATCGTTCCCAAACTCCTCGCTCATCTTTGACACTATGTGTTTGCCCCTGAAGTCTGCAGCTTGTGGTTTCTGGGATGGTGGCAGCATTGTAGCTCGCCTTGCACCATTCACTCTAAATTCAGGATGGCCAAGTTGGCTCCCGTAGGCCTCAGCTGGAGCTTTCTCAGTGTCATCCCTCTCTGAATTAGGCTCGGATGCCACACTTTGTCCTGCAAGAGTTTGGAAGGAGCTCCTTGCCACCGCGTGTTTGGGTACGACCGTCTGTCTCAGACCTGGTCTAGATGTGCCATGTTCCCCTCTACCCTCCATGGCCAGGGAATCCTTGGACATCTGGCTGTCCTCGCTCTCGACAGACTCCTCCTGCTTCAGCTGCTCTGTCAGGGCTGTGGCGTAGGCTGAGGACAGGGAGTCCAGCGAGAATAGGCTGTCGCCGTCCGAGGAGCCTTCATCATCCTCCTCGTCCTCCTCCCATCCCGCCAGTCCCCGCTGCGCCTCCACCCAGCGGCTGGTCTGGTTCATCAGGGCCTCTGTGCTGTGCCAGCGTCTCTGCCTCGGACCCAGTGAGAGTGCCCTCCGGTCCAACTCCTCGCACGACACCGTCATCTTCATGCTGCTTTTGCTTCCATTCATCTTTGAGCCATCTCCTGCAGCCCGGCCCCTGTTCTGCTGCCAGTGAAACCGGCTTGATATCTTCCCTGATCTGTTCCCTCTGCTGCCACTCACTCCAGATGGGGGCTTTCTGAACACCCTGGCCAAGGCTGTCTTTATCCCTGGTCCCACGGAACAAGAGAACACCTTCCTGATGATCTCCAAGCCCCTGCTGCCTCCCCGAGGGAGACCCCTCAGAGCCTTACAGGGAGCCCCCTGAGGACCGGTTCTGTTTGCAGCTGGTCCCTTTACGGCCCCATTGCCGATTGGCTGTAGAGCAGCTCCAGGAAGTGACTGCAGCCCCACTGCTGGATTCTGATTGGTTCTGAAGGATAGTCCTCGTTTGGGCAGCAGAGGTTTCCTTTCAGGTCGTTCCCTGCAGGGCTGAGCTGGGGGCTCCTCTTGGACAGATCCTCTCAGGTTCTCAGAGGAGCTGGCTCTGCTCCTGCAGACCTGGCTGTAGTCTGACGACACGGTGTTGGAGCAACTCCTTGTCCTCTCACGGGGCAGACACTCATCAGAAACCCACTTCCTGCTGCCGATGGACCCTCCTCCTGACGCCAGCTCGGCGGATTGGTTTCGTCTCAGGAAATGGCTGAAAAGGGAAAAAAAGGTTTATAGTTTACTACTTAAAAGAAAAAGTCAACTCAAGTAAACATGGATGTACTGTGGCCTTGTCCTGAGATTCTCGATGCCAACCTGAAGATGGGGGTGTGCTGCGGGAAAAGGCGGGACAGGAGGTCGGCTGAGAAGGAGTGTCTACGCAGGACAGGGGGGCGTCCCCTGGGCCGCGAGGGCGAGCCCGGCTCAGGGGAAGTGGGGCTCTCCAGACCCGGCGGCAGGGTCTTCTCCAGCCGTTGCAGTTCCCTCTTGGCCTCCAGGAGGTGGCGCTTGCGAGCGATCCTCTCCAGCTGGTACTGCAGTCGCTTCCGTCGGACGCGGCTCTCGGCGCGCCGCAGGGCGTAGTGTCTCAGGAGCTCCTCCTGCACCGCCTTCTTCCTGGCCCCCACCACCTCGGAGAGGGGGGCCGTCGCCGTTGCGCTCTGCTCCCCTGGACCTCCTGCCACCTCCCCTGCCGTCAGGGTCCCCAAACGGGGGGCAGAGATGAGGTCTGCTTGGACCCCAAACTCCTGGGGTGCCCTTTTCTCTATCGCCGCCAGACGCTGCTTCTCCTGCGAGATCCACAGTTGGACTGTGGGACGGTTGAAAAAACCCAAACGGTTATTACAACAATGGGGCAACAGTCAGTGACAGCCACATTACGATGTTTCTAGTATACAGTCCTGTGTTGTACGTGACGGCGTACTCACTCTCAGAGTGCTGTTGTCTCAGGTGGGTCTGCTCTCTCTCCAGGTCTCTCTCTGCCCGCCTCTGCTCCGTCTGGATCTCCAGGCGCAGGCTCTCCACGTATCTCTGCTGCTCCTCAACTCTCTGTCTGGGAGGAGCCTCTTCGCTGGGGGACAAGCAGGCACCAGGCTGCCCCTGGAAGTCCTCTCCTCCAAAGCTGGTACACAGACACACAGATACTGTATAAACCTCCCAGACACAGGCAAACAACCATAATAAAACAAGTTCAGTCCAAGAGTTAGCAGATGGTATAAAAAGAGGTCATCTATACAAACATTCTCTGCAAACTCATAATTTTACCTAAGAGTTTTGGAAGCTGTTAGCACTAGAATTTATATGATAATAAAGCCCGGGGACCCCAGGCTAGCTGCTTGGCGCAGTTTACAGGACTACTGTTGTTGAGTTTAGTGCAGCAGCTTCTACGGTCACCAAGCAACCGCTGAACCTGTCCTGTAAAAACAACAAGCTGTGCTTGCTCAAAGAGGCTAATGTAAGCTCTCTCTCTTTCTTTCTGTCTCTCCCTCACTCTCTCTCTCTCCCTCTTTCTCACTCTCTCCATCTCTCTCTCTCCCTCTTGCTCTCTCTCCCTGTTTCCTTAAAGAACAGGAAAACATGCCTGAAGCATTAACAAAACTCAACTGCATCTAAACAGCTGCTGACTTGTATAACACATCAAATATGTATGAAATGGAACTAGCACATGCTGGATAATTTTAACTCAGGAGCCCTGCATTGCTTTCTTTGCTGTGAATGTTCACTGTGTGAGAGTGTTTACCTGGAGTCAGAGGTGAGGGGTCGGAGGTCACTGTAACTGCAGCTGAGCGCACCCTCACTGGCCTGTAGAAAAAAGCCGGAGTTAGACATCGACATCGACATCATCATCATCATCATCATCATCATCATCTTCATCATCATCACCACCACCATGTTGCATGTGCAGAGGAGTGCTCACCCTTCTCCGTTCTCTGAGAAGTGCGGCCTCTGCTGGGTGGTTGAAGCGGAACTTGTGGACTCCTCCCAGAGTGATCACCGTCCCTGTGGGCGCACAGAGTTAAATACAGCGGATATCACACACCTGAGCAACCACTGTGAACTCTGAGTGTCCCATTAGATTCCCAGTGAAGCAGTTGTTTTTTGTTTTGTTTTGTTGCAGAAAGGTCCTAGAGAGTGTGGTCTGGCTCGTGTGAGGTCTGACCTTGCGCTAGTCTGCAGGCCT